>NC_141688.1:172513888-172928888 GCF_964263255.1 Lissotriton vulgaris
AAGGGCTTCCGTGTACCATGGGGCTGTTTTAAGGGAACGTTTAGGGTTGGGGACGTGTTCTCTGCTCTCCATGTTAAGGGTGCTTGTTGGGATAGCTGTCTTTTTCTGGATGCTTTCCAGCTGCGCAGTGATTGTATTCGTGAACATGTCCCGGTCGGCTTGGGCCGTGGTGATCTGTTGCTCCACTGCCCATTCTAATTTTTCCTGCCCCTTCACCAGATGCTGTATGAGGGCGTCCATCTCCGGTGTACAGATGGACTGAGGTGGCAATCCCACTTCTGACACCAGTTGTACGGGTTCAGGAGTGGTGGAGGGAGCAGGGAGTGAGTCGGAGACTTGAAATAGTGATTTTAGGGATGGTTTTATTTTTAAGTATGCTCTTCGACGTCTGTTAGATTGTCTTAACCCGGCAAACTCGTCCGGTTCCGTCTTTACGCCTCTAGGGAATACAGGTTCCAGGGTGCTTCTGCCGCGCCGGGTATGGGGGCCCGCCAGTTCTCTGTTGTTGTGATGTTTGTCGGGGCAAGGGTATCCTCCCGGGTCAATGATGCAGCAGGAAGAAAAGGAAAAGAAAAAGGAGGAATCAGTCTGGAGCACCTCACAACTGCTCTTAGGGGGCCGGGGAAGTGAAGGACACCAAGTGCTTTAGTGGGTCACACGCACACACGTTCGGTTCTGTGCCTACTGTGCTCATGAGGGAAGGGGTTCGCGGAGACTATACACAATGTACACTGGCCCTTTACACGTTCGGTTGGCCACTACGTGCAACCCAGCCCGCCCCTTTGCCCCGTACCTTTGTGAGCCACGCTCCTCCCGCGGGAACGTGGCGGGGCGAGTCGCCTGTCCGTTGGCCTCCTGGCTTGTAGTCCACAGCTGGGCTCGTCAGGTTCTCTTCTTGGCAGCACTCCGTCTCTGTTTCAGCTACCCGGTCTCTCGCGTCTTTTCCTCCTCGGGAAACGCCGTCCGACGACTTCCTGGTCATGCCTCCTTTTGGCTCCATGACAAACCAAGGGGGCGGGGCCTCGTCCTCCTCGCCGTCGGAATTAAAGCGACCGTGTACCTTCTGTGCTGGAGTTCCCCAGTGGGCGTCACTGTCCAACCGAGGCCAGTCCTCCGTCCAGGAAGTGGCAGGCTGTGTTGCGGAGACAGAGAGGGGTGTAAGAGGGGGAACATCCGACCACCAGTCCACATCATCATTAATGTCCCTACCGTGGCGCCCCGCCCCGTGACAAGGTTAAATGCTCTTTAATTGTAATTTTAGTGTCGCTGAAAGCTGTTGTATAATATGTAGAATTTCGGGCAAAAGTACAAGCGCGACATGAAGTGCATTTGAAAAAAACAGTTTTATTGAGCCATGATTTTTTAGGTAAAACCTCTGGCATTGGTCTATCCAAAGCATCACGCATAGATGGTGCTCTTCTAAATGTGATTGATGGTAAACTGGGAAGAATTGGACCCAAAATATTGTCTGTAAGGACAATTGGCCATTCAGAACAAATGATACGTCGAATTGTTCTTTCTTGTGAACTAAAAGTCGTAATTAGTCTAACAGAACATTCAGACTGGTGTTCTGGATTTTTGAGTTTAGGTGCTAACAAAATGTTTCTGTCAAGTGATTTGACCTTGGCTAGGGCTTGTTCCAATGTTTTTCAGGAATACCCCCTATTAAGAAATCTCTGTACAGAGGAATCTAGGCAAATGTTAGCAACTGTCTCATCACTGCAAATTCGGCATATTCGAAAAAACTTCACCATAGGGGATACTGTTAATGGTGTGAATAGGATGAGCACTTTGAGCATGTAGTATGGAATTGCCAGCGGTGGATTTGCGGAAAAGTTTGGTTTTTAAATTTGCATTATCCACATACAGCTGGACATCCAAAAATTCCGCTATCTCATTATTGATGGTTGCTGTAAATTTTAGGTTTAAATCGTTGGTATTGATTTCATTAACAAATGAAGCAGCCTCCGCTGCAGTACCATTCCAAATAATACACACATCATCAATATAGCGCCAGTAGTGGGAAATATGTGGCAACCACCTGGCATGTGTGACTCTGAGAACGCGCTCCTCCCACCAACCAACATGTAAACATGAATACCTGGGGGAGAAGTACGAACCCATCGCCACACCGCGCAGCTGCTGATAAATGTTGCCCAGACATTTGAAGTAGTTAGAAGTCAAACAGATTTGGATCATTTCCAACAACATAGCATTGTGTCCTCGGAACATAATGTCACGCTTATTCAAATAGTACTCTGTGGCATGCAACCCCTGTGAGTGATTAATTGAAGTGTATAATGACTCAATGTCCATTATCAAGAATAGATAATCAGAATGCCAACACACATTTTTAACCTTATTCAAAAAGTCAGTAGTATCTTTTAGATACGATGGTAAAGTAATCATATGGGGTTGGAGAAAGTAGTCTACATATTTGGAAATCTTTTCATTAATACTACCTATGGCAGAGATGATGGGATGACCAGGCACAGGGGATACCAATTTATGTATTTTAGGGAGAAAATACAAAAAAGGGACAATGGGATGTTCAACAATAGTATTAAGGGGTCCCCCTACTGGGAGGGGAACACTCTAGTGCACAACGTAATGACCGTAGTCTTATTCCATGAAAAGATTGGTCAATAGTCTGAAAGTATGAATTTTCAAAAGGTCTTTATTCTCTTGATTTGAATATTTTTCTCATATTCATATTCATTTTTTAGTTGAAAGTTAATTGATGTTATGACACACTAGGTACATCCAAATTAGAAATCCTCAATACAGATCCCGATGCATTTCGGGCAAGAGCCCTTTCTCAAGGGAATACTCTACAAAAAAACATGAAATGGAACCAGAATAAGTATAAGACATAAATATGAACTAAGAAATAATAACTAGTACATGCAAAAATGGTGCAAAAATCGTGCGAAAATTAAATGAAGGCCCAGTCACAAAAAAGAAGTGAAAAAAACGGTGCAGGAAAGGACGCAGGGTCGCTCAAGCAATTGAAGAGGTTAATGAGATGCAAAACGAAATGGGTGAGATGCTACGCGGGATCGTGTTATAAGAAACATGCCAAAGATTCCGGATGTGCTCAAACCAAAGAGTGAGTGCAACTTAGGAGCGCGCGTGTCCAAAGTCTGATAGGCAAATTCCAAACATGGGTGTAAAGATTCAAAATGCGGGTAGAAACCTCGTGCTTAAGGGTTTAGTAAAGCGGGACGAAACCGCCTCGATTATTACTTACTTCAAGGTTAGTAAGAAGTGTCTCGCGGAGTACCGGCGTGACGAAGGTGCAGCCATCCGATGTGTGGGTGTGTAGATAAATATCGGACGTAGTAAACATAGACAAGGGGTTAGAGAACGCGAGTGGAGAAAGAAACGGTGAAAATAAAAGACGGACCATGCAGTGTAGGTGATAGACAAATGTGAAACAGCATCCATGATGGAATGGTCAATAGGAAGTGATAAAACATAAAAGTGATGAGAACATGGGTAAAGAGAGTGTCGTGATCAAGAAACAGTTATAAATAACATAAGAATTCGATGCGATCATTCAACCCGTTGGGAGCCATCGTGGCGAGGAATCGGATCCAGTAATTTTCTCGCTTAAGTAGATTGTTCTTATTGTTCTGGGTGATTTCAACTTGTTCCAAAACCTGGAATTTTAGTTGAGCCACAGTATGTCGGTATTCGGTGAAATGTGAAGCCACACTTGATTTGATGTTGTGGGTGCGGATGTTACTCTTGTGCTCTAGAATCCTCGTGCGGATTTTTCTCTCCGTGTGACCTACATAGCATTTGCCACATGGACATTTGAGAAGGTAAATGACATTTTTTGAATTGCAGGTGGCATTGACTTTGAGTCTAATGGAATGTCCTTTCATGGGGTGACATGTGCTGTTGCCCGTAATGCAATTATTGCAATTTGAACAGTTATAACAAGGTTTTAATCCCTTATATACAGTGATTTTGTCTTCCTGGTCTCGTTTGCACAAAAGATCTTTCAGGTTTCTACCTCTTGTGTAGGCAAAGATGGGTGGTTGTTCGAAAAGACCCATGAAGTCCGGTTCTAGTGTCAAAATAGACCAATGTTTACGAATTATTGCTTGAAAACGATTAGAAGTGTTGGAATACATGGAAACCACGACCATCCGGTCAGATTGAATTTTGGGTTTTTGTTGCAACAAGGCAGACCTACTTTTTTTCTCACTTCTGGTCAATGCCAGATCCAAGATAGGTGTAGGGTATCCTCTAGCTTTGAAGCGTTCAAGCGTGTGTTTCATTTGTATTTTGCATTGATCTTCTTTGGAAACTATCCGTTTGATGCGAAGAAGTTGTGCATAAGGGAGGTTGTTCTTCAAACCTGAACGGTGAAAACTCTTATAGTGGAGGGTAGAGTTTCTGTCCGTAGGTTTTCGGTATACGGTGGTAAACCATTCTCCTTCATTCCTGTGTAATTCCACGTCAAGGTAGTGAACTTGTCTTTCACTGTGTTCCCATGTGAACTGGATTCTGGGATTGAAATGATTCCATGTGTCTAGGAAAATGTTTAAAGACTCAGTGGTGCCCTCCCATAGGAGGAAAATGTCATCAATAAAACGCAGAAATAATCTGCCATGCTCAAGCCAACTTGTTTGGCTAAGGATGTAAGACTCCTCAAATTGCTGCATGTACAAATTAGCATAGCAAGGGGCTGCCGAATTTCCCATGGCGGTGCCGTTGAGTTGTAAAATCCACTTGTCTTTAACTGAAAAATAACTGTGATAGAGTGTAAACATTGTAAGTTGCATCAGAAAGACTTTTAAATCAGCATCTAACTCTGAAGTGGATAAGGTGTTCTCAATGGATTCAATGCCTCCGTCATGAGGGATGGAGGTGTAAAGTGAACAAACGTCCACCGTACACATTATGAGCTGAGAGTTTTTGAATTCATTCATGATGGGTTCAATTTTTTGGAGGAAATCTGTAGTATCCTTCACATGTGATCTGGTAGCTTGGACGAAAGGTTGAAAATATCTATCCAGGAATTTACCTATATTCTCATGAAGACTGCCTTTAGTCGACACTATAGGTCGAAATGGAGGGTGCGTGGGATGCTTGTGCATTTTTGGAAGCATATATGTAGAGTGGGTGGTTTAGGATTAAGTGGTGTCAGAAATCTCCGAGTTTTTTCATTGATTGTTCCTTGATCAAAGGCATTCTTGATGATGAGTGTCAGATCCTGTGCGTATTCTTTAGTAGGATCACCTGGTAAGGTATCATACGTGGTTCTATCATTGATGTGGAGCTCAATTCCTTGGTCATAAAAAGTGGTGTCCATAGCAACCAGGGCACCACCTTTATCAGCATTTTGGAAAGTGATGGATTTGTTGTTGGCCAATTTTTGCAAGATGTTTCTCTCATTGCGGGTTAAATTTCCTCTGTTTATGGTCGATTGAAACGGTAGTTTCAAGATATCTTGTTTGATAAGATTTTCAAAAGCATCTATGATTTTGTGGCTTTGAGGTGCCAGAAATACACTGTGGGGCCTTAATCCTCTAAGCATATCTTCTTCTTCACTGGGAGTGGAGACAATGTTCGTGAAATAATGTCTTAAGCGGATGTTGCGAATAAGTTTGAATGCGCTAACCTCCAACTCCAATGTGTTACTGGTGGTGGTGGGGACAAAGGATTGACCCTTTTGTAAAATGTTGATTTCCTCATTGGTTAAACTGGTTGAAGAGATGTTGATGACTAGATTGTCTTGGGTGTTCAACGTCTGCCTTTGGGTTTCTTCTTTGTTTGAGGAGGTGTTCTTTCGGTGTCCTCTGCGGGTTTTTCCCCCCCGGGATCTTTCTGTTGATCCAGACCTGATTCTAAAAAATGCACAGTGAGATCAGTAGAAATGCTCGGAGTTTGTGAGTCAGTACTTGATGTCGTACGGGTTGTTCGAGATCTGGTGTCATCTTCTGAAGATGATGTCTCCGTAGCTGATGTAGGATTGTAAGGTTTGTTAGAGCGTCGGCGGGCGTATACCTCTGCCCAGGTATACACCTCGCCGAGCTTATAGTCGATGGTGTCCCTCTTGAATTTGCGAAGTTTTCTCTCCTGTGTTTCACGAGAATGTTTATCCAGTTGGATGTTAATGTCCTCCAACATTTTATTCAATTCCTCAGCAGGCATGGAGTCGGTCAGCTCTTTTTTGATGTTAGTAATCTCACGGGTTAGTTCCTCCAAGGATTTAGAAAGTTCCTCTACGATCAATAAAATAAGATCGAGGGAACATTTGTTCAATATCGAATACCAACGTTCTACAAATTGGATGTTGTTCTTGCAGAGTAGTGGTTTGAGTGGGACCCTCAGGCCCCGAGGGATCCGTTGTACCCGATGGTACCGAATCAGGGTGCTCGCATGCAGTTTCTGGTTAGATTCCTTTTTTAGAAGGTAGAGTAGTTGTTTGAGGTTACTTTCCGCACTGCGGATGTTGCCAGGCGCGGTAACTTCTTCTTGGATTAGGTTGTAAATTTTACTGGCATCATCTGTTGTGTATGCGAAAGTGGTTGCTTTTTGATCGGTCATCCCAGACACAGTATCAAAATTCATCCTGGGGCGCGTGCTGAGGTCCAAGGACAGATAATGTAGAAATACAAAAGTAGATGGGAGCTCGCACAGCGTAAATGTTCCAAATGTTGATAAGGTAAAAGTTTGTCGTGTGCAACCAGAGTTGACACCGTCTGGCCAAGCGGTGTAGGGAGTCAACAATAGTATTAAGGGGTCCCCCTACTGGGAGGGGAACACTCTAGTGCACAACGTAATGACCGTAGTCTTATTCCATGAACAGATTGGTCAATAGTCTGAAAGTATGAATTTTCAAAAGGTCTTTATTCTCTTGATTTGAATATTTTTCTCATATTCATATTCATTTTTTAGTTGAAAGTTAATTGATGTTATGACACACTAGGTACATCCAAATTAGAAATCCTCAATACAGATCCCGATGCATTTCGGGCAAGAGCCCTTTCTCAAGGGAATACTCTACAAAAAAACATGAAATGGAACCAGAATAAGTATAAGACATAAATATGAACTAAGAAATGCTAACTAGTACATGCAAAAATGGTGCAAAAATCGTGCGAAAATTAAATGAAGGCCCAGTCACAAAAAAGAAGTGAAAAAAACGGTGCAGGAAAGGACGCAGGGTCGCTCAAGCAATTGAAGAGGTTAATGAGATGCAAAACGAAATGGGTGAGATGCTACGCGGGATCGTGTTATAAGAAACATGCCAAAGATTCCGGATGTGCTCAAACCAAAGAGTGTCATTTGTCTATCACCTACACTGCATGGTCCGTCTTTTATTTTCACCGTTTCTTTCTCCACTCGCGTTCTCTAACCCCTTGTCTATGTTTACTACGTCCGATATTTATCTACACACCCACACATCGGATGGCTGCACCTTCGTCACGCCGGTACTCCGCGAGACACTTCTTACTAACCTTGAAGTAAGTAATAATCGAGGCGGTTTCGTCCCGCTTTACTAAACCCTTAAGCACGAGGTTTCTACCCGCATTTTGAATCTTTACACCCATGTTTGGAATTTGCCTATCAGACTTTGGACACGCGCGCTCCTAAGTTGCACTCACTCTTTAGTTTGAGCACATCCGGAATCTTTGGCATGTTTCTTATAACACGATCCCGCGTAGCATCTCACCCATTTCGTTTTGCATCTCATTAACCTCTTCAATTGCTTGAGCGACCCTGCGTCCTTTCCTGCACCGTTTTTTTCACTTCTTTTTTGTGACTGGGCCTTCATTTAATTTTCGCACGATTTTTGCACCATTTTTGCATGTACTAGTTAGCATTTCTTAGTTCATATTTATGTCTTATACTTATTCTGGTTCCATTTCATGTTTTTTTGTAGAGTATTCCCTTGAGAAAGGGCTCTTGCCCGAAATGCATCGGGATCTGTATTGAGGATTTCTAATTTGGATGTACCTAGTGTGTCATAACATCAATTAACTTTCAACTAAAAAATGAATATGAATATGAGAAAAATATTCAAATCAAGAGAATAAAGACCTTTTGAAAATTCATACTTTCAGACTATTGACCAATCTGTTCATGGAATAAGACTACGGTCATTACGTTGTGCACTAGAGTGTTCCCCTCCCAGTAGGGGGACCCCTTAATACTATTGTTGACTCCCTACACCGCTTGGCCAGACGGTGTCAACTCTGGTTGCACACGACAAACTTTTACCTTATCAACATTTGGAACATTTACGCTGTGCGAGCTCCCATCTACTTTTGTATTTCTACAATGGGATGTTCAACATTGAAAAATTTGAACTCATCTTTTGAAAGTAAACCTGATTTATGCCAAGTGAGTAATTTTTTCCGAGTAGTAACATCGCTGTTAAACATTTCATGTTGGGTATATATATATATATATATATATATATATATATATATATATATATATATATATATATATATATATATATATATATATATATATATATATATATATATATATATATATATATATATATATATATATATATATGCTATTTACTGTGTTATGCAAATGTTACCTTGTTGATGTTTTGTTTGGAAATTAGTAACCTTTGGTGTTTTGTTCATATAATTATATTAGGTATGTTATAGCTATATTTTACAACATCTATTTATGCTATACGTATGAGATATTTTTGTGTATATATATATGTATATATATATATATATATATATATATAGAGAGAGAGAGAGAGAGAGAAAGAGAGAGTTGTATTCTCCTTATACATATATCTACCCTACTGATATTTTTCAATGCTCTCTATTGTAGACAAACAAACTTTTAAGCAATTTTTACCTTGAGGATGTTTTGATAGGGAATGTGTAAATGTAAATGTAGTGTATTTTGTAAAGCACACAGCTGCCCCAACAGGGCGTCCCAGCGCTGTATAAGGCTGTGGAACCCTTCCTGGCTCTCCCTGTGAGATGCCTCTCCTGGGCACCCCCAAGGTGAAGCCAGGCATCCCAGTGTTGTAGGGACCGTTGTGGAGATTAAGCAAGCTATTGCCCAGAGTTGCAGCGTGGGACCCATGATTAGAGTAGGCGTCGATGCGAGAATTATCGAGTCCGCGGACATTGAGCCCAGGACCCTGCCGCGTCGGGACTTGAACCCTAGTCCCGGGCATGATCTCTGCTTCAGAGTCTGCCGCTCTAACCAGTGAGCCACCATTCACCTTTCTTAACAACCTGTGATGTTCTGATAGGAAATTAGCAACCTAGGGAAGAATTAAAACAAGCATTAATGAAGAATTTACATATTAGTATAAGTAAAGTTGTTGTATGCTAAGAAAGAATGAAAGTCCATGAAAGTGTTTAGCAAACAGTAGTTGTACTATAGAGTGAGTTCTAGAGAATAGTGTAGTAGAGTATGTAGTAGAGAGTGTGTAGTATAGTGTATGTAGCAAAGCGTGTATTAAAGATTGTGTAGTAGAGAGTAGTAAAGAAGGTGTAGCAGAGTGTAGTAATGTTGAAAGAAATATGGAGAAATGCTGTAAAAATTATTGACAGAGTATTAGTTTGCAGATTAGTCTGTAGTTGCACTTTTATGATTTTACTATTAGCTATTGTTTACCTCTAAATGAAGAGCGTAGAAAATGTAGGTAAATAGAGTGAAAACAGTAAGTAGTAGAGAGTGAGTAGTAGCGAGTGAGTAAAGTAGTAGAAGACTAGTACAGAGTGTGTTGTAGAGAGTGTAGTAGAGAGTGTGTTGTAGGGAGTGTGTAATGGAAACTCTGTTGTACAGTGTGTGTTGTACATAGTGTGTGGTACAGAGTGTATGGTACAGAGTGTGTGGTACAGAGTGTGTGGTAGAGGTGTGTGTTAGAGGTGTGTGGTGGTAAGTGTGTGATACAGAGTGTGTGGTACAGAGTGTGTGGTACGAAGTGTGTGGTACGAGGTGTGTGGTAGTGAGTGTGTAGTAGAGAGTGTGTGGTAGAGAGTGTGTGGTAGAGAGTGTGTAGTATAGAGTGTGTTGTAGATAGTGTGTGGTAGAGAGTGTGTTGTAGTTAGTGTGTTGTAGAGAGTGTATAGTAATGATTGTGCAGCAGGGTGTATAGATGAGAGTATTAAAGACTGTGTAGTAGAGTGTAGTATTGTTGTTGATAAAGAGAACTATTTTTAAAAGTTGTGAAAATTGTTGACAGTGCCTTATAGAAGTAACACCATGAGATTTTGCAGATTTGTTCTTACCTGCACCCTTACCTGTACCCTGCAAATCATCAGCTTTTGCCAACTCGTAACAGAAAATTGTATAAAAGTAAGAAATTGAGAGTGAGTAGAGTGAATAGTAGAGTGAGTAGTGGAGAGTGTGTACTATACAGTAAGTAGTAGAGAGTGAGTATTAGGGAGTTATAGAAATTGTGTAGTAGAGAGTGTGTAGAAGAGAGAAGTGAATGTGTACTATAGAATGAGTAGTAGAGAATAGTAGACTGGAGTGTGTCATAGAGAGTGTGTATTTTAGTGTATAGAGAGTGAGTAGTAGAGAGTAGTAGTGAGTGTGTAGTTCAGTGTGTAGTAGTGTGTAGCAGAGTGTATGGTAGATAGTAGTAAAGAGTGTGTAGTAGAGTGTAGTTGTGCTGTAGACAAAGAGAATTAAGTAAAAAAAAGTTGTGGAAAAGGTTGACAGTGCCTCACGGAGTAACACCATGGGAGTATGCAGTTTTTTCTTCACTTCCACTCTCACGTTACCATCATCAGCTACTGTCAACCTGGAATATAATTTTTTTTTAGAAAAGTAATGAAAAGAGAGTGGGGTGATTGAATAGTAGAGTGGGTAGTGGAGAGTGTGTAGTAGACAGTAGTAGAGAGTGAGTAGTAGGTAGTAAAAAGTGAGTAGTAGAGAGTGTGTAGTAGAGTGTATAGTAGAGAGAAGTGATTGTGTACTATTGAATGAGTAGTAGAGAATAGTAGAATAGAGTGTGTTATTGAGAGTGTGTTTGACAGTGTATAGAGAATATATATGTTACAGTATATAGTAGCTAATGTGTAGTAGTAAGTGTGTAGTTCAGTGTGTGTAGTATAGTGTGTAGTAGAGAATAGTAAGTGTGTAGTAAAGAATGTATTATAGAAAGTGTTAAATAAAGATTGTGTAGTAAAGCGTGTGTGTATTAGAGTATGTGTATATTAAAGTGTGTGTATTAGAGTGTATGGTAGAGAGTGTGTGGTAGAGAGTGTGTGGTAGAGAGTGTGCGGTAGAGAGTGTGTGATAGAGAGTGTGTGGTAGAGAGAGTGCGGTAGAGAGTGTGCAGTAGAGAGTGTGTGCTAGAGAGTGTATGGTACAGGTTATAGAAAGTGTGAAATAAAGATTGTGTAGTAAAGAGTGTGTGTATTAGAGTATGTGTATATTTGAGTGTGTGTATTAGAGTGTATGTTAGAGAATGTGTGATAGAGAGTGTTTGGTGGAGAGTGTGCGGTAGAGAGTGTGTGGTCGAAAGTGTGTGGTAGACAGTGTATGGTAGAGAGTATGTGGTAGAGAGTGTGTGGTAAAGAGTTTGTGGTAGAGAGTGTGTGGTACAGAGTGTGTAGGACAGTGTGTGTAGAAGAGGGTGCATAGTAGAGAGTTTGTAGCAGAGTGTATATTATAGAGTAGTAGAGAGTGTCTAGTAGAGTAATAGAGTGTAGTAGTGGTGTGAAGAAAGAGAAGCACAAAGTTAAAAGTGCTGGGAAATGTTGACAGTGCCTCACATAAGTAAACCATGGGAGTATGCAGATTGGTTCTCACCTGCATGCTCACTTTGTCATCATCAGCTATTGCCAACTTATAACAGAAAAGAGTAAAAAAGTAAGGAAAAAAGAGTGAGGAGAGTGAATAGTAGACAGTGTGTTGTGTATATTAAGTAGTAGAGGGAGTAGTAGGAGCAGTGACTGTGTAGTATAGAATAAGTAGTAAAGCATAGTAGATTAATGAGTTTGTAGTAGTGAGTGTGTAGTAGATTGTAATCGTGAGTGTGTAGTACAAAGTGTGTAATAGAGCGAATATTAGATAATAATAGAGTATTGAGTGTGTAGGAAATAGTAGTAGAGAGTGTGTATTAGAGGATATGTAGTAGAGTATGTATTGGAGAGTAGTGTGTGTAATATAGTGAGCAGAGAGTTTAGTAGAGTTGTGAGTGTTAAATAGGGTGCATGTTATAGATTTTACTATAGACTGTGTAGTAGAGGGTGTGCAGTAGAGAGTGAGTAGTAGAGAGTGAGTATTTGAAAGTGTGCAGTTAAGTGTGTGTAGTAGAGAGTTTGATTAGGCAGTGTGTAATATAGAGTGAGTAGTATAAAATAGTAAGTATTAGTAATGTGTGTAATAGAGAGGGAGTACTAGTGAGTAGTAGACTGTAATAGAGAGAGTGTGGTAGAGAGAGTGTGGTAGAGAGTGTGTGGTAGAGAGTGTGTGGTAGAGAGTGTGTGGTAGAAAGTGTGTGGTAGAGAGTATGTGTTAGAGAGTGTGTGAGAGTGAGTGTGTAGGACAGTGCGTGTAGTAGAGGGTGCATAGTAGAGAGTGTTTTGGAGAGTGTATATTAGAGAGTAGTAGAGTTTATCTAGTAGAGTAAGATGTGCTAACATAACAAAGTAGCTTTTTTTGCATTGTGATGTGCTAAGTAACTTACCGTGTTCCAGTAACCGTAGTAGACCAACTTTAAGGATGTATACTAGATGGTGCTGTTTTAAGAAATGGCTGGACAGTTTTCTTTTCCTGTTTAAGTAAATGACATTGTAAAAAATGATAGTTAGTTCAAGGGTAACGATTAAAAAAAGAATATACTTATTATGTAGGCTGCGTGTAAAACTAATGGTAGTTTGTACCTAAATGTCCTTTTTAAGTTGCAAGAGATGTGTATGGAAATATTTAACTGAATTGTTAATATGTGCGAGTTGAATGTATGTGCACATTGTTTAATAGGAACACAAAAACAAACACAATGTTAAAAATGCAATGACAAATAATGACTGTGCAAGTAAAAGGACGATGGTTGTTGTGTAGGTGTGTAAATTTATTTGAAAAAGGAAATAAAAGCTTGATGAAAAATGCAAAGCTGAAAAGCTTCCCTAAAAGCCTATAAGCTGTTGTGTATCTTAGTAGCATGTGATGCAGAAATTAACGTAGTATTAAAAGACGACATGCAACGTTTTTCAAAATAGAAAGACTTAAGCACCTTACAACTATTTCGGTGGTGTGCTGCGAAAAGCGTAGATGAGACAGTTTATAGGGCACACACTGCAGCACCCGAGTACTTCATAGGTGCATAAAATACTTTTTGCTAGCTAAAGAGACTTGTTTGAACAACATTTAATAGCATGTGTGTATGACTGTAGAGTTGGGTGTAAAACTAAGAACAATGTGCAAAGGAAATTTCCCCAAGGGGGCGCGAGAAAGGAGTTGCTAAATGTATTGTGCTGCAAAGCGCGATGTCAAAATAAATGTAGCAAAAAATGTAAAAGTTGGGCAGCAAATTTTCGAGGCTAGAAGCGTGTGTCTATAGTTTGAACAGCTCTCGATGTATACAGGTGGGCGTTCTTTCAAGAAATGTTTAGAATGGTTGCTCTTCTAGTTTAAGTACTCTATAAGGAAAAAAAAGGGCAGTTACTTGAAATGAATAACAAAAGAGGACAACACTTGTTGTTTAAGAACAGAATGTAGGTAAGATGTTGTTGTATAGCCGCATGTTAATGTTTGTGTGCGGGGCTTCCTTGTAAGGATGAAAGGGATGTCTAAGCGGGAGTGTATTTAATTGTCAGTGAGGATGTGCGAATTACGTGTAAAGTAAATGTGAAAGCGTGCATGTAACACATGGTGTTGCAGTGAAAGGCATTGTGGCACCAAGTTGTCTGCCTTTGCTACGAAGTTGAGTTTTTATAAAATTTAAATGCAAGTATGGTATAAAGTATAAAAATAAAAAGCATGCACTTTAAATACAGTACGTTTATAAAATAAATAAATAATTAGTCTTACCTTTGGGCTGTTTTTAACGGCGTACTAACCTGCATCTGAACCACAGTCTTCAATTTACAAACACAGGCGACATTTCACCTTGAAAAGTAACAAAGAAAATAAGAATCACAAAATACAACAAACATTGCTTACCTTAGATTGTGTGATATCACTACATACAAAAGAGGCTATAGCACTTAGAGACAGATGCATCAACCAAAATTGCGATCGCAATAGGTGCGAATTAGCCATTGCGATCGCAAATAAAAGAAAACCTATTCATGATGCGAAAAAAAAACAAATAGCGAATTCGCAAAATCGAATATGCGAATGTCGAACAGAACCAACTCCTTGCTTCTCACCAAGCAGGTTTCCGCTCGGGTCATTCGACCGAAACTGTGGTGCTCGACGAGCTCAAAGCCAAGGCTGACACCAACTCTCCCCAAGCTTTGGTTCTCCTCGACCTGTCCGCTGCGTTTGACACGGTCGACCATAACATTCTTTTGGACCGTGTCAGCGCAGCGGGCATACGAGGTCCCGCCCTTTCTCCTCTTCTTTTCAATCTTTACATTCATCCACTTATTTCTTCTCTCCTTGAGCTGGGGGTCTCTGTGTATAACTACGCAGATGACCTCCAGCTCGTCTTTGATCTTTCTTCTTCTTCTCACTCCCTATCTTTCTTTCGCTCTACCATGGTCTTTATTTCTGGGTGGATGAGCGCCAATCACCTCAAGCTCAATCCAGATAAGACTGAGCTTGTCCTGACTGGCGGCTCATCCAGCCCTTGGTCTCCTGCCTTCTGGCCCCCTATTCTTGGCCCCCCTCCCACCCCGGTTCCCTCCGTTAAAACATTGGGCATTAAGGTCAGCCAGGACCTGTCCATGCATGGCCAGGTCAGTGCCGTGGTGTCCTCCTGCTTCCTCTCCCTTCGGATGATCCGGAAAATCTCTCGCTTCTTTTCTCTTGACTCCCTTAAAATCATCATTTCTGCCCTTATCACTTCCCGCCTTGATTATGGTAATAGCTTGTTCGCAGGCATCCCTGCCTACGAAACCCGCCGCCTTCAAGCAATCCAAAATCAGGCTGCCCGTTTCATCTTTCACTTGCCCAAAACCCATCACATCACTCCTGTCCTCAAATCCCTCCACTGGTTACCCATCCTGCAGAGATCCTTGTTCAAACTAGGTTGCCTTGTTTATCGGGCCCTTGATCACTCTGCACCGGCTTTTATCAATTCTCTGATTTCCCTCCACACCCCTGCCCGCACTCTCCGTTCATCTTCCTCTGCTCTCCTCACTGTTCCCCGTTTCCACAAAACTCGCACTGGTGGAACTAGATTCTCTATTCTTGCACCCCGGTTTTGGAATTCCCTTCCTCTCTCCATGCGCTCTATCCCTATCTTTTCACACTTCCGTAAAGCGCTCAAAACTTTTCTGTTTGCCCTGGCCTACCCCCGCTAATCCTCCTGGCCCTGTCTGTTCTGTTCCTTAGAGCTCTCAGCGCCAGGAAGCCGTTTTGGCCATCGTGCACTCTACAAATAATTTCATTCATTCATTCATTCATTCATTCATTCAAGATCTTTGGCTTTGTGTTGGATGCCATTCGCTGAGACACGGTCGATCAGAGTAGCATGATCAACCGTGTCAAAGGCCGCGGACAAGTCAAGCAGTATCAAAACTGCCGCACAGCCCATGTCTAGAGTCATTCTAATTTCATCAGCCGCTTTTATAAGGGCCGTCTCCGTTCCATGCCCTTGCCTAAATCCGAACTGAGTATCATCAAGCAGATGGTTAGAGTCAATGAATTTGGAGAGCTTCCTATTCATAAGATTTTCAAAAAATTTGGCAGGAAACGGGAGACAGGCGATAGGTCTGTAGCTGGAAGGTGATGCGGGATCCAGGGTAGATTTTTTTAAAAGTGGCTTGATGATGGCCTTTTTCCAGACTGAAGGATAGGACCCTGTAAGAAACATGGTATTGCAAATGTTGGCTAAAGCGGGAGAGATGGCATCCGGAATGAGGTTGAGGATGGAAGGAGGACATGGGTCAAGGGGAGAGGCTGATTTAATAGTACAGATTAGATGAGAAATTTGTTCCTCAGAAACCTGATTGAACGTAAGAAAAGAGGGAGAAGTGTTGGTACAGGCGTTCCTAAAAGTATTATGTGTTGAAGAAGACTCGTGAAGGAAGCAGAAAAGATGGAAGTAACTTTGTCCAAGAAGAAGTCTGCAAGAGAATTGCAGAGAGCTTCAGAAGTGTCGGGAGGAGGGTTCGGGGGATTAGAGAGATGGTTAACCACCTGAAACAATTTTTTTGCAGAGTTATCTGCCAAATTGATTTGAGTATTAAAGTAAGTAGTTTTTTCTGGGAAAATAAGATCTTTATACTTGGACAGGGCGCTTTTATAAGAGTGTTTATCAAGGGGGTTGTAATGCCTGTGCCAGTGTCTTTCCAAGTTTCTACAGTGTTGTCTTTGTAAACGGAAGGATTCAGAAAACCATGGAGCGGAAGGAAACCTTCGGTTACGGAGAATGATCTTGGGAGGTGCCAGTGTGGTACAGGCAGTGTCCAGGTTTTTGAGGTAATTACTAGATGCTAATGCCGGATCCGGCTCCACCACATTGAAGAAATTGGTCAGCATTGAGGCAAGAAGAGGAATATCAATGTTATTCCAGTCTCGGGTTAAAGCCGGGGATGATGGACTTACTTGAGGAAGAGGGGACATAGCTTTAACGGAGAAGAAAACTGCAAAATGATCTGTCCAAGCGAAGGGAATAGGAGTGGAAATCAAAATGTCAGGGTTGTTAGTGAATATCCCATCAAGGGTATGTCCTGCCTGATGCGTAGGCAGGGTGACAAGTTGACGAAGTCCTACGGCTAGCAAATCACTAGTAAGGGAGATGGTATCATAGCCAGTAAGGGATTTCAAATGGAAATTGAAGTCTCCTGATATGGTGTAATGAGGAGCTCCAGCTGTAGTCTCGACGTGATTGTTAAGACTCGCAAAGAAGTTAGCTTTAGGGCCAGGAGGGCGGTAGAGCAAAGTGCCTGTGAAAGATTGATTGCTGGAAAGACAGATAGAGAAAGAAAAGGTTTCACACTCTCTGTAATTAAGGCTGTAGTTTTTAAATTATAGCAGTCTCTATATATAATGGCTATACCGCCACCTTTTTTAACAGTTCTGTCTAATCTGTTCACGCAATATCCATCAGGTAGGGCTGCTTTGAAGTCTGGGCCAGAGGAGTTGTCACCCCAAGTCTCTGTGACAAACAGTAGATCTAAGTTGTACGAAGAAATAAGCTCCAAGATATCTAGTTTGTGTTTTGGAAGGGAGCGGACATTAATGAGTGCTGCCAGAACCGGTTTGGGGGTAACAGGTAAAGGAGAATGTCTTCTGCAAGCAAGACAGTGGAAAGGGCCTACCAAAGGATCTGTATGAAGAACTGATGGCATACAATGAGGTAGGTTAGGGGATGGATTGAGTGCTAAGAGTTGCGAGGAGGTGTAAGTGATCGTTACAGGGACCTATGACGCTTGAGGGTACAATTGACCAGGGGGTGTGGCCCTAGGCCCGGTGCGGACGGGCGCAGACGGGCTTGCCTTTGACGCGCCTTCGGCGCGCCGCCGGCGCGCCCGCTGCGCCCACCCGCTGCGCTGACGGGAAGTGGTGTGACTCATATAGGGGTGAAGGAGGGTGGGACTCATCCCAGCACTGGTGCGCTGACTGACTCGAACCCCCGATATCGCAGCAAGCCCTGCCTCCAACGCGTCAGCTCCTAATCGTCTGCGCGTGGAGCGGGCACCGAATGCGGTGAGGCAGGGGTGAGTGAAAGTTTAAAAATGAGGCAGCAAACAAGTTATAATAGGCGCAACAGAGAATACAAAATAATACTTTTAAAATAATGGCTGTCTCGTCCTCCGACTTCCGCCTCAGAGGAGTTGTTAGTCACTGATCTGAGCGCGCGGTGTAATGAGCGACTTAAGTAGGAGGGAGGGCGGGACTCATCCCAGCACTGGTGCGCTAACTGACTCGAACCCCCGATATGGCGGCAAGCCCTGCCTCCAACGTGTCAGCTCCTAATCGTCTGCGCATGGGGCGGGCACTGAATGCGATGAGGCAGGGGTGAGTGAAAGTTTAAAAATGAGGCAAACAAGTTATAATAGGCGCAACAGAGAATACAAAATAATACTTTTAAAATAATGACTGTCTCGTCCTCCGACTTCCGCCTCAGAGGAGTTGTTAGTCACTGATCTGAGCGCGCGGTGTAACGAGTGACTTAAGTAGGAGGGAGGGCGGGACTCATCCCAGCACTGGTGCGCTGACTGACTCGTACCACCGATATGGCGGCAAGCCCTGCCTCCAACGCGTCAGCTCCTAATCGTCTTCGCGTGGAGCGGGCACTGAATGCGGCAAGGCAGGGGTGTGTGAAAGTTTAAAAATTAGGCAAACAAGTTATAATAGGCGCTGACTGACTCGAACCCCCGATATCGCAGCAAGCCCTGCCTCCAACGCGTCAGCTCCTAATCGTCTGCGCGTGGAGCGGGCACCGAATGCGGTGAGGCAGGGGTGAGTGAAAGTTTAAAAATGAGGCAAACAAGTTATAATAGGCGCAACAGAGAATACAAAATAATACTTTTAAAATAATGGCTGTCTCGTCCTCTGGCTTCCGCCTCAGAGGAGATGTTAGTCACTGATCTGAGCGCGCGGTGTGACGAGCGACTTAAGTAGGAGGGAGGGCGGGACTCATCCCAGCACTGGTGCGCTGACTGACTCGAAACCCCGATATGGCGGCAAGCCCTGCCTCCAACGTGTCAGCTCCTAATCGTCTGCGCGTGGAGCGGGCACTAAATGCGGCGAGGCAGGGGTGAGTGAAAGTTTAAAAATGAGGCAAACAAGTTATAATAGGCGCAACAGAGAATACAAAATAATACTTTTAAAATAATGGCTGTCTCGTCCTCCGACTTCCGCCTCAGAGG
Organism: Lissotriton vulgaris; assembly: GCF_964263255.1. Lineage (NCBI taxonomy): Eukaryota > Metazoa > Chordata > Amphibia > Caudata > Salamandridae > Lissotriton > Lissotriton vulgaris. The sequence continues at coordinate 172,532,842 of NC_141688.1, forward strand.
AGTTGTTAGTCACTGATCTGAGCGCGCGGTGTAATGAGTGACTTAAGTAGGAGGGAGGGCGGGACTCATCCCAGCACTGGTGCGCTGACTGACTCGTACCCCCGATATGGCGGCAAGCCCTGCCTCCAACGCGTCAGCTCCTAATCGTCTTCGCGTGGAGCGGGCACTGAATGCGGCAAGGCAGGGGTGTGTGAAAGTTTAAAAATTAGGCAAACAAGTTATAATAGGCGCAACAGAGAATACAAAATAATACTTTTAAAATAATGGCTGTCTCGTCCTCCGGCTTCCGCCTCAGAGGAGTTGTTAGTCACTGATCTGAGCGCGCGGTGTGATGAGCGACTTAAGTAGGAGGGAGGGCGGGACTCATCCCAGCACTGGTGCGCTGACTGACTCGAACCCCCGATATGGCGGCAAGCCCTGCCTCCAACGTGTCAGCTCCTAATCGTCTGCGCATGGGGCGGGCACTGAATGCGGTGAGGCAGGGGTGAGCGAAAGTTTAAAAATGAGGCAAACAAGTTATAATAGGCGCAACAGAGAATACAAAATAATACTTTTAAAATAATGGCTGTCTCGTCCTCCGTCTTCCGCCTCAGAGGAGTTGTTAGTCACTGATACTACCTGTGCTTTATTAAGAAAAAAGCTTTGTTTAAACTTTACCTCCCTCACAGTTATCAATTTACCAACACGGGCAACGGTCCACCTGGAAAATAAACAAAGAAAATATTAGAAACACAAAATACAACTAAAATGGCTTACCTTAAATTTTATGATATCGCTGCATACATACAGACAAAAGTATCTATATCACGCCACTATGTCCTTATACACGGGCTGCGGTCTGCCTGTGGAAAAAAAAGAAAACATTAGAAAAATAAACTAAGCCAACAACGCTCACCTTACATCTGCAGACATGGACGCATGCATACCGGGGAAAGCACTCACTCCACGATGCTGTGTTCTTCCAACACGGGCTACGATCTGCCTGCAAACAGAAAAAAAAAATCTAATTTAAATGTACCAAAAATATAAGCGTACAAGTAACCGAATGAAGAAAAAATAAGGAACATACTTTCAGTGAATTTGTTAGTTCATTTACAGAGATATTATAGTATCTATAAACAAAGTGCTAAGAAAATTTCTTTAAAAAACAATTGTTTCTTTACCTTTTCATTGTGGCGCTCCGCATGTAGGATGTAGCTGTCTAGCCGCATGTTAATTTTGGGTGGCAGCATGTTCCTAAGGATGAAAGGATTGTGTAGGTGGGAGTTGTTTGAATTGTTAGTGGGGATGTGCGACTTACGTCTCAACAGAATGACAAAGCACGCATGTAATACATGGTGTTAGTGTGAAAACGATGTGGCTCCAAGTTGTCTGCCTTTGATATAAAGTCACGTCATTTCATTACAATCTAAACGCAAGTATGGTATATATGGGAAAAAAAGCATGTGACTAAAAAATACAACCCCGTATATAAAAGAATTAAGGAATCTTACCTTTAGTGTTTAATAACAAATTCTCCCTGAAAACATTATCAACAGATAGCAAAACGGTTGTAATATGTTACAAAGAAACGCATATCTTAGAATTTCAAAAAACGTAACATAGAAAAAGAAAGCTCACCTGTAAACGGTGTAATCTATTTTGTTATTGTGGTACTACCTATAAAATAATAGTGCGTCTGATGTAACACAAAGACATTGTTTAATATATTAAGTACAAGAGTTTTATACCAAAAGAAACACAGAGATAATGTGCAAAATCAATGCAAAGAATAACCAAGCAAAGGCCGTCTGAAGACAGAAAGTAGCAATGATTAACAATCCCGCAATAGTAAATGTTCAAATCATATACATATACGTGAAAAAATCACAAATCGGATAAGTTTACCTTATAGTAGCTGTGTCCTGCTTGCCCATACAGTTAACTATGTAAGTGTCTGAAAGGTACCACTGCATGCATAATTGAGAACAAATGAGCGTACCTTCACAATTGAAAAAGCATATTTAAAATAATTAAAATTACCTAATTACGGGCACTAATTACGAGCACCAAAAACAAATAGAAATAAAAATGCAATGTAGAACGAATACAGATTAAACACGTACTAATAGTTTATCTAGAGTAAAGCAATAACCAAAAAATATACAAACATAACATACCTTAAAGTTACTGTAAAGTGGTTGCGCTCCGCACTGGCGTATTGTTAATCATGGGACTTTCACGAACAGACTGATGCCCACAGATTGAACAATAGAAGAATTTACATCAATAGTTCCAAAGGAATATTTTACACGTTTAAAAAAAAAACAATACCAGTCAAAAAACAAATTAGAATATAAACAAAAAAGATAAAAACAGCACAAAATAGATAAGATGTAACTTCAAGTGACAACACATATTCAAATATAAAAAGGCAATATTAAGCATTTGCAATAATTTTTTTTATAATAATACAGAAAAGCTCATGGGTTTAAATTATAAACCCCAAAATACTTTAGAACAAAATACATATAAATACCACACACATATTACACGTGCCTTAATATAGCTGCGTCACACCAGACAGACCGTTAATTCTGGAACCTTCCCAAACATACCAATGTTCACAGATTTGATCAAAAACGTGACCCCACCCAGCCGTACTGTTAATTGAGGGACTTTTCCCAAAATACCAATGCCGTCAGATTCGGCCCAAAAACAACATATATTAGCAATTCCAAAAAGCATTCCCTATACATTTTAAACAACCTAATAAGTGTTACAAAAACAAAGCAAACTAAAAAAGTGCATAATATAAACTAAAGCACATAGTAATACATTAACATAAAAATCAGTTACTACCAAATAAAAAATATATAGATCACAAAATGGATTAGACTTACCTTAAAAGTAGCTGCACAAAAGCAAATAAAACAATGGCAAAATATATAATAACACAGAATGATCCATCAAACAAAAAATCTATCACTAAAAATAAAAATATATACACCTAATAATAGATTAGACTTACCTTAAAGTAGCGGCAAAGTAGCTATAAGGTACACAAAACAAAATTTGTCAAATACAAACACCCATTATTGTAATACAAAAGCTTGGACCTGTGTGTCCATGCGTTGCTACAGATTGCTTCCTGGTGGTCCTTTCACCGGACTGCCTTTGGGCTGCAAAACAAAATCACATTATCAAAACAAAAAAGGCATCATAAAGCAATTACTATCAAACAAAAAGTAGTAGAATATAGAAAAACAGATAGGTTATCAATATACACAAAAAATTTGCATTAAACTAAATATATATAAACGTCACACAAATATTACACTTACTTTAATTTAGCTGCGTCACACCCTGCCATACCGTTAATTCTGGAACATTCACTAACATACCAATAGCTGCAGATTTTATTTTAAAAAACGTGACACACCCTGCCGTACTGTTAATTGAGGGAATTATCCCAAAATAGCAATACCGGCAGATTCGACCCAAAAAACAACTTACATTAGCAATACACAAAAGATTTCCTTATATATTAAAAGCAACTGAATAACTGTTACAAAAACAAAGTGAACGAAAAAGAGGCAAAATATAGATTAATACACGAAATAATACAAAAACGTACATTAGCAATTACCAAAGCAAAAAAGGCAACATAATATAGAAAAAAACATGAAATATTATGCAATTATTTCAAAAATTAAATATATACATTAAAAATTAACTTAGACTTACTTTAAAGTAAGTACATAAAAGTGAACAAAATAATGGCAAAATATAGAATAACACATGGAATAAAACATCAAATACAAAACCAAGCACTATAAAAAAGTAATATATACATGAAAAAATAGATTAGACTTACCTTAAAGTAGCTGGGTCCACACCTCTGTACAATTAGCTATAAAGTAAACAAAACAAAACATACCAAATACAAACATTATTGTAATAAAGAAACTTGTACCTGTGTCTCCATGTGTTTTGGCTGCAAAACAAAGCCAACACATAGGCAAATCAAAAAAGGCAACATAAAGTAATTACAATTAAACAAAAAAGTAGCAGAATACAGAAAAGTCAATAGGTTACTAATGTAAACTTAAAACTAATTTATCACTAAACACATAAAACATCACACAAATAGTACACTTACCATAATTTAGCTGTGTCACACCAGACCGTAATGTTAATTCTGGAACCTTCCCGAACACACCAATAACGGCAGATTCGATGAAAAACTTGACCCCACCCAGCTGTACTGTTAGTTTTAGTGACTTTCCCAAAATAACAATGCCTGCAGATTCAGCAAAAAACAACGTACATTACCAATCCCCAAAAGCATTCACTATACATTTTAAACAACATAATAACTGTTACAAAAAGAAAGTGCACAAAGAAAGGGCACAGTATAAAAAAAGCACGGAATAATGCATTTAGCAAAAAATCCATTATTGACAAATAAAAAATATATGCATCACAAAAAAAATTATACTTACATTAAAACTACCTTCACAAAAGTAAACCAAATAATGGCAGAATATAGACTAACACATGGAACAATACATCAAACCAAGAAGCAAGCACTAAAAATATATATATATATACATTCGAAACTAGATTACGCTTACCTTAAAGTAGCATTATCCCTACATCTGTACAGTTAGCTATAGAGTAAAAAAAACTAAACTTGCCAAAAACAAACACATATTACTGTAATAAATAATTGTACATGTGTGTCCATGTGTTGCAACCGATTGCTTCCTAGTGATCCTAGTGATCCTTTCAAAACAAACTGCCTTTCGGCTGCAAAAGAAAAAAACACATTAGTACGTGAAATGGCAACATAAAGCAATTACAATCAAACAAAAAGTAGCAGAATACAGAAAAAACAATGGATTCATAATATAAACAAAATAATTTTTTTAACTAAATACATATAAACATTACACAAATATTACACTTACCTTAATGTAGCTGCAGCGAACATACCATATCGACAAAATAAAATGCAAATTAACAGCTTGAAAAAGAATATTCGACACATCAAAAAACACAAATGTAGATAAAAAAAAGATTTAAAAAAAAGAAACATAGTAAAAAAAAAAACAGACCTAGAAAGACAGGATTACTTACCTTAACATGCCACTGCATGATCACAACACGGGACGGGTTACGCCAGAAACACCAAAAAGACCAAATGGCTTACCTTAGACCCGCAGACAACAGCAAACATACCGGGGAAAGCAATCAGTGCAAGCCGCTGCACGATGACGACACGGGCCGGGGGACACCTGGAAAAGAAACACAAAAATACTTTAGAAGAGCAAGAAAAACAAGATGGCTTACCTTACACACGCAAACAACAGCATACATACCAGGGAAAGCACTCCGTGCACGCCACTGCACAATGACGACACAGGCTGGGGGACACCTGGAAAAGAGACACAAAAATACAGTAGAAGAGCAAGAAAGACAAGATGGTTTACCTTACACACGCAAACAACAGCATACATACAGGGGAAAGCACTCCGTGCACGCTGCTGCACGATGACGACACAGGCCGTGGGACACTTGGAAAAGAGACACAAAAAAACATTAGAAGAGCAAGAAATCTAAATAAACAATATGGCATACCTTAAATCTTCTATAATCGCTGCAGACATCCCAGCAAGGAACACAGTAGTAAACAGGAGAAAGTCCCCGTAAAAAAAAAAACAGATCAAAGAATGTAAACAACACGCCCACCAGTCTCAAAGGGACGGACTTAAAGGATAGAAAGAAACTAAAAAACAAGACCACCAATCCGAAAAAGACGGGGCTTATATCGAAAAGAGAACGTCACTGAGACCTCTTCTCCAATGGCTGGCCCCCGTGTAGGAGGCCAGCCAATGGAGAAGACAGGCGGGGCGAGCCATTAAATCTCACCAGCGAGACTGCGCATGTGCGCAGCCTACGCTAGCCGAGACCTAAAAGTGATGCAGCACTATCAAATACATTTTGAATTCAAGGTGTAATTAATAGGAACATATTAAAATAATGTAAATCATTTTTTCGAAGTTTAAATTGAAAAATGAATTCCCACCTAAAGAATTATGGTTTTGTTTGTGCAACGTAAGTTATTAAAGTGATATCATGAAATTAATCAAAATTGATGTAAATATTTTCAATAAAATGTATTATAACATGATGTTTACATAAAAAATAGATTATTAAATAGTGTGAAACTAAGGCCCTCATTCCAATATTGGTGGGTCCGTTAATGACAGGCTGCTGGTGGCGGTCCCACCGACATCCATTGAAGTGGCTTGAGGTGGTCCGACTGCCGGATTATGATCTGGCAGTCGGAGGCCTCTGGGGGAGGGAGTGACTGCTGCTGTTCCGACGGGCTCAAGAAGCCTGTTGGGGCTACGCTGAGGCCGTTATCCCTACAGGGCACCGCCATAGGGATTATGCTATACCTTTCCTACTGCCTTTCTTTGGCGGTCTGACCGCCATAGACAGGAAGATGGAAGAAGGAAGATGGAAAGGGACAGGAGCAGACCCAGGTCAAGCACATTAATTCCGTCTGTTTCAATTATATGTTGGTGCAACTACTCCCGACATCCGCTGCCAAACGAAGTTTAGGTAACAAAATTTACATAGAAAATGGAAGGTGCACTCCAATGAAGTCAATTGCGCAGAAGGATATTCTTTCATTTTCTTAAAAAAGGACACAGCCAATGCGTTTCGTTCCCCTAATGCCACGGGAACTTCATCAGGGCTTACGTAGAAAACACCTAAATATAGTGATCTATGTGAGGTGAACAAGAGTGCTCATGAAAAAGGCCTCATCTAGGTTGTATCATCCCTAGTATTCTAGTTCTCGAACAAAGTTAACACCAATGACGTTTCCAAAGGGAGTAATCCTATTCATAGGTCGATAACTACTATCTTCCTGTCTGTGGGATCCTCCTGGCGATAGACACTGATTTTTCAGACTCCAAATAAGGATCTGAATTCCTGTTCAAACTCTATATGTGTTCCAAATTCAGTTTGAGGACAGCTGGATTCGTAGATAATATGCCTCAGTATAAATAAATTGTATCTCAAGCTATTGGCCCAGTTTGTTTGATAGTAATCAATGAACGCCCCTCGCAATCCTCGACGTCATGGGAATGTCGCATCATCGTATCCTAAGTTAGAGCACCATTCCCGGATACAAGACACGGACCGTATATGCAAGATGCACTTCCCCTCAATATGATCCGAGGTGTAGCCGTCGGAATTTCACCCGTAATGCGTATAAAACAAGTTCCCAGCACCTGCGATATGGCACAAGTTTTCCCGAACCTCCGAAAGCCAGCATAAAATAATAAATATGCACTCTTTTATATTTTATATTTTGTGACATTAGTTTAGATTTATTTACATTTTTACCTGTTTGAAATACTGTAATGTAACTTTGTAACGTTGCATCATCCGTGAAATTTTAGTGTTGAGCAGCGAGAATGCCAGACATGTTCATACAATGCAACCAGCGCAAATGTGTATTATATAATGGCCTACGGTGAATACGGTTTCTTACCAGGTTCATAACATGAAAGGCATTTTACTTTACAGTGGTAGCACTGATACACAAATTATAATATTGTATTGTATTGGTTTGGGTATTTGCACTATGCACTTCATTTTCCAAAAGATTTTTAAGACATGTGGCACTTTACCATTAGTTATAACCATTAGGTACATAGTATTAATGTAATGCGCAGTATCTATTCACTTTTTTTAGATTATTCAAAGTGATATTTATAGTATTGATGCCATGACTGTGATTTTAAAATGTATATAGGCTGACTCCTAAATGGCGCACACTAGACTGAGGAAGGCTGCTGCGTCCGCTGAAACGTGTCTCTTTGCTGGGTCTAAGGAGGCTTATCTAATAAAAAGCCTTATCCCAAATAGCCCACATGTGCGTGCTCTTTTTCCAGAAATGGCAGATCTTGTGTAGTGCTGGACTCACTTCAAACATGTAAGCTACTACAAAAATGCAGTTTTATAAAATATTTGAATGATGTATTTTTAATTTGTAAAAAATAAACCAATAAATATTAAAATAAAGAAATTAGTATTAATCCATTCTGTACATCACTTTTAATAATTAAAAATGCACATTATCAATTATTTAGGTGGGAATGTATTTTTTTATTCACAATTCAGAAAAAAACATTGAATTTAAGATAATTTCCATTAATTACCGTTTTAGTTAAAAAGAAGTCTAATAGTGCTGCAACATTTATTTTATTTTTTTCTACATTCAGAGTGAATATATAAAATTATTTAAGATTAAAATAGCTTTAGTATTTATTTTCAAGTTAAATTGATTTTTTTAAATGTTCCTTATACTTTACCATAGGGAGAATCCCAAATTGGGTTCCACTTGTAGATCTTTCAGAGGAGGTATTGCGTGTGGAAGCAAGATGTTGAGACTGCATTTATCTGACTGTTCATGGTGAGCGACGAGTCCAGGATGATGCCTAGGTTTCATGCTTGGTCTGTGGGTGTGTTGGGGGTTCCAAATGCTGCAGGCAACCAGGAGTAATCCCAGGTGGAAGGGGGTGGAGCCCATGATGAGGTCTTTGGTCTTCTCTGAGTAGAGATTGAGGCAGCTGTTCTTCATCCAGGTGATGACAGCCTTCTTCCCGTCTTGGTAGTTGTTCTTGGCGACTGTGGGTTAATTGGTGAGGGAGATAAAGATTATCCCTCCCCTTTGATATATAATTGTCATATTCACTTCTTGTGTTGGGGTTAATAGCTGTATAATTATTGTGTTATTTTTTGCATTATTTAGAAATGTTATCTGATGCATACTTTGTTTATTACATTTGGAATACTACGGATTGCAGGATTATCGAAATCGTATCTATTATTTTTTTATTTGCATTGATGGAGAAAACAATCATGAAGGAGGAAACCAAACATTCTTGTTAAGGATAACCCAGCTTTACTACACACAAAGAAAGAAGACTAGAGACTATGAAAGGCTAGTCATGTGCACTCCTTACTTACTGTTGAGATATGTGTATTGTAGTTATATATGCATGTCTTCAAGGCAATGTGGTTTCTCGTTTATACTGTAAGCAGTAGGTTCAGTAAGGAATTAATAGAGCATGAACTTTGCCTTAGAATTGAAACTTTCCGTCACCATAGATAAGAAAATTTACATTTATAGAGAATCAGTCCTCGTTTTGGCTTTTGGGACACTAACCATAATTTGCATGAGAAAATTAAGGAGGAAAACTGTTGTTCTCAAAGATGGCCCGTAAAATCCGACCCAAAAACATAATTTTTTCATAGGGTAAAATCACTTTAGAACTCATCTCAGTTCCTTTGGTATGGCACCACCAATAAATGTTTTATTTTGTGACCTAAATATCTTATTACCCCTTCTATGTGCCCCTCTTATATGCCCCCTCAAGACTAGGCATTCATTAAAATGAATTTCAGTGGGACAAAAATGGCTGAGTCTTGGCACCATAAAAAAAGCAACTATAACAATATCATCTATGGGGTAGTCTTCACTTCGGACTGTCTACCTCCACCCTGGTCGATAACTACCAAGAGGTGCCATCTCTATCTGATAATATTGCTTAAGTAAAGCTTTGCAATTTTAAACCTACACTTCCAGCAATTGTAAGTAGACACATCTGGAATCCTACCTTTGTCATAAATCTAAATATGGCCGCCATCTTGTGGTTTATGTGTATGTTGACTGTCATAATAGTTTTAGGAGTCATAAACACCTACCTGAAGAACTGAAGAAATATTTTTTTAAACTTATATATTTTATATTTATATAAAATACTTCCGGGATAAAAGTAATTGCTTATGGTTTGCGAGAAATATAAAATTAAAAAGATGCATTTTTTTTACAATTAGATATATCGTACTGCAATCCTAGAGCAAATATCTATCATATCTCTTTAGCATCCCAACATACTTTCCACTTTATAAGACTATATCCATTTCAAAATGATTTGCTGTTCCTTTGTCGTAGCATACTACGCATTCATGGGTAAACAGCTGTTTTGTGACAGTGGTGTCTGAGAGTGAGAGAGAATAAAACGGTGGAAGCAGATTGAGTGACCCTTTGATGGGTACTGCTCTTGTCCATAAACTGGTATCAGCAGGGAGGAGCATAGTGTCAAAGTGCAATGCACCTGTGAAGGCAGCGACTGTACCGTGCTGTGATGTCACCTTCCAGTGATTATAGTACAATATTGAAAGGAACACCCCTGCATATTAACACAATTTGCCTTCTAAACTCCAAACTAGCATATTTATAATGCCACACCGCTCGACCTGCTGAGCCTGCAGGAGAGTGAATCAGATGCCCTTCTGTAGCATTACAGTTAATTCTAATACCTGCTATACTTCAACCCACGACTAATGTCTGCAGCATATTGATGTTATGCGTACTAGGACCCTGGTGGCTCTGAACGGATTCTGAACAGGCAGTACGTAATATGCGGGGAGGTGTTAGGGTGTGGTTAATTGAAAGTATGATGTAGTACGCAGCGCATGAGTGCATGCTGAAGCGTAAAGTAATCCGTGACCATAGCTCCCATTTGACATAATTTATCTGCATGCTCCTGGGCTAGGGAACAGACCTGCAACTGGCTACGAGTAGAGGAGACAGGCTCGAAAGACAAGACTTCTCTCCCAGAGAGTTTGAAACAATACGGTAAACAGCTCGTGGGTGCCACATGTGCCCAGTATCGGTGTAGAGCTGTCGGCGACTGGTACATGTCGCATCATAGCCCTGCTCTAGCCGTACATGGCTGCAGTAGTAATCAAAAGCCCTGCAGAGGGGAATATTCACAATGCCAGCCAAAACCGCGAGGAGGTGGGCAACAGAGACGCTACGATTAGTAAGACAAAGCAAAAAGATGACAACAGCAACATAAAGGTACGGGAAAAAAGTACTTACTTACTGTCAAGGGTGATTGAAGCATTCTGTTACCCAGGTACAAGCACAAGGTAAATGTTTGCAGATGTAGTAGGTACCTCCCTACAAGGCAATAGTCACCTATACAGCATGTGCTCTCAATGGAGCAGAAGGGAGCGCAAAATATACTGCAGATGTGTTCTGGAAGCCACCACCACCTTACAACACTTCTAAGAAACAGAACATAGGTGCCAAGTGGAATTCATAGATAAAGACATGCAATGACTTCATAGATGTGCCCAAGGAAGAATATGACAAGTAGATCATCAAATATTTGAAAGACCTTGCAAGTGCTGGAGTGAAAGAAGTGCTAAAGAAAATTTAACAGACTGATGTAAAATCATACCAAACGATAAGAGACATGTTGGAGGCTAAGTTCAATCCTATTCTGGATGTCGACTATGAAAGGTGAATCTTCAATCAAGCATGACTACAAGTTATTGAAACACTTAGCATTGCAAGTTCTATGACTACACCAACGAAGAAGCCATGCGCTGTAGAGTCATTGATGGCTGCTTTTCAGATATATTTAGAAGTTGCATGCTGAGAGAAGAAAAGTCTAGAGAAAATGCTGATGGCTGTGAAAGCAGAAGAATGAGCAAACCAGCAAGCTCCTGACATGGAAGCAGAAACATCAAACAATGAATTGGCATTGACCAAGAAAAGCAACCAGAAGCATAAACAAGCTACACGTAAGTGGACATCTACAAAGAAAACAAAGATGTGCTTACTATGTCAATTTTCAATTTCCCAATTAGGGTAAATGTCCAGCCATAGGACAAGTCTGCAATGGTTGTGGGAAAGACAACCATTTCATAACTGTATGGTGAGCTAAAGAAAAACAAAGAGCATCATGACGGTAAGAAAAGATGGACGTGAGAATGTAACAAAAACATTGCCACCACGCCCATAAAGTCAAAAAGCAACATCAACTACGACAAGTAGAAAACAGGCAAAATCGATCGTCGTCAAGCACATTGTATAAAGGTTCTACAACAACACAATTGAGTACCAGCGTAGAACACGGGTGTGCTCTGATGATAGCTACTGAAAGACAGTGTGCACCTGTGGAATTAGTTGCCTGTAAAGAAGATCACATTTCTAAAAAAGCTCACCAAACAAAGCGACAAACTTCATTTGGACACTGTCCCAAAACCACTTTGAAAGTGAACGATCACCTAATTACTTTCACCACAGACAGTGATGCATCGATTAATATCCTGCCAGTGTAAAAATTTTACAGCCATTCCACTGTGTCTCACCTCACTCCATCAGGCATGAAGGTATATACCAGGGACCTGGGCTTTTGAGTCAATGCAAAGCCAAGGGTCATTCACAGTGACAATGCGACACAAAAATACATGTTCTACAAGGGACTTCTCTGTGTGCTTGTTTGCTCAGTTTTGCCACCACTGCTGACTTAGGGTTAATATTCCTCAATCACAGCCACTGTGTACAGTCTGAGGTTACAAGATAATTCTCGTATTTGTTCCATTGCCTGAGAAAACCCAAGAAAATGAAAATACAGCTACATATCAATGAAGACATTCTCCCTGTACTCAGTGGCAGAGTTGCTTTTCATCTACAAGAAGCTGTAGAGAAAGAAGTGGAATCATCCTTAAAACATGACGACATTGAATGCTCAACTAGCCCCACACCAAGGGTATTGCCCACAGTAGTAGTCCTAAAAAAGAACAGTAGTGGAGCAGTGCGCATTTGCATTGATATGCGCCAGGCAAAATAAAGACATTGAGAGGGAGAGACACCCTGTTCCACACATAGCGGACAAGATAATGCAATTGAATGGATCCCAAGTGTTTTCCTGTATTGACCTGAATAAAGGATACCATCAACTACTTCTTTGACTTATATTGGTCTGTTTAGATATAAGAGACCGAGGGGGAGATTACAATGTTTTTACGTAGCACACTGCAGCAGCTGTAAATGCAGCACTGCGGACATGTGAAAAGGAGAAAGAGTAGGAGAGCACCCTATTTACTAAAATAAGGTACTCTCCTCCCCTCTCACCTGCGCCGGTGCTGAAATCAGCTACCGTGCGCCACAAAGACATCTTTACGCCAGGGTGCAAGGGTGTCTCTGTGAGTCTAGCATAAGTTTTGTACTGGAAGGGAATCCTTCCAATACAAAATACTACGCTTAGACTAACTTGAAGTCTTGTCCCACTTTGTATGTGTGCTGTACAGTGCAGCACACATGCAAATTCAGAAAAGGAAGGAGAAATTAAAGCATTTCTCCTTCCTTATGACTACTTTGAAAGGGCGCAGTTTTCTCAGGCTATACTAAATCTACTTTATATAGTAAATTGGGTTTTGCATGAGCAACCTTGGGTGGCTGCATGGGAATGTACATACTCCACCCTTGGTACGCCCACATCGCGCTGAGTAATGTAAAGTAGCAAAAGAACGTAGGGGGGAGAAGGAGGTTAAACCAAACTAGGTCGGCCTCCAAGTAGTATTAGAAATACAGGAACCCACTCTGAAGGGTTCGGAGACCTAGTTGGTGTTTATGGTTACTGCTAATTATGTCAGTGTGTACCAAAAAATGAGAAAGAAAAATTTCTTTCTAGAGTCCCCTCACTCACCGGGGTTTCCCCACGGTGACATGCTTCATCATTGGGGCCATCCCAGTTCTCTACGAAAAGGGGCGTGCTGCGACTAGCGGACTACGCAGGAGCACTGTATTAGTGAAATGACTATGTGTGGTGTAAAGTGTTGTGATGGTGGAGTGAGTGTGTGATTTAAAAATACCGTGCTAGTGGGCCTCAACAATTTATTATGCTCCTAGTTTGGTATGTTAAAATGGGGTAACACTGTATGCCAACCTTAAATTTGGGTTAGATCAGTGTTGTGGTCGACATGTTTCAAGCTCCCCAAGCTTTTCATCAGGACCATACAGGGTCCAGCCCTGTATTAGCCACTCCTGTATTCCAATAATAGGTGTTAAAAAAATAGTGGTTATACTATGCGCTGTTAATGATTAAACATGCGTTTTTTATACATACGATTTGTATCCTACTCGTATTTCTGAAAAAGAGAATGACACTTGGTTAGTGGCAAACATCCCCCCTCAAAAGAGTAAGGGGATCACACATGCAGCTCACTTCGTCTAGGGCATTGGTGTGCCTTGGGCACCATAATGGTGCGTGCAGGCTTTCAAAACCAGTGAAAATTGAAAAGAACTGTGAAAAAAGTGGTTACGTGATGGCACACACATAACACAGGACTTAAAGTGACTATAGACAAGACACACAACACATATACATAAAATATTGTCATGGCAAAAGGTATATTTACATATGTACTTACTTCCTATCGGCAAACCCGCTCGGTACTACCTGTTCAATCCTCACCCGACCGCATACTGATGCTGGAAGGGTGCGCCGGTGTATTTGGAATCACCGCGCTTCCGGGTTCAGAGCGTCTGTAAACGCTATACCGTACACAATGCGGCGGCCATCTTAGGTGTATGTAGATGGAGTCGCCATGAGTTGCGCACTCGTGGCGACTCCATCTACATACACCTAAGATGGCCGCCGCACTCTAGAAAGAAATTTTTCTTTCTCATTTTTTGGTACACACTGACATAATTAGCAGTAACCATACACACCAACTAGGTCTCCGAACCCTTCAAGGTGGGTTCCTGTATTTCTAATGTAAAGTAGCACCATGCGCCAATTTGTGTCATTTTTGTGACACAACAAGGTACAAAATCTTCATAAATCTCCCTCTGAGTTTTGGAGTATCTTCAGCTGCTGAGATATATCAGGATGTTATTCGCCGAGTAATCCAACCTGTTACACATGCCCTCAATTGCAATGACTACATACAGTTTTTTTGGGAGTTTTTTTGGGAGAACACAGAAAGAACACAACAAAGTGCTTAAACAAGTGTACCAGTTATTTGCTATAGCAGGCCTCACTCAGGGACATATTTACTAGGAAGTGGTGGAGCATGACGTTAGCCACCTTGGCTTAATGCAGCGCTTCGCCACTTCCAAAACACAGGGCTGCACCGTAATTGCAAGGATACTTTGCAGCCCTGCGTTTCCCCCTGCACTGGAGCTAATTTTAACTGCCTAGCGCCAACATGGACACCCTTGCCCAATAGTGCAAGGGTGCCTGCATTGTAGAGGAAGATTGTTTATGTGCAGGAAGGTCCCTTCCTGCACATTAACAATCTGAAATGTGATTTTGAAACTTCTATGTGTGCTGCTTAATGCAGGAAGGGCTTATGTGCAGGAAGGGCCACCTTCCTGAACATAAACAATCAGTAGCCTTTTCATTTTCTTTGTGTACTGCACAACGCAACACATATAAAAACACCAAAAACGAGGAGAAATGAAACATTTCTTCTTCTTGTGCCGGTTTAAGACCAGGTTTTCATGGGTGTTATTTTTGGCGCTGCACATGTAAAGATGGGGCAGCATCAAAATCAATGGGTGTTAAGGTGGAACGCCCACCTCAACACCCATTGCCCACCACTTTCACGCTAATTATAGCTAGAAAGGGTGCCTTATTTAAGCTATGTTACGCGGCTTAATGCTGCCTTGTGAATAAGGTGAGACCCTATTGCCACCACAACATCCGAAAAAGTGGTGTTGTGGTGGTGATAGGGGCTTGTAAATATGCCCCTCAGAATCTCGCAAAGTGTGTTTCACAAAACAAAACTCAAATTGTTTGGGCTTATATTCTTTGTTGGAAAAATAACTCCAGACCCAGTAAAGGAGGAAGCATTCCCAACCATTTGCCCCCTGTCCCCTGCCAGGATGTTATCAGGCTGCAATGCTTGAGCCCCCAATACTTGCCGGTAAATTAGCGCTATGCATTTTCGTGCAGATATCCCCAATACCTACCGTCCTGAGGAAACCCCACATCCAACAGAGGGGTTGAAACGCCGTTGACACGAGTACAAAAAGACCGCATATAGCTAGTGTTATCAGATATCTTCGCTGTTACTGTATTATATCGATTGGTCCTTTCTTGTACATATGGAAACCGTTTTTTACTAAACCACTGTACATAATTAATCACTGGTTCCATGATTCACTTGGGGATGCACTGCACAAAATATATAATTGTTTAAAAATTCTTAAAGAAATGATATATATTTACATATCGCTGTCTTCTTTGTTGCAAATATAAACATTGAATGTATTTCATTGCGTAGAAGTTTATTTTCCCTCTTGCATTATCCCTTTTCCTTACAAATATATTGCCATTGTGCGCTTTTCATTCTATTATTATTCATTGTGTCTACGAGAACCACTGTCTCCTTAGTATAACACAATTACCCTGGTTCTTTGTAAGTAGGGTTCCCCTGTACTCTCAATTGGCAATGCTTTCTAGGCATGGCCAGTTATTGCTAAAGATACCCACTTTTGCTACAGTGAGTGTCCCATTGAGAGACTTAGCAAAGCGAACTGTACTGTTTCAGTGGTCTTCGGAATGACACCGGAGTTTCAAAGACATTAAACATGCAATTAAGAATGCAACTGAAATGGCCTACTTTGACCCCAAGTTACAAACAGAAATAATGGTTGATGTGAGCCCGGTCGGCCTATGGCAATCCTGGAGCAGCACAATGGTCAGCCCAATGCTCATAGACACATTGTGGCCTACGCCAGACAATGCTTGTCTGAAACAGAACGTGCCTACTGTTAGCCAGAGAAGAAGAGTCTGGCTGTAGTACTGGTCTGTGACCCTGTTCATTTATTCCTCTATGGAAAACTAGTCACTGTCATAACAGATCACTAGGTATTACTAACAGTTTTTGAAAACCCGAAGGCTAAGATGCCCCTTACATCAAGAGGTAGGGGTTAAGAGTGCAAGAGTACAACTATGAGAATGTGCACACAGCGGGGAAAGATCAAAACCCAGCAGATTACTTTTCACAAGTGCAGCTGCATCATCACAGTATGACATCCAAGACTTCTGAAGCATAACTCAATTTTATTGTGAGATCCAGCAAACCAGCAGCTTAGTATGTGAAACGAATCAGTGTTGCTACCAATGCAGATAAAGAAATAACCAAAATCAAAAAACGTATTAACACACTTCTCATGAAGGAGAAGTACAAGGCCCTTTGCCAGTGATGTTGAATTCCAAAAGTACAAAAATATATTGAATGAGTTAGCAGTCACCCAAGAAGGTGTAAGACTGCAAGGGTTGAGAAACACCTTGCTTGGAAGCCTAAGACAGTGGGTCATCGAGCTGGACCAGGTAGGACACCGTGGCATCATGGCAAACTAAAAAAGAATGTTAAGAGATCGAGTGTGGTTCCCTCGCCTAGATGAGTGATTCGAGAAGCAGCTGAAGGCGTACCACATTTTCAATTCTTTGTCCACCAAGGTGATGCAGCACCCAATGATAATGTCTGACCTTCCTGCCCATGCTTGGGAGATGGTTGCAGTTGACTTTTTTGGGCCTTTAGTAAATGGACACATCCTAAGGTAGTCATGGACAAATATTTTCATTTTCCTTGGGTGGAAGCCCTAAATTCGACAACCCATGACAAAGTCATAGATCGGCTTGATGACATCTTTGCAACATATGGTATCCCCAAAATCCTCAAATCTGATAATGGCCCACGGCAAAGAGTTCAAATAATTTCTTGTCTGACAACATCAAACACCAAAAGAGGGCACCCCTCTGGACCCACACCAATGGTGTAGTAGACGGATTCATGGGCACCTAAAGGAGGGTCAATCAATGAGCGTCAATGGAGGGAATCGATCTGAACCACGCCATGTGCCAGACCCTTTGGGCCTATCAATCAACTTCTCACTCCACAACCAGTGAGAGTCCGGTCACCTTGCTATTTAAGGAGAGCCATCAGTACAAAATTACCTCAATAGACCACAGATCGATCAGCGAATACTGAAAAGGTTTGAGACAACAACGTGACTCGGAATGGGAAAATTAAAACAAATGCTGATCATGGGGAAGTATGGATCGCCGGGACGCCCCTTCGCTGGGGCAGCTGTGCGCTATAGAAAATGACTTAATAATAATAATAATATGTTGTAATGTGCAGTGTGTGAGTGTATGCTGAAGAATAAAGTAATCCTTGACCACAGCTCCTGTGTGGCGTAACTCATATGCATTCTCCTAGGCTGGGGAAGATGCTACAGTGTTGACCACACACCAAATTGACCACACATATCAGCTGGTGCTGACAGTGCATTAGTGTCTTCCAGACACAAAAGCCACGTATAGGAGGTCTCTGGAGTCCCCATGTAGTAGGAAGATGGAGAGAGAATGGTGACACCCCCACTGCTCCACACTGTCAGATAAGCATCACTACCTCCCGCAGCAGCTGAGCTCCCGAAGCAGTGACGTGAAGCATGGTGTTGTACACGCCCATGTGGTGATTTATTGCCATTACCGAACACTAAGTGCAACCATCCAAGCTGTGCTACAGTCAAATGCAATGTGGGGCAGCTATGGTGAGTGATTGTGGAGACCAGTATACCACTTAAGTCGGTCCATACTGGTGTCTCTAACCCCATAGCCTAATGTGACTTCAAAGCATGGTCTCCTTCGATGCTTACCCCTTCCAAACCCAAACTCGCATTTGTAGAGGAAATATACCAACAGGCAAGATGACTGGTACCTTTATTATCAATTAGGTCTCATGTGATCCAAATGTGATTGACACTCCAATAAAACAATAACTGAAAGAGGCTGACCCAAAGCCCTTTTATATATTATATATTATTTTGATGACTTAGAAAAGTCTGGCAGAGAAATACAGCTTTTTCTAAACCAATCCTAAAAAGTGAGAGTTATAAAACGTGGTCGAGAGAGGAAAAGATCATGACGTGGAAAACGATGCAGCCAATGAACTGCACTCCATCAGGAGCCACAGTGCTTCCAGCAGCAGGGTTACCAGGCTACAGTGCTCAAATCTGGTGCTGATACTGTATTGCCATCACACAAATGTTGCTGTATACTTGCATATAACCTTGTTTGTTTACAGTACTTATTTACATATATATATATATATATATATATATATATATATATATATATATATATATATATATATATATATATATATATATATATATATATGTATATATGTATATTTAAATTTATATATATATATATATATGTGTATATCCCACAAACAAAAGGTTACCCTTGAGGAAGAGCCGCCAGGTAGGTTGTTATTGCACTTTTTTTATTGCGATACTGCAATGCGTTCAAAGAAAGAAACGTGGTTTAAAACCAATAGCTCCTGCTGCCAGACGCATTTCGAGTGTCCTCTTAATCATTGGCATTCAGGTGCAGCAATGAATCCAGGCAAGCATGCTGCTCATTATAACATACGAACCACCCCAGTGGGCATGGCCGCCACTGCAGCCTTCTGGTTCCTGTAGTAGCGTGAAATTGTATTTCTCAAGTGAGATTTGCCCAAAGTCTTGCGTTAAATAGTAAAATCCCTAGTGGGTAAAGACCACGTTCTCATGATGCGCCTTGCTTAGTTCATGTGTCCCAATAGGCACTACCTCCTGCATCACGATGACCTCTCGTCCAAAGTCACCGCGGGTCTACAGCAGCAGAGTGGCTCCTTCCGCGACTGGGTCAGCCGCCAAACATGCCACAAACAAAAGGTTACCCTTGAGGAAGAGCCGCCAGGTAGGTTGTTGTTGCACTTTTTTTATTGCGATACTGCAATGCGTTCAAAGAAAGAAACGTGCTTTAATATCAATAGCGCCTGCTGCCAGACGCGTTTCGTGTGTCCTCTTAATCATTGGATTTCAGGTGCAGCAATGAATCTAGGCAAGCATGCTGCTCATTATAACACACGAACCACCCCAGTGGGCGTGGCCGCCACTGCAGCCTTCTGGTTCCTGTAGTAGCATGAAATTGTATTTCTCAAGTGAGATTTGCCCAAAGTCTTGCGTTAAATAGTGAAATCCCTAGTGGGTAAAGACCACGTTCTCATGATGCGCCTTTCTCAGTTCATATGTCTCAATAGGCACTACCTCCCGCATCACGATGACCTCTCGTCCGAAGTCACGGCAGGTCCGCAGCAGCAGAGTGGCTCCTTCCGCGACTGGGTCAGCCGCCAAACATGCCACAAACAAAAGGTTACCCTTAAGGAAGAACTGCCAGGTAGGTTGTTGTTGCACTTTTTTTATTGCGATACTGCAATGCGTTCAAAGAAAGAAACGTGGTTTAAAACCAATAGCTCCTGCTGCCAGACGCATTTCGAGTGTCCTCTTAATCATTGGCATTCAGGTGCAGCAATGAATCCAGGCAAGCATGCTGCTCATTATAACATACGAACCACCCCAGTGGGCATGGCCGCCACTGCAGCCTTCTGGTTCCTGTAGTAGCGTGAAATTGTATTTCTCAAGTGAGATTTGCCCAAAGTCTTGCGTTAAATAGTAAAATCCCTAGTGGGTAAAGACCACGTTCTCATGATGCGCCTTGCTTAGTTCATGTGTCCCAATAGGCACTACCTCCTGCATCACGATGACCTCTCGTCCAAAGTCACCGCGGGTCTACAGCAGCAGAGTGGCTCCTTCCGCGACTGGGTCAGCCGCCAAACATGCCACAAACAAAAGGTTACCCTTGAGGAAGAGCCGCCAGGTAGGTTGTTGTTGCACTTTTTTTATTGCGATACTGCAATGCGTTCAAAGAAAGAAACGTGCTTTAATATCAATAGCGCCTGCTGCCAGACGCGTTTCGTGTGTCCTCTTAATCATTGGATTTCAGGTGCAGCAATGAATCTAGGCAAGCATGCTGCTCATTATAACACACGAACCACCCCAGTGGGCGTGGCCGCCACTGCAGCCTTCTGGTTCCTGTAGTAGCATGAAATTGTATTTCTCAAGTGAGATTTGCCCAAAGTCTTGCGTTAAATAGTGAAATCCCTAGTGGGTAAAGACCACGTTCTCATGATGCGCCTTTCTCAGTTCATATGTCTCAATAGGCACTACCTCCCGCATCACGATGACCTCTCGTCCGAAGTCACGGCAGGTCCGCAGCAGCAGAGTGGCTCCTTCCGCGACTGGGTCAGCCGCCAAACATGCCACAAACAAAAGGTTACCCTTAAGGAAGAACTGCCAGGTAGGTTGTTGTTGCACTTTTTTTATTGCGATACTGCAATGCGTTCAAAGAAAGAAACGTGCTTTAAAATCAATAGCGCCTGCTGCCAGACACGTTTCGAGTGTCCTCTTAATCATTGGCATTCAGGTGCAGCAATGAATCCAGGCAAGCATGCTGCTCATTATAACACACGAACCACCCCAGTGGGCGTGGCCGCCACTGCAGCCTTCTGGTTCGTGTAGTAGCATGAAATTGTATTTCTCAAGTAAGATTTGGCCAATGTCTGGGTCAGGTTCCAGGGGCATGCAGTTTTAAATTAAATGATAAAGAGTAGGTGCACGGGGGACCCTTGTGCCCCGGGTACTTCCAGCTCACTAGGGCTAATTGTAAAGAAATGGGGAGGGTCTCATAGACCCACCGTGCCATCTCCTGGGGCTAATGCAAAATAAACTGGGGGGGGCCTAGGAGATCAGCCTGTGCCATGGGGACCACCAACTCCCTGGGGCTATTTTCTTTGGAAATGTTAGTACCTCACGGAGCACACTGGGCTCCAAGGACCAACAACTCATTGAGCCAAATTGTACTTTTAAAATGGAAGGGGGCCGTTCTCAGCCAAGGGTACCTCTACCTCACCGGGACAGGCCCTACTACATCGCAGGAGCCAGATATGGCCCTGGGAACCCACACCCAGGGCCAGCTCCTGCTATGTCTCGGGATTCCCACCCCAGGACACAGCTGTTTGCTGTGGCTTGGTGGGAGCTTTAACCACTCCTGCCAAGCCACAACTAGCACTCCGCTTTCAGCAAGCGAGAGCAGTAAAAATGCTCTCGCTTGCTGGAAGCAGAGCATTCGTCTGTTTCCCAACCTGCTGTCAAACTGGCAGGGGACCATATCAATTTATTTTTCACACTGCATGTTGAGCAGCTCCCTGTATGTGAAAGCAATGCTGGCTCCACAGAAGGCGGGGAGCTGGCAGAGACCACGGCGGACTTACAGGCTCCTCTGGCGGTCTCAATGTCATATAGATACGCTTGGCCTATATGCTGTGTTAAGTTAGCATGAGCTTATTAGAAGTTTAAACGCCATTTTTCCTTTCTGCTGCTTCTGCACACGACACATAACTGTTGTTTTAACTTTGAGCCTAGTAGAGTGAGTATAATATGTTATTACTCTGATATCGGCTTTGCTTAGTGAACTGTGTCTGTACAGTGAGTGCTGAAACCTTCAAGGATAACACAACACAGTGTCTGTTGTGAGGTCTGATCTTCGCAGCTTCCTAGACATAACATAAATGCAGCTGCTGCCAAAGTCTGGCTTTAGGCATGTTTTATATATTGCTTGGCACAGAGCACACAAACACACTTGATGGTGCTTCGCATGCAGAGAGCTGGTGGAAGATGATGTGATCCCTTACCACTAGGATCTTGAGGTATGGGGCCGCCCTGCTAAAACCCAATGAGACCTTCTTAGATATAATATAATATACTAGATAGGGAGGGTGAGAATTAGGTGTTGTTTAAACCTTATTCATTTTAGCATTCTAGCATGCTGTCACCGTTTGTATTCTATGGACTAGTAACAATGCTGATAACTTTGCTTCTTATAATATGTTTGCTTGTATTAGCTAAGATACTGCGTTTGAGAACACTGCATTAGTAAATAAATATTTCAAATATGCACGCGTCCTCATTTACTCCTTGTTCTGGATTGAAATGATTGTATGACGAAAGAGTGTTCATGTGTTCCACGTTAACCTGAGGTATTCTAAGTTCATGTTCTGGTTTGTCTAAGCATTGGGCGTTCGTAACGACCAATGAGACACTGTACCTAGCCGAGTAGGGGATTTTGGGTACTAAGGTGAGTTTTGGCACACCCCAATTCACTAAGGTTCCAAGTCTCTATGCACAGTTCTGTAGGAGAACAGGATCCCTGCGACATGGCGCCCAACGTTTTGGTGGTCTTATTACATGACACTTGAGTAGTATTTCATTCGATCCTTAACACCTTCACTATTGTTTCCGGTTAACGGTGGTGTTGGTCAAACCTACCCATGTTAGTATAGGTCTTTTCAAGCTTGAATCTTTCTAAACGGTTTCCTTGAATTACTACCCAGTTGTGCAACAAAGTTTCCTTTGTTCCTCTTATACTTTCTGTGTCGGTATGGCCGCGGTGGACATTCCGCAGCATAGTCGCATCGCCGTGTGTAATAATTTGCAGCAGTATAATGTTCCCGTGGATGGCATGGCCGTGATAATGGTGGTGAGTGCAGAGGTGGCCTACCCATACGAAATCTTTTATTCTTGGGTGACCTTCCGGGCTGTGGACGGTACTTCAGGTGTGTTCCATACGTACACTCCCACTGCTATACCGAATGAATATACTCCGTATAGGGCACAGGAAGTTCCTATAGATACTTGGCAGCATCACGTTTGGTTTGGTGGCGCCCTCCCCCAGTCTTTGGCAGCTCCAAGGTTAGGTCCTTTGTCGATTCTGGGTGCTAATTGGCCTGTTTTGGTTGGATTTACACCTCATCCTCAACACGGGGTATGTACCGTGGTTGAGTTAAGACGACTACATGTAGTTGCAATTCAAGTGATTAGGTCGTTAGTGCAATACATAACCTGTAATCTCCCGGGTGGGGCCCTGGGTGGTGCGGCGCTTCCTGCCGGACAGGGCGGCATTAAGCTCCGTCCTGTTATGGTCAACGCTGTGATGGGCAAGCGTCCCGAGGATAAGGATGATTTTCCTTTCTGGCTTGCCGAAACGTTTGACCAGCTTGAAGCAGCATTTCCTAACACGACTCCTGGTGAAAAACACAGGATTTTGACAATCAGTTTACCCAAAGACTTGGCCCCTGAAATCGGTGACTGTGAGACCTGGGGTAAAACATTTGCGGCGGTCTATGCGAGGTGTTACGGCACTCCGTCTATGGCTGTCCTGCCAACGGTCCTTAAGCGTGTTCAGGATGAGCACGGACCTGAGGCTGCGGTTGAGTTGGGTATGCACCTCTGTGGCACCTTTGATGTGGTTTGTGATCTCGTTCTTGCTAACGTCAAGGGGGATGCAGTGAACTTTCAGGTGGCCAATGCTTTGATTGCGCTACCCGATGCCGAGAAACCCTGACAGTTAGTGAGGATTATTATGGCGGCTTATAAGACCGTGGGCCGCAATAGTAGGGGTCTCAAGCCTTTTTCTACTAAAGAGAAAGCACAACCCAAGGGCAGAAGTACCGATAAGGTTCCTTATGTGAAAATTCCTAAAGTTGGGATGAGATTGATTCCCAACTCGAATCGCAGATATACATTGATCACAGCGGCCCATGAAGGTGTTGCGTCTGCGCATGCAGGCGTTTCAGCCACTGTGTCTCAATTGCAACAGCGGTTGTGGTGGCGGGTACTGTACAAACGGACGCGTGATTATGTTGTTCAATGTGACATTTGCCAGCAGATTAAGCCTTCAACTGCTGCGCGTCCGCCCCAGACACAGTTGTACATATCTAATAAACCACTAGGTTGTGTTAGATCACTGCGGTCCTTTTTCTTCTGATACTGCATATAAGTACATCTCAGTCGCAGTTGATTCATGCACACGCTTTGTATGGGTTTGGCCCCACCGTAGCGCTGATTCACGAACTGTCATAAGAGATTTGCGTGTCTTTGTAGGGATTTTTGCCTGTGGTACCTTCCATTCGGATCAGGGTCCGCCTTTCGCCTCTAAGGCGTATTAGGATGCCATGATTTCGATGGGGGTCCAAGTCAAGTTTTCGTCTCCCTACAGACCTGAGGGTAATAGTGTAGTGGAACGAATGAATCGTGACTTAAAGCAATCACTGACAGCTCGAGTTATAGACACAGGCAGGAACTGGCTGGCCCATCTCAATGGCGTGCAGCGTGCTCTTAATAATCTCCCTAGAAGGTCTCTGGGTGGGCGGACCCCATACGAAATGCTCTTTGGTATCAAGATGTATGTACCGGACCTTGAAGGTCTAGACTCGGTAGCTGGCGCTACCTCCTTTGACGTAGATGAACATTGCAATGTTTTACAAACTCTACAAAAGACAAGAGACAGTCTTGTGAAGGAACATTTGCCCTCCACTTCGGATGATGCGTTGCAGATCCCGGTAGTTGGCTGGCTACCCCAAGTTGGTGAACTGGTTCGAGAGAAGATCGACAACAAGAAAGTATTTGGTCCCTCCTACCATGCTCCAAAGCCTGTGCTTGGTGTGAAGGGCACACGAACAGTCATTTTACCACCACTTCCAGGTCGTAAGGAAAACATGTTTATCTCGATTGACAATGTCAAGATACACAGAGTGGCCGATTCTTCTTAGTATGACACCGGCGGTCTCCTCTCCTTCGATTGTGAGAAATTCTGTATTGGCCACTGCTTAAAATCCAGAACCAGAGATGGCCATCGAGATGCCTGCTATTTTCAGTCCTTTATTGAGTTCCTTGCCTGGTACTCAACTTGATGAAATTGAATATACCTATCCAACTGACTTATCAATGCCCAATTTGCAAACTCGTTTGGCCACGGAATCCAGGTTTTCATTTGACACTGTTTCACATGCATCAAAAAAGCCCTCACGTTTTGCACTTTATACAAGTTTATTTAAAAAACACTTTTTAATTCCCCCTTGGACATATATTTGTTTGGTACTTTTTTTAATTTACCTTTTTATGTCAATTGGTTTTGTGTTTTATTTTTTTCGATTCGTCAATGGACAATATGTCGAGGAGAGAACATGCATTCGACATCTAAATGGAACATTGGCTCCCCTGTCCTCATCGCATTCAGCACACAGACTGAAAAGAGACTTGGCTTTTGTTAACATCACAGCTTGGCCTGTCCTTGATGGGATCGTATGGGATGCTGTTAAATTTCAGATCCATCGCCCTACTGAGGTTGTTAATGTCCCTAATGTGCTCAGAGTGAACATGGGGGATGTAGTGAAACAAAACATACGTTCTGATGATTGGGATGTTCAGGACATAGAGGCATTGTTTTCTGATTTTAAATATTATGCTGCTTTTGATGCTGAGGATTTGTATTTAGAATCTGCTATTTATGGTGATTTATTTTGCTTCCAACATTTTGGCAACCATTACTTACATAAAACGAACTCCAGAAGAAGTACTGTAAATTATACTCAGTGGGAGCATTGCCCAGCGCCTTTACAAAGCAGTTCGAGTACTTTTTTGAAAAAGTATACTTATTTTCCTGACTTTAATCAGTCCAATCCCGCTTCATTTTATTTTAAAATGACAGAAAAATCCATGTCCAAGGTTAGACTTACCGATACTAAGTTGTTGTACTCGAAGTCCTTTCTAGACAAGCTAGCTGTTGAAGGCTACGAGCTGTGGAAGAAAACTATTGACCTTAAATTTGTTTGGGGTTCAAAAAGTTGGCAGGTACAAGGCACAGAGGCTTTGCACCGTGCATGTCTCATCCCAAATCATATGTTGTTTTTAAATTCTACAATTTCTCAAACAACATGCCTTGGATTGGCTACTTCTAAAAAATTGAATACTCCTTCCGTCCCTGATTTAGTAGAATATTCTGGTAGGAGTAATTTTACACAGTTTTCCATTAGAGAAATACAATCTCTATTGCAAAATTCATCTTTTAACACATCCAGTTTGGATCCGAAAGGTTGGCTGATGTGGCACAAAAGTGCAGATTCATATCAACATCGATTTTTGGGTTTAGCTGATGGGATTACGCAAGTCAGGACCGATCCCCGTTTTGAGACTGAAAATTCTGTCACAACTTATTCAGTAGGCATATTATGTCAGAATTGGCTCAGACATTCCACCTTGGCATCAGTTAAACTGCATCTGTCGAAGCTGACTGACAATGTTGATTTGAATGATTTCATTAAAGGCCCGGCTAGTGGTAGATTGAAAAGATGGATATATGCGATTTATGATGAAATCTGGAAAACATCACAGATTGAGGCGGCTACCCGCCTAGAGCTATTGATCAAGCTAACTTAGAAAAAGTGCTTGCAGTTGTAGATAATAGCATTAACATGCTTTCTTCCCGCATTTACACATTGGATAATATTCTGTCATCTGTTGTTGAAATTGTGCATGATGAAGTGTTTGTGTTATACCATGGACCTTGCAGACCCTTAAGGGCGGACAAGTGCCTTGGAATTACATGAATGTCTCCTCCCTCTTTGCCCCCTTTAATTTAACTGACAAGCAGCGTTTGCTTTCACTGAGAGATGCATCTTTTTCCATGTTACACGTTTAAAGATTGGAGTCTTTACCGTTCTCTGTGGCAGAGGCCACTGCTGCTACGTGGCTTATCCACGGGTTAATTACATTACCATTTGCTTTATTTAAATTTACAAATTGTATGAAATATTTTGCCATTGGTCGATACGAGCCCTTAGGTAGTTCATATCTCCATGGAGCTTGGTCGCTTCCTTTTACATACAGATGACTACGAGAAGGGAAAGAAGTTTATCTCAAAGGTGAAGAGTGCACAGAAACACCAGATCTCTCATTAATGTGTAGACACATCCAATTACACGGCTCTTGCAACCAAGAACAGCCTAATTTAGCCTGTGTTTTGAAAGGTACTCCCGTTCCCGCAATCCTCCCTACATTCACATTACTGGCAAACGGCAGTTATTTACTTTTAAATAATGAAGATTGTTGTGGGTTAATAAAAGGCATCGCTTATGTGGTTACAGTCAGTGAACGTGTGGTTTGCTGGAAAAATGTTTTGTATCCACCCCCGCGTGGGAACTCAGATGTTTCCATCTGGTCTAGACTCCCAACCTTGAAGGCAGAGTACAATGGAATGAGTAGAATAATAGCCTTATTGTCACAAAAAGAAGTTGCACTGACTTCAGCTCGTGAAACTTTTGTCCTTCACGTAGCCAACACCCGCACAGAGGTGAAGGCTTTATTGAATACTGACCTCCCTTTGCATTTTCAGTGAACTGATTCATACTATCTTTAATGCGTCCTCCACTTCTGGCCTCGCACATTTTTTTAAAATAGTTAGCAGTGTGTGAGAAGTTGGCCTGATAGGTAGTGTTTCCAATTCTGGAACCACTGGTTATCAGTCCAAGCAAACCCCAAAGATGTCAGGTTGTAAGTCAACCTTGTAGACAAGCTATCCTAGTGTTAGCATGGACTAAGCAGCCTTAAAGGCTTAACTTAAGAGGTCGTGTTAAGCGAGCTTGTTTTACCACATACAGTCCTGTAATCAAATGAAAGGACACCACACAAGTATATATTATAAAAATATATGTATTTATTACTAAATTACTCCCCAGTACTCTTTATGAGGAAAGGGGCACAAGCGTTAAATCAAAAGCACTGTTACACATATAAAGTTGCACGTTTATGGATGAGGGCGGGTGGCCACTCAGACCATATATCAAAAAAGTGGTATAAGTAACACTTTACGAACAATGGTTAGGCCTAGGGCCTAGAGATTCGCTGGGAGCAGTCAGGACAAGCAATGAAGAAGTCGGGAGTAGCCCACAGGAGACGGATGCAGCACGGAAAGTGCAGCGCGCACCAATGCACTGTCAATGGTGCGTAAAAGTCAATTAAAGTGAATAAAAAGATACTTCCGCTGAACCTAGGAACACAAAACTTTAGACACAGACCCTAGAGGTGTGTACCAGTGTAAAGACACCGGCGTTGCAAAGTTACCTCACCCACAGGCCGTGGGTGCACAGGGTCGAAGTGGCGTCGGGTTCTGTCACGCAGGTTCTGGGTGCTTGGAGCTGTTGCAGCTGCAGGCGCTGTGAAGCAGAAGTGTCCGGTGCGATCCAAGGGTGGATCGATGTAGAAAAGTACCTGAAAGCAGAGGGGACAGAGTCTGGGTCACTCAGCAGTGACCAGGGTGGAACCAGGACGGAACCAGGCAATGTCGGGCGCAATCAGGCGGTTGTCGATAGGCTTCTCTCCGCTGTCACGTGGGCTCTGGGGCATCTGCGACGTCCAGGAGCAGGTCACGATCTGTCCCACGTAGGCTCTCGCCGTCAGCACCGTCGGCTTGAAGATTGTAGCAAACAGCACTTGGCAAAAGCAATCCACGCGGAACCGGGAGATTGCTTATCACTCGAACCAGGAGGGTCAGAGTGGGTGCTCCTTTTCACAGGAGCTGGTGCAGATCTGGAGCAACCAGAAAAGCAAGTCGTATTTCGAAGTTCGTCGGCACAGGGGCCACAAGCCAGCTGGCAAGTGACCGGGCCAACGCGTCGAGCGCACACAAGCAGAAGGGCCCCACGCAGCACTCGTCGAGTGTGGAGGGGTGAGCTTTGGTGCAAGTGGAGCTCGGGGCTGGGGCTTCTCAAACCCCGGTGTACAGCTTCGAGGGTCACTCGTGGGCCGCACGGTCAGCGTCTCGTGGCCTTTTCAAGATGGCGTGCCCCACGCTTCCGGTCGCCTCCACGGGTCTCAGCTCTGCAGGGACTGTGGATCGGGCAGGTAGAAGGCAGGCAAGCTTGATCTCGTCGATCTCTGTCGCTCGAGTTCCGGCGGGAACTGCAACAAAGCAAGGGTCGAGGGCTGGATGGTGCCTGTTTGCACAGGGTGGTCACTCCTTGACCACAAGGGAGATTCTTCAGTCTTCTCACGTCGTGTAGAAAGTCGAAGGGTCCAGATTTCGTTTCTTATGTTTCTTCAGGATGATCTGAGGTCCGTTGGGACTGCTCCCCCTCTTATTCGAATCTAGGGGGTTGGACATCCTGCTAGGTCCCCTCCTATGGGTGGGACCCAGGAAGGGGGTGGTTACACCCCTCTCCTTTGATCCTGGCCGCGCTGGGACAGGGGCTGGGAGGCCCCAGAACCGGTTTGGCCGGATCCTGCAAGGGGCAGCCTTGTGCTCCCCAGGCAGTGTCTGGTTTCATTGAAACCTCCCTACTCCAATCCACTATCTCCTGTCTGGGGTGGTTTGACACCGCCCTGTGACAGGAAACTCTTTGTCCAGGCCTCCTCTGCCGGGTTTCGGTCAGCAGCAGGAGGTCAGACCCGTGTCTGTGGCAGGGGCATCCATTTTGTGGATCTGAGGCTCATTTTAAATCAACCGCGTTTCAGTAAAGTAACATGTCTTCTCCCTCTAGAAGGGTGGAATGCTATCCCCGTCGCCAGAACTGGCGAGGGGATAGTATTCCAATTCGTATGACACCTTACACGACATGTTTTGATAAAGCCAAACCAAAGTTGCTATATAACCGCGAGGATTATAATGCGCTTAAGAGTATATGGTATGGCATTATCCCGGATCAGCTTAGGGAGTTGTTCCCGACAGCTGTAGACAGGCTCAGCTCATGCCAGAGCACCATCTCACATAAAACCACGCACTCTGCCTCCAGGATTGATGAGGCCTTCCATAGGAGTGGCTTACAGGCTATATATGTGTCCAGATATAGGTTTAGATATAGGTATACTATATCTAAGCAAGGGGTGATTACACCCACTTGCCCCAGCTGAGTGATCAGCCAGTTGTGTCAATTTAAGAACCAGCCAGGGGTGGCAAAAGCTATGCTTCAGCCCCTGGTAGGCCTTGGTGGCACCTATGCCCTGGGCACCTATAGTGCATGGTACAGGGGCTGACAAGGAGTCCATTTCCAATTGTGGTATGTACCTATAGCACATGTATTATGAATTTAGAGAGAGAACAGCAGGCTGGGGGTCTGATTAGCAGGCCCACAGCCTCAGTAAGTCGAAAACCAGTGAAGCAAAAAGCAAAAATTGGGGTGACCATAGGATAGCAGACCCTACTCTCCTACATAACCCCCCCCCAAACGCAGGGACATTAAACTTAACCTTGACCAGATAAGTCTTCATGTTCTAAGTGGAAGTACCGGGAGAGACCATCTGCATTACCATGGTCAGTCCCTGGGCGGTGCTCCACTGTAAAGTCCATCCCCTGTAGGGAAATGGACCACCTGAGCAGTTTGGGATTTTCACCCTTCATCTGATTTAGCCACAAGAGGGGCTTATGGTCTGTCTGAATTAGGAAGTGAGTGCCAAACAAGTATGGCCTCAGCTTCTTCAGGGCCCAAACCACAGCAAAGGCCTCCCTCTCAATAGCTGACCAACGTTTCTCCCTGGGGGTCAGCCTTCTGCTAATAAAAGCAATGGGCTGGTCTTGACCATCTTGATTAAGTTGTGAAAGCACAGCTCCCACCCCCAACTCAGAAGCATCTGTCTGTACAATGAACTGTTTGGAGTAGTCAGGACTCTTCAGGATAGGTGCAGAGCACATGGCCTTCTTCAGGTCATCAAATGCCTTTTGACAGCTAACTGTCCACTGAACCTTTTTGGGCATCTTCTTGGATGTCAAGTCATTCAATGGTGTCACAATGGACCCATAGTTCTTTACAAATTTTCTGTAATACCCAGTCAGGCCCAAGAAGGCTCTGACTTGTGTCTGGGTAGTTGGAGGAGTCCAGTCCTGTATGGTCTGGATCTTGCTCTCCAGTGGTTGAACTTGACCCCCACCTACTAGGTGGCCCAAGTACACAACCTTGCTCTGCCCTATCTGGCACTTAGTAGCCTTGATAGTCAGGCCTGCCTTTTGCAGGGCCTCCAGAACCTTCTTCAGGTGGATCAGGTGATCCTCCCAGGTGGAGCTAAAGACAGCAATATCATCTAGATATGCTGCACAAAAGTCATCCAGCCCAGCAAGGACTTGGTTCACCAACCTTTGGAAAGTGGCAGGTGCATTCTTCAAACCAAAGGGCATTACCACAAACTGATAATGCCCACTAGGGGTAGAGAATGCTGTTTTGGCTTTTGACTCCTCAGCTAGTCTGATTTGCCAGTAGCCAGCTGTCAAATCAAATGTGCTCAGAAACTTGGCAGAAGCCAATTTATCAATGAGCTCATCTGCTCTTGGAATGGGATGAGCATCTGTCCTAGTGACAGCATTGAGACCTCTGTAGTCCACACAAAACCTCATTTCTCTCTTTCCATCTTTGGTATGAGGTTTTGGCACAAGGACCACTGGGCTAGCCCATGGGCTCTCTGATGGCTCAATCACTCCAAGCTCCAACATCTTTTGCACCTCAGCCTTTATACAATCCCTGACATGGTCAGGTTGCCTGTAGATTTTATTCTTCACAGGCAGATTGTCACCAGTATCCACCTCATGGGTGCACCAGCTAGTCTGACTGGGTGTGAGTGAAAACAAGTGTCTGTGGGCCTGCAACACCTGTCTGCAGTCCACCTGTTGCTGTTCAGTGAGGCTGCCTGCCAAGGCTACTCCATCAACTGAACCATCATCAGGGTTCTGGGAAAGCAGGTCTGGGAGAGGGTCACTCTCTTCCTCCTGTTCCCCATCTGTGGCCATGAGGAGACTCATGTCCTCCCTGTCAACAAATGCTTTCAAACGATTGACATGGAGCACCCTGTGGGGGCTCCTAGGGGTGCCAAAGTCAACCAAGTAGGTGACTTCTCCCTTCTTTTCAATGATAGGGTAGGGTCCAGTCCATTGGTCCTGGAGAGCTGCTGGCCCCACTGGGTCCAACACCCACACCTTCTGCCCTGGCTGGTACTCAACCAGAACAGCCTTTTGGTCATGCCAGGCTTTCTGTAATTCCTGACTGGCCTCAAGGTTTTTGGATGCTCTCTCCATGTATTCAGCCATCCTGGAGCGGAGACCAAGTACATAATCCACAATGTCTAGTTTAGGCTTTTTGAGAGGTAACTCCCATCCTTCCTTCACCAAACTCAATGGACCTCTTACAGGGTGGCCAAACAAAAGTTCAAAAGGGCTGTAGCCAACCCCCTTCTGTGGGACCTCTCTGTAAGCAAAGAGCAAGCAGGGTAAAAGGATGTCCCATTTCCGCCTAAGCTTCTCTGGTAAACCTTTTATCATTCCCTTTAGGGTCTTGTTGAACCTTTCCACAAGCCCATTGCACTGTGGATGGTAGGGTGTGGTAAACTTATAGTTTACTCCACACTCTTTCCACATTGCTTTTAAGTATCCAGACATGAAGTTGGTACCTCTGTCTGAAAGAACCTCCTTTGGAAAGCCCACTCTTGAGAAAACTGCAATGAGGGCTTTTGCCACCACAGGAGCTGTGGTGGTCCTCAGGGGAATTGCTTCTGGGTACCTGGTGGCATGATCCACTACCACCAGTATAAATCTGTGCCCAGAGGCTGTTTGAGGATCCATGGGACCCACAATGTCTATTCCAACTCTTTCAAAGGGTACCCCCACCACAGGTAGTGGTATCAGGGGGGCCTTTGTTGTGCCACCTGACTTACCACTGGCTTGGCAAGTGACACAGGAGCGACAAAACTCCTTGACATTTTCTGACATGTGAGGCCAGTGAAAGTGTGGAACAAGCCTGTCCCAAGTCTTATTCTGGCCTAAGTGTCCTGCAAGGGGAATATCATGGGCCAAGGTAAGAAGGAAGCCCCTAAACTTCAAAGGTATAACCAACCTCCTGGTTGTGCCAGGCTTGGGGTCTCTAGCCTCTGAATAAAGGAGTCCTTCATCCCAATACACTTTATGGGTACCTTGAGCATTCCCTGCAGCCTCAGCAGCAGCTTGCTGTCTGAGGGGTTCAAGTGAAGGGCAATCTAATTGGGCCTGCCCCAGGTCTGCCCTTGAGGGTCCCCCTGTCCCCAGAAACTCAACCTGATCAGGTTCAAGCTCCTCAGAGACAGTCTCCTCTTGGACTGCAGAATCAGTTTCCTGTGAAACCTGATCCTCAACCTGGGGCAAGTGGGAAGGCACAGCCTTAACCCTCTTGCTCCTTCTCTTGGGTTGTGGTTGGTCTATTGTTTCAAGATCCACCACTGGTTCAGGAAGGCACTTCTTAGCCTGAGACCTTGTCACTGCAAGGACATGAGCTGAAATCCCTAGCATTTCTGCATGAGTCCTGTACTCCACTTCTGACCAAACTGAGCTTTCAAGATCATTGCCTAACAGACAGTCTACTGGGAGGTCTGCACTCACAACAACTTTCTTTAGGCCATCTACCCCTCCCCAGGAGAAGTTCACAACAGCCACACTATGGGAAGTAGTGGAGTTGCTTGCATTGGTCACTAGGTAACTTTCACCTAGTACAATTTGTCCAGGGTCCACAAAGCCAGGTGCCACCATTGTGACACTGGCACAAGTGTCCCTGTAGGCCTGAGCCAGTTTCTCATTAATTAAGGGAGTCTGCCTATATTTGCCCAGGTTACTGGGGCTTACTGCAGTGGGCAAAGATATGTCCACATCATATAGGAGAACTGCCTGTGTGGGGATTCTGACTAGGCCAGATTCCACCTCAGTACCCAGGGTCAACCCTACTAAACCCTTTGGCTGTGTACCACCACTGCTGACTGTACTAGGGGGTGCAGTTGCTTTAGGAGCTGCAGTGGTGGGGACTGGATTTTTCTTAGTGCATTCACTGCCCCAGTGTGAAACTGATTTGCAGGTATTACACCAAGGTTTCTTTGGGCCATCATTCTTCTTTTTCTTGTTTCCATTTTGGGAACCCCCCTCCTTATTGCTAGTTTGGGGGCCTGAAGACTTCTGGTCCTTTTCTTTATCTTTCTGATTCCCACCCTTCTGGTCTGTTTTCTTCTGGTCACCTTGGTTCTGGTTTTTCTGCTTAATCCTTGTTCTGACCCATTTGTCTGCCTTCTTTCCCAATTCTTGGGGAGAGGTCAAATCAGAGTCAACAAGGTATTGATGCAACAGCTGGTTCTGACAGTTATTAAGGATCTGTTCTCTCATCATAAGATTGTACAATCCTGTATAGTCTGAAACTTTACTTCCCTGCAGCCAACCCTCCAGAGCCTTAGTGGCACAATCTACAAAATCAGTCCAGTCCTGAGTCTGTGCTTTTTGGGTGTCTCTGAACAACAACCTGTATTGCTCAGTGGTTAGGCCAAACCCTTCAATAAGAGCACTCTTCAGAACAGAGTAGTTTTTGGCATCCTCAGGTCTAACAGTGAGGAGCCTGTCCCTCCCTTTCTCAGAAAAGGAGTACCATAAAATTGCTGCCCACTGATCCTCAGGGACCTGCTGTACCATGCAGGCCCTCTCAAGAGCAGTCATCCATTTGTGGATATCATCCCCTTCCTTGTAGGGGGGCACAATTTTTGTCAGGTTTCTATTGTCATAGGCCCTGTCTTTTTCTTTAGGAACTTTGCTGCCACCAGTGGCATCTAAGCCACACAATTTTTTCTCTCTTGCTAAAGCAAGTTTAGCTTGAGCCAAGGCTACCTCTTCCCTTTCTATTTGGAGTTGGACAGCCCTCATTCTGGCCCTATGCTCTATTCTCTGGGAGGAAGTCATTCCTCTTTGAGATTCTCTTGAGGCACTAGAAAGGTGAGAGTCCCTTGACAGAGATCTCTCCCTTCTATTACCTGGGAGAATTTGGTTATGAGATCTGGAGTGGTGCTGGCCCCCTCCATTCCCATGTAGGTCCAAGTTGGCCTGGTTAAGCCTGGCAACCTGTACCTGGTTTCCCACCTGATCCTGATCTTCAGGCTCTTCTACATCAGAGCCTTCCTCTGGGTCTTCCTCTTCCTCCTCTATTCCTTCTTGAAGATCCTCATTCTCAGGGGAGTTTATCCCTTCCTCTGTTTCTAAGGGAGTCTGAATCGCCTTGTCTAGGTCATCCTTTTCTAGGAGAGCTATTAGGGAAGGAATGGTAGGGCCTCTGCCCTTTTTTAGCCCCCTGGCTGTGCACAAGGCACTCAGGTCTTTGTGGCTAAGGTTGTCATATCTGGATGTTGTCCCTATAGGATCAACTATTACAGGAGCAGAGCCTGAAGCTCTACCTGTATCAGACATGACTGCTAGTGAGGTGTAAGTGGTGCACTTACCTACACTAAGTGGTTTCCTACTGTACCTTGCTAGTGAGTTGTAGTCAGGGTGTGCTAATCCCTTTAATCTACAACTACTAAGTTCAGTAGAACTTAATATGCTAAGCTTTTGATTTATATGTACCTAGAGGTACTTGATGTGATCTTTCAATTTGATAAAGATTGCAATGGTAAAACAAACAGCAAGCTCAAATCCGCACCGCTGCACACCAATGTGAGAAGTTGGCCTGATAGGTAGTGTTTCCAATTCTGGAACCACTGGTTATCAGTCCAAGCAAACCCCAAAGATGTCAGGTTGTAAGTCAACCTTGTAGACAAGCTATCCTAGTGGTAGCATGGACTAAGCAGCCTTAAAGGCTTAACTTAAGAGGTCGTGTTAAGCGAGCTTGTTTTACCACATACAGTCCTGTAATCAAATGAAAGGACACCACACAAGTATATATTATAAAAATATATGTATTTATTACTAAATTACTCCCCAGTACTCTTTATGAGGAAAGGGGCACAAGCGTTAAATCAAAAGCACTGTTACACATATAAAGTTGCACGTTTATGGATGAGGGCGGGTGGCCACTCAGACCATATATCAAAAAAGTGGTATAAGTAACACTTTACGAACAATGGTTAGGCCTAGGGCCTAGAGATTCGCTGGGAGCAGTCAGGACAAGCAATGAAGAAGTCGGGAGTAGCCCACAGGAGACGGATGCAGCACGGAAAGTGCAGCGCGCACCAATGCACTGTCAATGGTGCGTAAAAGTCAATTAAAGTGAATAAAAAGATACTTCCGCTGAACCTAGGAACACAAAACTTTAGACACAGACCCTAGAGGTGTGTACCAGTGTAAAGACACCGGCGTTGCAAAGTTACCTCACCCACAGGCCGTGGGTGCACAGGGTCGAAGTGGCGTCGGGTTCTGTCACGCAGGTTCTGGGTGCTTGGAGCTGTTGCAGCTGCAGGCGCTGTGAAGCAGAAGTGTCCGGTGCGATCCAAGGGTGGATCGATGTAGAAAAGTACCTGAAAGCAGAGGGGACAGAGTCTGGGTCACTCAGCAGTGACCAGGGTGGAACCAGGACGGAACCAGGCAATGTCGGGCGCAATCAGGCGGTTGTCGATAGGCTTCTCTCCGCTGTCACGTGGGCTCTGGGGCATCTGCGACGTCCAGGAGCAGGTCACGATCTGTCCCACGTAGGCTCTCGCCGTCAGCACCGTCGGCTTGAAGATTGTAGCAAACAGCACTTGGCAAAAGCAATCCACGCGGAACCGGGAGATTGCTTATCACTCGAACCAGGAGGGTCAGAGTGGGTGCTCCTTTTCACAGGAGCTGGTGCAGATCTGGAGCAACCAGAAAAGCAAGTCGTATTTCGAAGTTCGTCGGCACAGGGGCCACAAGCCAGCTGGCAAGTGACCGGGCCAACGCGTCGAGCGCACACAAGCAGAAGGGCCCCACGCAGCACTCGTCGAGTGTGGAGGGGTGAGCTTTGGTGCAAGTGGAGCTCGGGGCTGGGGCTTCTCAAACCCCGGTGTACAGCTTCGAGGGTCACTCGTGGGCCGCACGGTCAGCGTCTCGTGGCCTTTTCAAGATGGCGTGCCCCACGCTTCCGGTCGCCTCCACGGGTCTCAGCTCTGCAGGGACTGTGGATCGGGCAGGTAGAAGGCAGGCAAGCTTGATCTCGTCGATCTCTGTCGCTCGAGTTCTGGCGGGAACTGCAACAAAGCAAGGGTCGAGGGCTGGATGGTGCCTGTTTGCACAGGGTGGTCACTCCTTGACCACAAGGGAGATTCTTCAGTCTTCTCACGTCGTGTAGAAAGTCGAAGGGTCCAGATTTCGTTTCTTATGTTTCTTCAGGATGATCTGAGGTCCGTTGGGACTGCTCCCCCTCTTATTCGAATCTAGGGGGTTGGACATCCTGCTAGGTCCCCTCCTATGGGTGGGACCCAGGAAGGGGGTGGTTACACCCCTCTCCTTTGATCCTGGCCGCGCTGGGACAGGGGCTGGGAGGCCCCAGAACCGGTTTGGCCGGATCCTGCAAGGGGCAGCCTTGTGCTCCCCAGGCAGTGTCTGGTTTCATTGAAACCTCCCTACTCCAATCCACTATCTCCTGTCTGGGGTGGTTTGACACCGCCCTGTGACAGGAAACTCTTTGTCCAGGCCTCCTCTGCCGGGTTTCGGTCAGCAGCAGGAGGTCAGACCCGTGTCTGTGGCAGGGGCATCCATTTTGTGGATCTGAGGCTCATTTTAAATCAACCGCGTTTCAGTAAAGTAACATGTCTTCTCCCTCTAGAAGGGTGGAATGCTATCCCCGTCGCCAGAACTGGCGAGGGGATAGTATTCCAATTCGTATGACACCTTACACGACATGTTTTGATAAAGCCAAACCAAAGTTGCTATATAACCGCGAGGATTATAATGCGCTTAAGAGTATATGGTATGGCATTATCCCGGATCAGCTTAGGGAGTTGTTCCCGACAGCTGTAGACAGGCTCAGCTCATGCCAGAGCACCATCTCACATAAAACCACGCACTCTGCCTCCAGGATTGATGAGGCCTTCCATAGGAGTGGCTTACAGGCTATATATGTGTCCAGATATAGGTTTAGATATAGGTATACTATATCTAAGCAAGGGGTGATTACACCCACTTGCCCCAGCTGAGTGATCAGCCAGTTGTGTCAATTTAAGAACCAGCCAGGGGTGGCAAAAGCTATGCTTCAGCCCCTGGTAGGCCTTGGTGGCACCTATGCCCTGGGCACCTATAGTGCATGGTACAGGGGCTGACAAGGAGTCCATTTCCAATTGTGGTATGTACCTATAGCACATGTATTATGAATTTAGAGAGAGAACAGCAGGCTGGGGGTCTGATTAGCAGGCCCACAGCCTCAGTAAGTCGAAAACCAGTGAAGCAAAAAGCAAAAATTGGGGTGACCATAGGATAGCAGACCCTACTCTCCTACATAGTGGTCTTGTGACTTAGTTTGAAAAGATATTTGGAGTTATTCCTGCTTTCTTCCATTCAATCTTATCCAGCTTGTTTGGTGGATTCCCTGTTTTGCTGGCGCTGGCGGCAGGCGTTCTGGTGATATTTTGTTTTATAAAAAATGGATGCCCGTCCTGTGTTACAAGACGCACAGTCCCTACTGGAACTGTTTTGTAACAGGATGCTTGATTATTATGGCACGCTGCCGCTCGCCACCTTAAGCGCAGCATATGGATTATCGTTTCGATTTTCCTATTTTACATGTGTCCAGCCTGACTTTCATTGCCTGAGCTGCGATTTCGATTGGGCCCTGGATTTGTGTCTCTGCAAGATGGTATCTCCTGACGTGGATTTAATCATCTCATGAGTCCCTTAGTTACTCATGAGTTGCTTTGTTCCGACGATGGGATTATGGCCTTGGCAGCGATACATGGAGTACTGGGTCATTGGAATATATTTGCAGCAGCGCAAGATTTCTTGGCACACAGCTTCATTGAGAACCCACCGAGTTGTCCTCTGATGGTGCTAGAGGCTCCGGTAATTGAAGAGCATGAATGTTCTTTCCGACTATTAAATTGGATGGCTGAATTATTTTCGGATGATAACAGTGACTTCCTTTTGGAAGCTGCTGCTGTTTATTTTGCATATTCAGTCTTGGGCTGAGACCAATCGAGGGCTTTGTTAACATTTAACATTGAACTTTTTTCAGGATTTTTTTGGAATTATGATACATTTTTTATGTCCCAAACCTATTGACTTGGATTAGACTGAATTGTCATGATGGCAAAATTTTGATTTTTTCAATGATGAAACATTTTTTCTTCCCAAATTTGAACTGGCTATCGTTCTTGAACTCTGCGTTTCAAAAATGTGCCCCTTGTCTTATCTTATCTTGTCTTATCCGTGCTCAGATCATGGGAGGATGTCATATAGATACGCTTTGCCTATATGCTGTGTTAAGTTAGCATGAGCTTATTAGAAGTTTAAATGCCATTTTTCCTTTCTGCTGCTTCTGTACACGACACATAACTGTTGTTTTAACTTTGAGCCTAGTAGAGCGAGAATAATATGTTATTACTCTGATATCGGCTTTGCTTAGTGAACTGTGTCTGTACAGTGAGTGCTGAAACTTTCAAGGATAACACAACACAGTGGCTGTTGTGAGGTCTGATCTTCGCACCTTCCACCTAGGTATGGGCGGAAAATTCGTTTCGCTCGCGGATTTTGCGGATTTTTGGGAAATTCGCAATCCGCGAGATTCGCGAATCTCCCGCAAAATCCGCGAATCCGCGAGCAGCGGATTTTGCTCGCACTGCTTGCACTGTTCGCGTGAGTTCGCGGCTTCCCAGTACAACTTTGCGCCCCGCGAATAAGTGCTAAATTGCAGAAATACGATCTTAGCAAAACTGAAACTACTTGCCAGGTTCAAAAGTTCAGGCTCATCATTAGTAGCCATTTCCTGTAGTGCTTCCTGAGGGGCCCCTCCAGAGTTCAGTTGCCAGTTGCAACTATTATGTGACCCTGCTCTGAACCTCAGAATAGTTACACATATGCCACAAAGGTCCTGAATTACAGCTAAGGGAGACAAGCAGGAGCCAGGCTGGAAGTTAAAATCCATTAATCAGCCCCTAATTCATTATTGTCAGTTGGGGCAGGGCAGGTGTTGTAACTAATTTTGCAACAATGAAAGCACTTAGCAAGTGCAAAAGATCACTAATCAGGGCGCACTAAGGAAGCAGGTGCCAGCTAAAAAAATATTCTGTGACACATTAATCAGCCCCAAATTAATTCAGGTCACTTGAGGCAGGGAAGGTGTGCTTTGCTTTGCCGAAAATAATGTACACTGGACAACCAGAGGGTGTGGTGATGAAACAGAGGGTGGCATGGGTGGGCCAGAGGGTGGCATGAGTAGTCAGAGAGTGGCAGTGGTGACAGAGAGTGGCAGTGATGAAGAAGAGTGTCCCAAACAGGCTGGACACGTAGAAACAACAAGTTTGCAAAACTTGCGACCCGACAGGTAAGTTCGCAAATTGCAAAATTGTAAAAACCCTCGCGAACTGGCAGAAACACGGGCGAACACAAAAAAAAAAAAATCCGCAAATTCGCGGGAATTCGCGGATTTTGCGGATTGCGAGTTCGCAAATCCGCAAAATTCGCGAACGCGAGATCCGCAAAATTCGCCCATGCTTACTTCCACCTCATAAATGCAGCTGCTGCAAAGTTTGGCTTTAGGCACGTTTTATATATTGCTTGGCACAGAGCACACAAACACACTTGATGGTGCTTCGCATGCAGAGAGCTGGTGGAAGATGATGTGATCCCTTACCACTAGGATCTTGAGGTATGGGGCCGCCCTGCTAAAACCCAGTGAGACCTTCTTAGATATAATATAATATACTAGATAGGGAGGTTGAGAATTAGGTGTTGTTTAAACCTTATTCATTTTAGCATTCTAGCATGCTGTCGCGGTTTGTATTCTATGGACTAGTAACAATGCTGATTACTTTGCTTCTTATAATATGTTTGCTTGTATTAGCTAAGATACTGCGTTTGAGAACACTGCATTAGTAAATAAATATTTTAAATATGCACGCGTCCTCATTTACTCTTTGTTCTGGATTGAAATGATTGTATGACGAAAGAGTGTTCATGTGTTCCACGTTAACCTGAGGTATTCTAAGTTCATGTTCTGGTTTGTCTAAGCATTGGGCGTTCGTAACGAACAATGAGACACTGTGGCTAGCCGAGTAGGGGATTTTTGGTACTAAGGTGAGTTTTGGCACACCCCAATTCACTAAGGTTCCAAGTCTCTATGCACAGTTCTGTAGGAGAACAGGATCCCTGCGACACCAATAAAAACTGGGTACCCTGGGGAGGGGGCCGCACAGTCCCCCTCCTCTGTTTAAAAAATAAATAAATAAAAGGCCAGGCCCAGGGTGATGAAGCAATCGGCCTAAGTATGGGTGCCGCATGACCCTCCTCCTTCCATTTGGAAATGCCTGGACCCTGTGGGATGGGATCCCGGGGCTCAAATTGGTTGGAAGAGGGGGGCTGCAGGACTCTCCTCCTCTATTAAAAAAATAAAATAAAAAGATGTGTGCTTTCTTGTCATCTGGTGCTGAGAGCAGGGATTATGTACAATACTTTTAAAACCTAGAAGTATGTAAATTTGTCTACCCCTTTGGCCCTGCCCCATATTCATCAGCAGTATGCAACGTCTTTTTGCCCTTTTTTAGGATAACGGACAGCTTACTATAACGACCCTGACGATTTTCTTGATACCTAGGAATACGATTGCATCTTCACCAAACAAAGAAGTACTTACTTCGGTAAAGTACAAATTAACTAAGTGTATTTTCACTGCAGTTTCACTGTATACAGTTATCTGGTGAAGACGCCCAAGGAACAATCACAATGGCAAAGTAACAGACACAACTGGTCACTGGAGACATTTATTCTGCATCCTTTACGTAGCTGTAGTGTAGGAGCCACGCTATAAATTTACCCAACAAGGTAGCACTTACTAATTTACCAGTAGAAAGTACTCAACTTGTGTGAACTGTTGCATAAAACAGAGGCCGCTTATTGGATAAATGCGCAGGGCAGGATTGATTCTGGCACAATGCTCATTACACAGAAATAATACTTCAATGGGTAGGACTTAGGGATATGAACAAAGCAGGTGCCCAAGGTGAAGCTCCACTTCTGTATAGTACTAAACATCCTAACTGCGTGTGCATGACCAAGGCGAAGTAAGTGTGTTTTCTGTAATCCGTGATGAAGGTGTTTGCATCCTTGCTTTTTTTTGAGTACAGGATCTCATGTAGTTACTGTGACGAGTGTGTACTTTCTAGTCATCTATTTCTCAGAGAGCACAGTTCATGGTGCTCCCTTTTAAATGTTCTAAGTAATGCCCAAAATCCAGAGCACCACTCACACACCCTCTCAGACCCACATAGCCACTCACATTCCCACTCACAGACCCATACCTCTACTCACAGACCCTGTCACAGACCCACACAGCCACTCACACACCCACTCTCAAAGGTTACACATTTCAGTTAGGAAATACAATTAAAGAACACCTTTGAAATAGTCTTTATTGGTGCCCCACACCCATTTCCTCCTTTTCCATGAATTCTCTCACTACCATTCACCAACAATGCACCTCATCTCTCTAAAGCACCGGTCTGACAAACATTTCATTTTTTTTTAGCGCTACTAAACGTTTACTCACACTCAGAGCTGTGATCTGAATGGTACACATTATTTGCAGCAGGCACATTAACCCTCTGCACTGTGTGGGTGGCAGGAGTGCACAAGTGAGTGCCTGGTTAGCGATGCAACAGTGTGAGAGTAGCGTAAGCGGAGTGACTATAGGGTGAGTGAGGTGACCATATGAATTTGGGTGCAGATGTTAGTGCAGAGTGGGACATTTTAATGCATGGTAAGTGAGTGGCTTGTTTGCGTGAGATTGCTGATTGAGCAGTTCGTACCTTATAAAACTCTAAAAAAAAAATCTAATTAAAAAAAGTAGTGAGGGGGACAGGTAAGCTTAGTGTCACTTGAATGCAGGGTGAGTAGTGGGCTTGTTTGACTGCAGGGCGAGGTACTGGGTGAACAGCACAAGTGCATTGTGAGTGCAGAGGGATCACTGTGAATGCAGGGTGAGCTGGTGAATGGTGTGAATGCATGGTGATCAGAATGAGTGCATTGTGATCGCTGTGAGTGCAGGGTGAGCGCGGAAGTGGAGGGCGAGAATGAGGAATGAGATGTCTGCATGCAGGGTGCATTCCCAGACACTTGAAGTAACTCATCATGTTGTTGACGGCTGCATAG
Source organism: Lissotriton vulgaris (assembly GCF_964263255.1). Taxonomy (NCBI): domain Eukaryota; kingdom Metazoa; phylum Chordata; class Amphibia; order Caudata; family Salamandridae; genus Lissotriton; species Lissotriton vulgaris. Next base: position 172,576,515 of record NC_141688.1, read on the forward strand.
GGTTTCATATATAAGTTAAACTACTGCTATTATGCAGGAATTTAAGTCGGATGGAAAAACTGGGGAGGTCTCTCAAAAAGCTGTGGCCAATATATAATTAAGGGTGGGGCTGAAAACATTTATTCTAAACATCTGTGCTCCGCATATTGTGCCTCCTTGCTGTTATTTTGCTGTTCCTGTTATTGCCACCAAATAAGTAACATTACACCTATAAGTAGCCAGGTCTATTGGCTTTGTCAAAGGTTGTTAGTTGCATAAGATAAATATACTACAAGCATGCATACAACTATCGCTTCATTGTATACATTATTAAAAATGCTTTAGTTCTTCCGTGAGTAGTTGTGTCATAATTGCCAGAGCTACCAACTTTGGAGCTGAGGAAGCAGGTTTGAGTATCCGTGTCAGATCAACATCCAGTGTTTCTGGACAAATCAACTTAATTATATATGCCTACCAAATAATAAATTAAGATGCCCTAGTTGATGCTCATGCAAAGTACTACGATTTCAGCAATACAGAACTGCAAAAAAATAAAAGTTAGATCACAGAAGTGAACTGCTGCAGAGTAAATTTTTTTTCCATTCTGAGTGTGAGGGTGAAAATGGAGTGCCCGATAGGAACCCATCTCGGCGCCTGCTTTTAAGAACTGCTGGTGCTGAGCACCAGCGGGATCTGGCCCTCTTAAAGCCCTGCTATTATGGCATTAATCCTGGATCAAGGGTGGAGAAAATAAATGATGTGCTGCTCCTGCACCAAACTTCCAGTATTATGATTAGGGTTGCCAGCTCATTATTGTGATGTTCCAGACGGTACAAAAACAGCCACCTAAAGCCATATTTTCAGCACTTATCTGTGCATACTTCGAACAGCAAATTTAAATAGAAAGCACTTTTAGTTGTGTTCTAGTGCTGCCTGAATGATCCATGATTGACAATAAAAGAGAACAAACAAAAAATAGTCACATTACAAATTAATACATACTTTTTTATTTATAACCCTATTTAGTGTCAAGGAAACACCCTCTACGCCGGAACCACAGCCAAGCTACAGAATAGACTCCAACGCATCCAGAACGCCTCCGCCCGACTCATCCTGGACATCCCCCGACGCAGCCACATCTCCGGCCACCTGAAGGACCTGCACTGGCTCCCCGTCAACAAGAGGATCACGTTCAGGCTCCTCACCCACGCACACAAGTCTCTCCACGACCTGGGCCCCAAGTACCTCAACGACCGCCTGACCTTCTACACGCCCACCCGCCAGCTACGGTCTACTAGCCTCACCCTCGCCGCCGTACCACGCATCCGAAGAGCCACCGCCGGAGGCAGATCCTTCTCCTACCTGGCGGCCAAGACATGGAACTCCCTCCCCATCCACCTTCGGCTAACCCAGGACCTCCTCGCCTTCAAGAGACAACTCAAGACCTGGCTGTTCGAGCAGTAGCGGACCCCTTCCCCCAAGCGCCTTGAGACCCTTGCGGGTGAGTAGTGCGCTATACAAGTGTTATGATTGATTGATTGATTGATTGATTGAAGATGAGGTCTTTGCAGGCTCTTTAAACTACACATGGCTGGCATTTTACTTTATATTCCTTTTCATGAAATGCATTCTCACATCAGGCAGTAAATGTTAAATACAAATTTAAGGAATAGGCAGAGTGGGTACCCAGGGGGTACTAGAACCAGAAAAAACGAACCTTGGTATCCAGTTTATAAAGGTATGTAAATATGCAAATGGTCTTTAAAGACCTGTAAAAAACCCGGGCCTGCCGCAGATAAGACTCCAGACACAGCCTAGCCGAGCCCACAGCAGCTCAAGCTGCAGCAGCCCAGGCTGATACATATGACGGGTGGGGCTGAAGTCATTTTAGCCCTATGGGCGTTGCGTGCCTGATATATATATATATATATATATATATATATATATATATATATATATATATATATATATATATATATATATATCCAAGGGACTGCTTGCAAAGGTCGGGTGCAGCAACGAGTTCCCAGCCAGCACCAAGGAAGCAGACACGAGCCCAAAGTATGTGCAAAAAGCAAGTAGCGTTTATTTTTTCATAAGTCCGCCATAACGCGTTTCACCACCGGAGTGGCTTGATCACATGACAACGATTGCATTTTTTACTGGACCTTTTAAACAGCTAGCACTCCAAACACATGATTTTAAGTGTAAGTGACATAAAGAAAAGGTGAGCAAGCAACATTTGGCGCTATTTAGAAGAGAGACTACGCTTTGTGAAATACAAAAAAAATTAAAGTAATGTTGCTTTTTTCAACTAATAGAAGGGAATAGCAGTTGGATTGTAATGAGATACCAGTAATATCTTAAATTTGACAAAATTTGCATTTAAATAAAAAAAGCAATTTCGGAAATGTGTACGCATGAATGCACAAATGACAGTATAAATACCTGCATTGCATAACATTCTCCAATACATGATTAAAGTATTTTTTTACACAAAACTAGGTAAAAAAATCACATTATGAGAAAGATATATATGTGCTATCTTGTAAAAATATATATGGTTAGAAAAATAATTTTTTTGCATATATGTATATGTACAAAAATATGTGATTCATATATCAACAAGCATTTATAATTCATATATTTACACAATGCACATTTAGAATTACTGGTCATTCTTTAATATCGGCCTAATTGCCATTCAATGGCGGAATCACACACGGAAGCCTCCCTGTGTGTAGCCTGATTACCCCACACGCTCTGTTTTGCAGTCTTTTAGACGATTACTCCATGCAATATTGACAAGAGAGAAAGAAGATATGAATAGTGGTGAAGAATTAATGGTGCATTTAGGGAAATGAATGAATCATGATTACTCTAAACTCTTACCATTTCTAACTGTTTTCTGCTTATTTATTCTCAAATTTGATTCTCTTCTGTATGCTATGTTGTCTGATACTGTGAGATATTTAATAGAGACAGAGGCTTCTGTACTCTGTTTGAATTGATGCTGCCAAAGCAAGATTATGGATGTTGATGTTATTTGGACATGCCTAAGTAAAACGTATTAATTGGAAATTTCGGGGCGAAACCGCAGGGCGCAAGTGAATGGAGCTGGTGATATGCCGATCTACGGCTTTATAGCAAGGTTACACCAGCGTAAGCGGCCACCATGCCGATACACGGCCAGAGTGGTTACAATAGTAATATACCGTAGTGAAATTGCATGATTTTATGCTTTCCAAGATGGCCGCACCATTCGCATAGGCGCACATGCGATTTCGATACCGGTTTTGTAATGCTGATAGGCGTGTCGCAATGATGTATTTAAGTAGCCGCTTGACGGCGTTCTAAGTAAACACTGATGAAGGACTCACGTCCGAAACGTGTCTGTCTACGGCTAATGGAGGAATAAAGAAATACTTGCCTGTACCCCGGGAGTACTGAACTTTGTTTCATAGCGAAAGAAATGGAGTATGAGCCAATCATTCTAAACGCGTGTACCGTCGCGTTTGAAGCACCCGCTCGTGAGTGACCCGTGATCCACGGTGCAACAGGAGCGCTGATATATATATATATATATATATATATATATATATATCAGACACGCAACGCCCATAGGGCTAAAAGGACTTCAGCCCCACCCGTCATATGTATCAGCCTGGGCTGCTGCAGCTTGAGCTGCTGTGGGCTCGGCTAGGCTGTGTCTGGAGTCTTATCTGCGGCAGGCCCGGGTTTTTTACAGGTCTTTAAAGACCATTTGCATATTTACATACCTTTATAAACTGCCAGAGTGGTGACAATAGTAATATACCGTAGTGGAATTGCATGAAATGAAATGAAATGAAAGTGGGTTTTGTAGAGCGCATTACTACCCGAAGGCCTTGTAGCGCTATTGTTGCTTACTTCTGGGAGACTGCTGATTTATTTGGAAAAAAGAAAAGTTTTAAGGGTTTTTCGAAATTTTAAAAGATTGGGCTCATTCCGGAGCGAGGAAGGAAGGGAGTTCCAAGTCACAGCCGCATTCAGGGAGAAGGAGCATCCGCCCCACCTGGCCCGTTTGATTTTGCGTGTTGTTGCCAAAAAGGCCGTGCTTGAGCGCAGTGATCTTTGAGGATAGTAAGGAGTAGCTAAAGAACAGATCATTGCGGGGGCATTTTTCCACATGGCCTTATGCATTATGCACATCGCCTTAAATTTTACTCTGGCTTGGATGGGCAACCAGTGTAAATTTCTCAGAGCAGCAGTACCTGAGTGACTGCGGGGCAGGCCTAACAGTAGACGTGCTGCTGCATTCTGGGTGACTTGCAGTTTTTTTAGTGTGCTAATCGGTGCACCCAGATATAGGGCATTCCCGTAATCAAGACGGGACAGGATGATGGCCTGGACCAATATCCTGCGGGCCTGAAAAGGGAGAAGAGGTAGAATTTTCCGCAGCCTGCACATCAGCCCGAAGCAAGTGGCGGACAGTATGGTGGCTTGCTGGTTGAAAGTAAGGGTATTGTCCAGCCACATGCCCAAGCTTTTAATTTGCTTTTTTGGTTCTGGAGGGGGGCCCATGCAGGGTGGCCAAAGTAGAGTGGGGTTGGGGTCAGCTGTGTTCCCCAGGAACATCAGTTCAGTTTTATCCCCATTAAGTTTTAAATGGGAGGAGGCCATCCATTCTGCGACTGCTATTAGACAACTATTCAGGTTCGATGGAGTGTGACCTGGCTGATTCAGAGCTAGCACAAGCTGCGTGTCATCAGCGTAGGTCACAATTTCAAAACCAAAAGGGTGAACAACCTCCGCCAATGGTTTCATATAAACGTTAAAAAGCGTAGGACTCAGGGAGGAGCCCTGAGGCACACCTTGATTAAGAGGCCAAGTTTTGGAATGGATGTCGCCCTCCACCACCTGGAAAGTTCGGTTTTCCAAAAAAGATTGTAGCCATAGGATGGCACTACCCGTCACTCCGAGTTGTTTTAAACGGGAGATGTGGATGTTACTGTTCACGGTATCAAAGGCGGCACTTCTAACAGCATAATTGCTGTGGCGCCGCCTTGATCCATGTGCCTACGAGCTAATTCTGTCACAGTCAGTAATGCCGCTTCTGTCCCCAATTTTGGGCGAAATCCAGCTTGAGAGTCGTGGAGCAGATGGGTAGCTTCCAGATAAGACATAAGACTGATGTTAATATGTTTCTCAAGCAGCTTAGCCACCCAAGGAAGGAGTGAGATAGGGCGGTAATTAGTCATTTTACTGGGGTCGAGGTTAGGTTTTTTTAGAAGAGCCTTAACTTGTGCACTTTTCCAGATTTCTGGAACTCTTCCTGTGGTGATTGACATATTTACGATGTTTAAAATTACTGGTCTAATGGTGTCTGCGATTTTCAAAAGATGTCGTGGGGGAGCAGGATCTAGCGGGGAGCCTGCTGTGACTTTCAGCATAAGGGAGTTAAGCAGGTCTTCATCAAGTAATGGAAATTCAGCTAGTTGACAGCCGGTAGATGGGAGAGCGGAATCTGTTCCCACTAGATGTTGGCTGACCTGGTTGAAAGATGAGGAGATGTCTTGAATTTTTTGATAGAAGTACTCTGCTTGAGTGTCACAGCGAGTTTGGGCTTCACGGGGGTCCTGCAAAGTGGAGGGGGTGCTAGTTAAGGATTTCGCTATCCGAAATAGTTCCCTCGAGGAATTGGCGGAGTTTGTAATTTTTTCTTCGTAGAACAGAGCTTGTGCCAATATAATTTTGGCTTTATATTTTTTGATCGCCTCTCAATGGCTACTTCTGTCCTGTTCCTTGAGAGTGTTTCCCCAGGTTCTCTCATGTTTTCGGCAGATGCATTTTAACTCTTTTAACTCTGGAGTAAACCACAGTGATTTTTTGGACTTGATTTTCTCTTTGAGGGGTTTTTGAGGTATGACTATATCTAAGGTGGTCTGTAACCAGTTGGCATAATGAGTGTAGAGTGTGTGTCTACGTCACCCTCAGTTTGTCGAGGGGTAGTAGAGAGGGACTCCACCCATAGGTCTGTGGGTAACTTCGTCCAGTCCCTACCCCTTAATGTGGCTCGGGGGGGGGCGCAGAGCAGGGGCTAGGTATGTGCCAAAGGAGTGGGACCAGGAAATGGTCGGTCCATGGGAGGGGAACTGGGTTGCCAGTTTTAAGTCTCTGATCATTACTTAGAACCGCGTCTAGTAGGTGGCCTTTGTTGTGAGTAGGTTCAAAGCCCTTCTGAACAATCTGAAGGGCTGCAAGACTATTCAGAAAGGTGATAGCTAGGGGATCCGTAAGGTCGTCTAGGTGAATATTCATGTCACCCAAGACTGTAGAGTGAGACAGAGAGACAGCTGAATCGGCGACCCTAGAGGGGAGATGATTCATAAAATCGCCCACTTGGCCCGGAGGGCGGTAGATAAGTAGGCCAGAGAAGCTTAATGTAGGGGATAGGTCAAGTGCGAAATTCATGCTTTTGCAAGCAGGAATTATTGCAGAACTAGTTCTGTATTGATAACAGTCCTTAAAAAGTATGCCTAATCCTCCTCCTCTGCCCTCTACCCTATCAACCATTTGAAGTCCGTACCCTTTCTGTAATATGGCGGTGATGTCTGGGTCAACTTCTTCTTTTAACCAAGTTTCCGTAAGGAAAATTGCGTCAGGGTTAATTTCCTCAAGAAGGATTGACATTTCTACCGTGTGTTTGGTCAAAGAGCGACAGTTTAAAAGGAACAGTTTAAAAGGGGGTTCAACAATCTCGGATTGCTCCAATGTAGGGCAGAGTGTGTACTGACAGTGGGAACACTTTCCCACAGGTTCATCCAGACACATGGAGTGGCAACATGAAGCTTTTAGGTTGGGCATTAAAGATTTTAGTTGATCGGCGGCAAACCTTATCTGGATAGGCGGGTCATCCGAGAGTGGAACAGGGGGCCTGGCCCCTGGACGCTGCAGGGCGCGGACGGGCGCAGACGGGCTTGCCTTAGGCGCGCTGTTGGCGCGCCCGCTGCGCCCGCCCGCTGCGCAGACGGGATGGCCTGTTATTTTTAACCATGTTCAAGGGGAGTCGAGGAGGGTGGGAGGGAGGAACAACTCGACCGGCAGCCTTACCCAACACAAGATGGCGGCCAAGCTGGATCGAGCAAACTAGTTCCCAGCGCCTAACAACAGCAGCGCTGTAGCAGGGTAGCTCAAGAGCAGCCTCGGAGCGACGCAAGTCTCGCGCCGAGGTGAGGAAGGTATTTAAAACACATAAGCTAAAATATGTACAATTTTTAAAAAGCGTTATTTTTAATCAATAACGAGTTAACAATGAATTATGAGAGGACAGCAAAGAACCCCCGGCTTCCCCCCCGGCATGATTTTAAGCTTTCCAAGATGGCCGCACCATTCGCATAGGCGCACATGCGATTTCGATACCGGTTTTGTAATGCTGATAGGCGTGTCGCAATGATGTATTTAAGTAGCCGCTTGACGGCGTTCTAAGTAAACACTGATGAAGGACTCACGTCCGAAACGCGTCTGTCTACGGCTAATGGCGGAATAAAGAAATACTTGCCTGTACCCCGGGAGTGCTGAACTTTGTTTCATAGTGTACAGGTTGATATTGGTTAACAGATGATGCCTGTTAATTGTTTCTCTTTTGGCCACATGTCTATATTATTGCTGGTTTATCTAGTTATGGTCATGCAGGATCGTATTATCTTCATTTTATCTTTCTTCCTAAATAAACATAGTTTATTGATTGAATTGCTATTGATATTATTGGTATTAATATTGTGTCCTAAACAGTATATTCAACAGAATTGCGCAATAAAGGTTATTAACTGAAAATCTGCACCTAATGGGTTATTTTTGTGATAAATATTTAGTACACTCTATTGTGTATAAGATATTTTTGTATGAGAAATTCTGACATAAAACCGGCATGGATTTAAGGAAACCCATAACATTATCTTGACCTTTCATCAAGTTCTACATTAAAACTAGCTTATGGTTCTTATGATAATACCTGAAATGACAGATCCACCATGGCATCGATTCACGAAAATGCCAGGGGTAGATGTAGTGACATCACATAACCTTTGTACTTAATCACATCATAGGTAGTGACTTCATATGACCCTTGCCCCTGATTTTTTCCCAACAAGGCACGTCACTTGACCCTAACATCACAATAATTGATATCCCTAAAGTACCATAATATCTGCATGATTAGTATAACAACATAACACAAACAAATGTCTATTTTAAAAACCTCCTATATTTCAGCATATAGAGCACCCGTGGAAAAATGCAGGCACCCTTGGGGAAATTCTTGGCATTTTGATAATAGTGGCACAATGGAGGTAATTCTTGGCATAAAGGTGGACCTTGACAAAGAGGGCACCTATTGCAGCATGGTGGTAATTCTTTCAAAATAGTGAGCATCCATGGCACCCACACCTACTAAAATTCTGGACTGTTCACTAAGGGAGGTAGAACTGATGGGGTGACCCCACCTGTTTCGTCAACATCAAATAGTGAAACCAGGTGTTCCCATTAGTTGTACTCCTTCTAACAACTGTCCCCAAATTTCTTATACACACACACACACACACACAATATTTTTTTGATAAGAAGCCAGCTTTGACTCCAGCTTGGCGAACCTCCGTCTTACTACAGCCGGAATTTTTGTTTCCCAGTTTGATAAAGTCTATTCCAACTAAGGCCTGTGCTGCCAGTGTGAGCACTCTCTAAATTGTGAACAATCCTTACTATGATTATCCTGATCAGTATTCCACTCCAAAAAACAGTCGACAACTCAACAAAGGAACACTTGATAATTTCTATTTTCATTTTCTCAAGTAAATGCACATGAAAAGTGATCCTCTTCAGACTGTACAGAGCACAGACCAATTCTGAGAAAAGGAGTTTCAATACCTCTAGCAACCGTATCCTTGGCCACCGTCTTCTAAACTGCAGCTGATCTGGGCACAAATTATGCAGTGGAAGCAGACCTGCAGTCTGACACCACTACCAGAAGGCCTGTTGGAGTGCTGAACCATAGCCGAGCGCTCGCCTGGGACACAGATTGAATTACCTTCTTGTATCACTGTCTGCTGTCCCTGTTCCAAATCACCCAAAAGTGCTACCATTCTGTTAGCCTTTGCCATGCTGTTTCTTCAGGCATCTCTGAAGCCATGTCACCTGTGAAGGCCGTCAACAATCCTGGAACGCCATGGCAGAACATTCTCCATGCTGACTCCTAAGAAAGCCTGAGATGTGGGGGCACCATTACTTGTTGAATACTACCATCACTAATGCTGGTAGTAGAGTTCCACACACATTGCCACTCTGAACAATGTGTTGGTAAATTGATAACCCTTTAATGTTGCCCACTGACAAAGATGCTGTCAATGCTTGTCTGAAACCTCAATACCCTTCTCCCTTTTGGTTACTATCTTGACATTCACTCAGCTAACCCCCAAGGCAGGCCCTTTTTTGATTAGGGCGAAAACTGGCTGTGGGAAGCTGGCCTGGTGTATGATGTACACTTAAGTAAGTGGACACCGTGCACCAGTCCAGACAACCAATATTGTGATTTAAGAGGTATTAGACAACCATAGCAAGCTCTCTAAGTGGTAGCTGTAGAGAGCAGTCTTCAGGCTTAGTCCAGAAGGAGTGCAAAGCAGCTTGTTTTACCAGAATCCAAACTTATAATATAGATTAAGTGTAGAAGAGCCACACAAGTTATTTATAAAAAATATGTATTTAATATATAATACTCTCTAGCACATAAAAATACCTCCTACCCTGAGATATGCAAAATGTAAGCAAAAGTTTGCATAGAAACACAGTAAATAGCACTTAAAACACAATGGACCCCAGGGGGGGGGACTAAACCATTTACTAAAAAAGTGGTATAAGAACCACGACTCCGGTCAAGACATTGTCAAGAGGACGTAGAAGTGCCCGGGACCCAAGGAATCACCCAAGCTGAGTGACTAGGAACCCCACAGAGACCTGTGCAGTATGGGAACACAACTGCATGCTCCATACAAGTCTACGTGTAAGTCGCGGTTGGATTTTTAAAAGTTAAGGACCCTTTCGAGGGAACCCAGTAGAAACCCCATGGATGACAGAAGTCTGGAGAGCCACTCCATCCATGGATACCCTAGTATCCACATTACCTACACCAGGGTAGCCGGGTTCATAGGTGTGAAGTGGTGTCAGAAACCGTTGTCGAACACAATGTAGGACTTCAGGAAAGTGCCGCTGCTAAAGGAGGAGTAAGTGTTCATTGGAATCTGAAGGTGGATTTTTGTTGAGAGGTACCTGCAAGCAGAGGGGACAGAGTCTTTTTTACTCAGGAGTGACCAGGAGACCTGGTAGACGAATGCCCACCGTTGTCGGGAGTTGAATGACAGTTGTTAAGGACCTTGACTCTGCAGATGTTAGGACCAGAATATGCTGAGGAGGGCCAGGAGCCATGCATGAGCAACCAATGCAGGAGCTGAAGAAGGAGCACATCGGGACCAGCAAGGCCCAGGAGACTCACCACAAGCAGGGTAGTCAGGGCATGCCCTGAGCAATCAAGGTAGCCCAAAAGAAATAAAGGTAACCCTCAATTGGACCCACAAGCCAGAGGCACTGGAGTTGCGAGAGGACCTCAAGCAGCTCACCAAAAGATGCAGGCCAAGTTGCACACGATGCGGAGTGGCCAAAGAATCTAGTCACAGGAGATGCTTGAGGTTAAGGCTACTTGGAGCCTGAAGATCTTCTTGGGAGGAAGCCAACAAGTCTTTGCAACTGCAAGTTAATGCGTTGCACAGTGGTACCATTATTTCTACCCCAACAAGGGATACTGGCATCAAACTTGTTTTGAGGGCAGGGTAGGCCTCATGAGCTGTGGAAAACCACCACCTGTGTTGCAGAACCGTTCAGATTCCGGAGGCACTCAGGATCAGCAGACCGGTCAACTTAGTTGCGGGGCCTGTGAATGCAGTGGAGTGACTCCTTCACTCCAAGGGATATTACTACAGGTGTCGCTAAACCCCACAGGCCTCGAAAGGTTCCTGTATGATACACAGGCACAGACAATGCAGCAGACAGGGAAGGGAGATGAAGTCGAGCCCAAACAAAATCCAGCGAAGTCCAGAGTGCCCAGACAGTAGTAGAAGTGGTGTCTGAACTGAATCTTATCTCACAATGAATCTAGGAAACCACCCACAGTTAAGCCCTTAAGTATCCTTAGGAAAGGGTTGGGATGATTCAGGGGAGGGTCTGTACAGTGGGGAGGTTACTCCCATGACCTTTGTCCGGTTTCGCACCAGAGCGGGAGCCGAACGGCTCCCAGGACTGGTTTGAACAGGATCAGCATGAGGACACCAAATATGCCCCACATGCAGACTGAGTGGCGCTGGCAAGCGCACCCACCCTGCCCCAATACACTAAATCCTGTCTGGGAGGTGGTCACACCACCTTATGATAGGATGCCTATTGTTCTGTCTTCCCCTGCTCGATCTTGGCTCAGCAGTTTGAGGGGAGAATTGTGTCTCTGGTCAGCAGCAACAATTTTCTGCTGTCTGGGTTTGGAAGACGGGTACCGGGAACATGGAGAGCCTAGCGGTAGGCTCCACCAGTGTTTGGAATCATACCACCCACACTGGTTACGGTATGGTGGTATAATTCCAACATGTTTGATACCAAACATGATAGGATTCGTTGCAGCCAGGTTCGAGATGTTCTTTGTGTAATTTCGCAGTGCCCCTCTATATTGTATATGGCTACTTCACTGACAACCCGGGAGAAAGGACTCCGTAGGCTGTAGGGGTGTCCTGCTCATGCAGGGGCACTCTCTCACTTAGAACCAAGCACCCTGCCTTCAGGATTGCAAAGGCTTGCTATAGGGGTGACATATATTTAAAGTGCTGTGACCCTTGATATAGGAAACCTATATCTTTAATAAGTGGTGCTTGCACCAGCTAATACAGGTGCAATATCAGACCTGGAGTTCCATTTTGAATGGTCTCCAAAGGGTGGTATTATACATGCTTCAGCCAATGGAGGACTTCTGCCCTGGGTACCTTCGTATCATATACTAGGGACTTATAAGGGTACCCTAGTATCCAATTTGGGGTGTACCTAAGTACTGAAAATAACAATTTAGGGACAAAGCAGATAGACTGGGGTCCTGATTACCAAGATCCCAGTCAAACTAGTCAATAACAACTTAGCACCAGGCAAAAAGTGGGGGTAACCATAGAAGCAGATTCTACTTCTCTACACCGGCCCTCAAAAAACCCACCCACTACTGGGCCTTTCTCAGATAATCATGAAAAAGCAGCCCTTAGGGCACCCATGTTGTCCTAGGCGGCTCTGCCACGTCCTCCTTAGCGGGTGGAATGCTGGGTTCCTCCTGGTAGGAATAGTAGGCCTTCATGATGCTTGTATGACAGTACTACGCATGCCTCAACAAAGCATTCCTAAACAACACAGTCTCAACCACGACCGTGTCTTTACCCTGCAACATTTGTTGTAAAAGCATCCATAGTAAATATCACACCCCAGCCCCCTGCCCTGACCTCAAAGAAACAGACCCAGGTCTGAAATCCCTCCACCCCAGCCCTAAACACTACCCCACCCCCGCCTGAGCCCTTATAACAGGCCCCCAGTCTTGCAGTGCACCCGGCCCCAGCCCTAAAAACTTCAATAAGCCCCGACTCAAACCCTAAAACACAGTCCCAGCCCTGAAAACTGCCCTTACTTTCCCCAGAGCACTAAAACCACCCCCCTTCCCTGAGAACTACTCCACCCAAGCCTACTGACCAAGCCGCGTCCTGTTCCCTCATCTCCCGTCCTTCCAGTTCCTCTCTCAGCCCTGTCCTGTCTCTGCAACTAGACCTCTGATACCTGCACCACGCATATGCATGGTTAAGGAATATGTGATGTTAAGGCAAGCGGAGTTCTGCTTAAGTAAAAATGGCATGTGTGGCTTAGCCCGCGTGGTTAATGCTGTTTTCCCTTAATAAAGGTAACAGTTTCTCAATTAAGTTTTAGCTGCCCATGACTCTCTACATGTTGTGATTGATACTGGTGCCGTACACTGCTCTTTTTGTTGACTTGGAAGGCATACATGTTGCCTAGCCCACCACTTACAAAATTAACACCTGCGCCATGAAACAGCAATGATCCCTTTAAAAGTCTATCGGAGCACAACCCTTGATATAAAGACCAGGTACCACCAAAAATTACCCTTAATGATCAAAAAACCTGTGCTATCCTCCAAAGTTTGCGACCACCACAGCTTTAAAATACAAAGGAAGCGAGAAACAAGAACACCACCTTAATTCAACCCACCTTTTCTCCTTACCTCTATTACTACAGCCCCAACCATGCACAGTCAGAGGAGGAGGTGGGGCTGTAAACCTGTAGACAATTTAAAAGGAGACCGGTTAAACATACAGGCAGAGGCCCCAGCCCCACGCTGCAGTGCAACCAAAACTATTTGCTCGAATGAATTCTGTGGGAACCGCTGTTAAATAGGGGCAGGGCCCCTGAAAATATGTGGTGTATCACCCACAAGGCAGGACGTGGGACAGGCCTCCCATCTAAAAGCCAAATAGTTTTTCCCAAAGCAATCTGCTCCAATATATACTATGGATACCAGTTCTATCCTAAAATAAGCTGCAGAGTGCCCCAAATGCTGTACTCAAATAGCCCCCGTCACCACTGGAGCCTCCACGAATGGAGCGCTAGAGCAGAAAATACCCTTGGGAGCCGCCAGTGGATCGACCATGGGACTGACTGACAGGTCAAACAAAAGACACCCCTTGGTGCAAATTTAGAAGTTGGGGATGTAGACTCTAAAGGTCTGTAGGAGAGCAGGCACAAAGAGACTGTTCCCTGTTGCATTAGCCTTTTCAAGGGTAGGTTGGTGCCAGCCCGTGCCAGACCCACAGCATAATGGGGGTAGTGGAACCAAGTGGAACCAAGGAGGCGGGCCAGATCAAACGGAGATGTTGCCTATTGACCCGCAACTTGGACCCCATGGCCCCACTGTGCCCTCCATATCATGACTGTCTTCATTATTGGGGGAGTACTTTAGGACATTCTCTGTAAAGGTCAGCCCTGCACCTACACAAAAAACTGTGGCCACTACATTCTTGGGTTGCCTTTTTTTGGGGGGAGCATCCATAGTTCCCTCTGCCTCACTTCCTCTGCTGCACCACACTCTTATTTCCTTATTCCTTTCTGGTGGTCTCTGTGTCCGGATCAGTCAAAGAGCAGGTCTTGAGGCTCTTCCTGAAAGGGTGCAGAGTGGGGAAGCGTCTGATGTTGACTGGGAGCTCATTCCAGGTCTTTGCTGCAATGTAGGAGTAGGCTCTTCCGCCTGCTCTGGTACTGCGGATGCGTGGGGGTCTCTGCCAGGGCGAGGTCGGCAGTGCAGAGGTTCTTTTTGGGTACATGGTAGGAGACTTTTTTGTTGAGGTAAATGGGTCCGATGTTGTGGGGGGATTTGCAGGCGTGGGTGAGTAGCTTTAGGTTACTCTCTTCTTGATGGGGAGCCAGTGGAGATCTCGTAGGTGCTGGGTCATGTGCTCGTGTCGCGTAGGTTCCAACTCTGGCAGTGGTATTCTGGATGGTTTGTAGCTTGTGTAGCAGGGTTGTTAATTCCGGTGTAGAGGGCGTTACTGTAGTCCAGTGTGCTGGTTATAAGTGTGTGGGTGTCTGTTTTTCTGCATTCGGGGGATCCACTAGTAGGCCTTGTGGAGGATGTGGAGGGAGTTGAAACAGCATGCTACGGAGGGCTCTAAGGCTGTTAGAACATTTTGCCCTTAGAGGGCAGAATGTTGAAATTTTTTAAAAACGGAGGCCTCTCAGAGCCCAAGGGGGTCTAAATCCCCTTGGGCTCCGAGAGGCCTCTGTTTACAGCAACAGCTGTGAAATAAAAAAAACATTGTAATGTTGCTGCCCGGGCTTTACCTAGCCATTACAAGCTTGGAGCACTCAATTATCCTCAATGGAACTCAACATTACACTGTTCTAGTACCATATCTATCTTTAATGTAGCAACATGGAGAAACAAGGGACCAGCAATGCATCAGCCATTATAATCCTCTCTATAAAGTGTGAGACAATCTCGATAGATTGGAGTTTGCTGCCGTATCTGGATTGAGAGATTAGTGGTAAACATTTTAAATTCTCCTCCTACACATTTGCGAACATTGGCGATGTGTGAATGGGAAACTTTCAGAATGTCAGAAAAACTGGTAAATGGTGCACAGACACAGATTTCTGAGGCTGTCGACCATTCAGGGGACTGAACTCTTAATCAGTGGAGTATCCACTGCACTCCATAATATCTGCCATTTTTGACATGTTGATGCACAAAGGCTGACGTGGTATATACATTTCATAACCAGGCAAAAAGTAGATTACTCTGCAATTTTTGTTTTGTGGTGTTTATTTGCAAAATTGTGTACAAAAGGCTTATATCAAAATACAGCACTCAAAATAATGAAACTGACAAATTGTCTCACAGCCATACATTGCTTATAATATCAGAGTAGAATCCAAAGGTACCTCACTCAACATCACCTGTTATGGGCTGCAGAAAGAGCACACAAATAAATGTGGTAAGATATTACTGCAGTTGTGTAAATCAGATATTTTCCATATATCCTGTAGAAGGGTATACTCAGAGCCGGTCCTAGGCCTTCTGAGGCCTTCTGAGGCCCCGGGCGAAAGGGAAGATGTGAGGCCCCTCTAAGTGCCTTACTGCCTGCGCTTCATATCGGGCCCCTGCTCTGCGGGGCCGGCAGCGGGCCCCCTGAGCGCGAGGCCCTGGGCAGCTGCCCATACCGCCCATGCCTAGGACCGGCCCTGGGTATACTTTGTTAAACGCTGCTGTGAGTAAAAAAGAAGAAATTGCATTCGTTTGTTCTCTTTACAAGATGGGGATTGTACAGTCATCTTAGTTTGACAGAATTTCTTACAGATAAAAATAAGATAAACTCTGTTTCCTCCAAGTCCATTTACTTTGCACTGAAATACATTTCCTCCACTTTTACAGAGTAAAACCTTTGACCAAAGAGAACCTCTTCTTCGATGAGAGTATTTGATCAAATGCCGGTGCCTAGTTAATATTTGCTGCAGGAGGTATGTGCTAGCAGAACTTTCCCATAAATCCTTCCAACAAATATTCCTGCAAGTACATATAAATATAATTGTAGATATAAATACAATATCAAAATAAAATTCACTTTCAATAATTTAAATATAAATATAATGCATTTACAAGCAAGTGCTCGACCTAGAAAAAAATCCTTCACTCTTTAGAAAGTAATCTGAAATTGATTCATTGTGGTTATTGTATTAAAGATGGTGGGACAGCGTGCTAACAAATAGCATGATTCAGATTGTGCACGGTAGCGCCTGCTTTGACACCCGATGTGTCTTGCTTACTTTCCTTCTCTGTGTGCTCAATGTCTCTCCCTTTGGTTTTATAAGCCACCAGGAAAGATAGGAGGTTGTTTACTCCTGTAAGTCTGTTTGACCCCAGCAACAGGATTTGTAGGTGAAAGGTCGCTCTCTTCAGGTGAACTGTGTTACATGTCAGCGATCACTCGGTTCAGAACAGTATTGATCCTCTTGGTCAGAGTCTACACAGGTTACGTGGCAATGTCAATTTCAGGGTTAGACATAACTAAATGCTGATCAACGCATTGTTTACGTGAAGATAGTCAATACCATGTGGGGTGGAAGACGCGTGCAAGGCGCCGTAAGAGGGTAAACGTAGTAATGGGATTGCAGATCATTTTTGATGCCTAGATAAATGCATGCACAGCAAATATTCAATTTGCTGCTCACAGATAGGATGCCTGTCTCTTGTTTCCTAACCCCATTAGATTCCTGCAATGGCTGGCATGGGTCATCGCAGCAGAGTTGTGCTGACATACCTTTGGCTATTTTGAGGGTTATTGGTCTTGTTGAGGCGCTTGCTCAATTTTCTTGCATAAGTAAGCAAGCCTCCTCAATCTGCTTGTCCATATGTAGGCTGCCAGCTAGATAGGCGCAATTGTAAGAGACCTACAAAAAACATCTAGTGGCGGATGGATTTCTCGCAGATGGGCACCTCACTGATGAATCTTGAGCTATTTTAGTTCTTGGTTTCCCAAAAAACTGCAAACAAGTCAGTGAGAATGGCCATGGAATTGAGGTGAGATTTACCTAACAGAGCAAAGTGTTATCACCACTGAAATCAATTAAATAGGGTAAGAGTGGCACCTTTTCATTGCAGTGCTTAAATACAGAATAAACGGATAGAAGCACTATAGATGAGACAAGTTACTTTTTGTGCCAGTTTACCTGAAGCGTTGTTTCCGGTTTCGTAGGCAACATCTCTAGAAGGATGCTGCTAGATGAGAAACACTTGAAAGGAGGTTAACTTCAAGGTGCAATGTTTGTCATCTATGGAATGAGTTGCAAATACTTCCGAATACCTCAGGGGTATGAATGCAATACATCAGTTGAGCCAATCCGACAAGTGCTGACTACTCCGAGAGCAAAGATGAAGGTAGGGTGTTATTATTTCACAGCACTTCAGAATAAGGGACAAATCATATGGGTTTGACAGCTGTCCACACCTATTTTAAACTTATAAAGTTAATAGGAAAGCTTGGGATATTTTGACATACATAAATTTATAGAGAATAAGTAAACTAGTGAGAGGACTGTGTGATCAACATTTCTGTATGGATCAATTATATGGACTCTATGTAGAAGCAAACATATGCCTTAATAAAGATGTAGTAAGATGCCATACTCCCTGGAGTGTCCTTGAATCTATACAACACCTTAGTCACTAACCCTCTATACACAATTAGATTACATTGTAAAAAAATGAAAGCATCCCCATTTTCTGGTAACCTTATTAAGTGTTCTGCTATACAAACACAAGTGGACTGAATTCTCAGAGCAAAATTATGAATTTTCTCGTTCTAGCAAAGACATTTTTAGAAAGCCTAAATTTCTAAATTTAAAACATTTTGAAATTTTAAGCATTCACATTTTTTTTGTTAGCCCAGCAGGAAGAGGATGTTATTCTTTATGACAGTTTTTGTTGCAATCGCACCTGCTGCACCATGTTCCTTTTCTGCAGTAGTCACAAATATGGACTATCCATCATAGTTTTTCTTTTTTTGATAAAAAAAATATATATATAAACAGCACTGAGTTCAGTAGAACTGAACGTAAATCTGTTGTTGTCCAATGTTTAGACTGAACTGTGAAAGATTAGAATTTGTATTTCTTTCAGGAACTGGGATGACCAAAGCCAAATGCGATATCCATACTCTGAAGGTCTTTCAGCGGGTTTTCTTCTGGAAAAATGTCTGAAGTGAATTTTTCATCCACAGGTTCTATTATTTCCAGGGGCTCGTTGTTTCTGAGTAGTAGAAAGTGTGACAGTGGGAGGAAGCACTTTCCTACGCAGAGCCACCTCTCTCTGTCCTTGGCCAGCGACACGGCCATGCCATGCTTCTTGGACGTATAGACGTTGTATCCATCAGGCTGTATCTTCTCTTCGTATGAACAGTCATCGGCTGAGTAGCTATCCTGAAAGGAAAGAAGACAGTTTTACAGTTGATGACACCAATTCAGCACTATGGCTTTTACCTAGACACTCACAGCTAAGTTTCAGCACTGTTGTTATATCACTCAGGTTTATCCCTATGGTTTATATTGGTAAAATATAGGTATTATGTCCTTATGTGACACACAATTTCACTGTGAGGAAAGAGGGTATGTAGTTCCTCAGGGTAAAAGTAAATAAACGTGGGGATGCAGGTGACAGTGTAGATAGTTAATTCTGGTCCTGATGAAGTACCTTGATCCTCCTGACGTATGGAGCACGAAACATGTTGACCTTCAGAGAGTAGAGTATACACAGCTAGAAACCTTATATCTAGTTCACTGCCACTCTTCCTGTTTTTACACAGGCAGTTTACCTTACAGAATAAATCATCACTTGGACTAACTGACCTGTATTAATCCACCCACTTCGCATCTACACACACTAGGCACCTCACCCCCTCTGCACCAAACGGCAGGAACAAAAGATCCCTGCCAAAGAGCCCAGTACGCGTGCCCGTCAGGTTTTGCAGCGCCGACCTGACAAGAGGCAGGCTCATATGATGAACAATGACACCTAGCTTGCTAGGTGTGTGAGAGCCCTAGCTCCAACAAGGGATATTCCCCCCTTTTCTACTCCAGGTGGGACGACCATTACTTGTTGTTACTCCCACCTGCATCCCCACGTTTATTTACTCAGACGCTTAGGAACTTCTTACCCTCTTTGCTCACTGTCTCTGTGGGGTATGTATGCTGGACCTCTTTAAACTTGCCCCTCTGTCCCTGTTGTTTGGTTCATTCACTACAATTTCACTACCATGGTCCACATGGAAAGCTTTTAACAATACCAAACCTGCCCAAATAGTTACATTTCCTGAGGAAGGACGCCTCAGATCTCTGAGGCGTCCTTCCTCAGGAAATGTAACTATTTGGGCAGGTTCTGTTTGTGTTTGTTTGGCTAAAGTCAAAAGGCGTCTTTCTTTAGTGTTAATATGAGTTTTGGGCTACTAAGTGCAACATTACCCAGGGATATTCCACAATTAGCACCCTCTTCAATGGCACCTTGATATTAATGCCCATCTGATTATGTGCAGCGGTTGCTATTTTAGCACGTCGCAGAGGCCACCCAGTGCCACCCAGAGTCATCAGAATACTTGGAGTTATCTGAGGGCAAAGGCATCTTGTTCCAAAAAATGCATGTCAGTAATGTGGGACAGAACAGATGTAAGCTTCACTATAACAAAACTGAAATGGCAGGTGTGAAGGCAGACGCTGAGAATCGGATGCTGCATTCTGAACCCTAACTATGACGAACTGCTCTGTACAGGAAGGAGATACAAATCTATTGTTCAGTTGGTTTGATAATACTTTCTTCCTTGTACATCAGGTGAATGTCTTTCTTTATCTACCCAAAGTCCTGAACCTTATGCACCCTTCTTTGCAATTGAAGGACAACCAACAGTGACTATTGACAATATTGTATTTTCCTACCCTTATTCTACAAGGCGCTATAAAATGCAAGTAGTAGATATACTATTTAACTTTTGTGACCATGTAAGACAAATGAGAGAATGTCAACACCTACTCTACTCTCTTCGTCTGCATTATTTCATCTATCCTTTTATTTTAGACCTTATTTAAGGTTCAATAGTTGCCTAGGCTGTTGCCATCAACTAAAGCTGTTGGAGGTACTCAAATTGAGCCAATGGCTGCAGGCAGGGCTCATTGGCACTCTTTCTTTGGGACTGGACCTTAGTTTTCAATATCATACTTTGACCCAGAAAGATAGAGAGAAAGGCATAAAAGGGGGAAAAAGAGGAAGAGAAAGACAGAAACCAATGACTTAGGATAAATCCAGGAAGAAAAGAAGCTGCAAGAGTGAGATGACGGTGCAGGGAGGGATTGGTGGTGGAAAAAGTGATATGGATTGATTTCAAGACAAGAATACTTCTGCATTAGACAACCCCGACATTCACAGTGGTGTCGAAGGGCTCCTGAGAAATGCTGTGGACCATGGCAATGGTAGTAGTAGCAAAAACGGTCTTAGCAGTGCCTGTTTAAAACATTGAAGCGCAGGTTTACTAACACTTTCTGCTAGATTTGCAACACAAAAGGCCATAGTATTGTATTAGGTTTAGTTTCCTAAAACTAGTTTTGCACTCGAAAGTAGCCCTAAAGTAACGAAAAGTACTTATTTGCTCTATTATGGTTCTTGGGGGTATATCAAGAGTGGGTCATGGACGTTCCCATACCACACCCATGGATTTCGAAGTAAATCCCTACCTACTAACAGTGGTAGACAGGGATTTGCATTAAAAGAACATGTGCCTCATGGAGGCAGGTGTCACACCGGAGAAAAGAGTTCCTTCTCCAATCTTTTCCGCATTTGCATGTGTGCTGTACTCTACAGGACCCATACTAACTTAGAGTAGTACTAAATAATGTCGAGGAGTAGCATTCTATACTGGAAGGTTACTCTTTCGGTACACAACATATGCTAGACTACAAAGACCCACTCTTGCACTTCGGTGCAAGCGTGTGTGCGTTGCACAAGGCGGCCAAAGGTGCAAAGGGGAAAGAGAAACAGCGCTACATGTTGGTAGATATGACACCGAACTGCTCTCTCTTCCTTTGACACAATGCAGTGCAGTGCAGCAACTTTGGGCTCTGCTCTGCGTTGCATCACGTTTGTATACATTTGGGCTTTAGTACTCATCGTCAGCACCTGAACTGAATATTATAACTTTAAAACCCCCTTTAGTAGTTTTGATTCCTGTTATGAGCGCTTTGAGGCTCACGAATCAGTGGAATGCGCTACACGACAGTATAGGTAATTGTGTCTTTACGACTGCTTTAGTTCCTTGAGTGGCAGAGCGGGGATTTGACCGGGAATGATCGCCTGTCCTGCTAGTATTCACCCCAGCACTGCTATCACGAGACTGTCATTCAAAAGACAAAGCAATGCCACACACCTCTTGTGCAAGGCGGCGAGCAGTGGCGGCCACATACTGATGGCTTTATGACACCCTCGTACCTGCTGTTTAATCTCCCTTCCAGCTGCAGTGTTATTTTTGGCTCAGCCAGCGGAGGTGAATGAACTACGGGTTAGTGGAGGCGAAATGCTGATTATGTCTAGCGAGGGCCTTTGATGATAAAAGAAAAACCTGCTCAGGAAACCCCGCCTCTGGATGACAACGGGTCCAACTCGCCGTCTCTTTTTTAAAGAGCTCGTGTCACACGCCATGAGCGAGTTAAAAGGATCCCCCCCAACTTCAGGGGCAACCCTAATCCCCCCACTTAAAGTACAACAGGGGCTGGGGCTTGGAATATGCCCCTTTCTGGTTTCTTTTATGAAAGGTTTAGTGGCTGAAAAGAAAACCTAACAAACAGTGCTCTGATAGAAGTGTTTACCTGCCAGAAGCAGGGTTTGATGTTTGTGTGCCGAGTTCCCACACACCAATAACCCCACCTCTCTACAGGCCACACTCCTTGACCCTTTTCAGCAGAAAAGGATATGCACATTTCAGAAGACAGCTATAGGCATAGCAGGATAGATGGGGCCTCAGACGTCCATAGTGCAGCAGGTGCAGTGGCACCTTATGCCGGAGGTGTGAGGTACCCACTGCTCCTATTATGACTATCAAGTACTACCCATGCTGGGGGCAGGAAAGCCCGTTTTCTCTGCTCACATTAAAGTCCGTGGGACCTTTGCTACGCCACAAAGTATGGCTAAGACCTGTCCCGCCAGCCACCATGATACAGCCGTAAATATATTTTGCTACATAAAATTGGGCATTTATGGCATCCAAGGAGCCGAGGGGCAAAACTGATTTTGATTTTAAATTTGTTGTTTTTTCAAAACATACTATGAAATTTGCTGGAGAAATTTTAAAAATACAGTGATGTTCTATTTTATCTTTATTTTTATGTCATGAAGAGACGTTCACTAATAAATTGGCAACAAATAGAAATGTGTTTGGTTTCAAGCTGTTCGCTCACAGCAGATTTCCCCCCGTTGTCTTTGCCTCTTCCACTGAATATGTCTTAGAGTTTCCTAGAGATTATAGTTACTATGGTTTAAGGTAGAAACTAACCATAGATATTAGGTACGTATGCACATTTCCCATATTAAAATTCCTCGTCCGTCCCATTAAAAGTTAGTAGCCCCACTCAACAATCTCACCACCCTCTAATGGCTGTTTGACATCTCCTATGGTAATCCACCAGAACCAAGGAAAAAATATTGTTGGTCCATAATATCGAGGCAGGCAAATGGAAAACAAAAATATTGTTAAGTTAAGTAAATGTAGGTCAGTATTGGTTTACTATACTACATATATATGTCTCGTAACTATATGCACTTGCCTTCACAATATTTTGGTTTGCAATGATTAGGTCTGGATATTTTGGCGCCACAATCTGTTTTCCTATGAAATCATTTTCTGCCTACCTTAGTGTAGCATATCTTATTCTTTTCAATGCAGTCTTTAACCCAACAAACACAGCGATGCATTGACGTCTTGGAAATGCAACTCACCTGCCCCCGAAGCTTCCCGTCGCTGTCCATGCAGAGGTACCGGGAGTTCTGGTAACTCTTCAGAACAACAGAGTTTGCGGCCACGGCTCTGATTTCTAGCAAAGCTGCAAAAAACACGGGTATAAATAAGCTCAAAACAGCTTTATAAAGCAAACTACAAGAATAAACTTATGATCTATTCAACTAAAGATAAAATAATCCCCATAAACAGAAAATGAAAAGCACTTCGTCCTATAGCCTCCCCGCTCCCCAATAGGTGTCTCCATGAGGGCTAGCCTTACATTTTTCAAAATAGTACATGCACAACAATGCCTATTACATATGTGATAGTTCAGCTGGAGTTAGTTGTAACACTTTAAGAATTTTCAAAATTCATTAGCAAAGTACACCAAGAAAGGCCCCAAAATATCTTGCACTTTCTTTATCCAGCTTCTGTGGTGAGGGTTCTTTTCCCTATAGATCCCAGTTTCATATTTTGTGAATACAATCAATCCAGGTTGGGAATCTTTCCGTGCGCGTCTGCCAGTGAGAGAATCACCAATGATTCGGCTCCCATGGCCCTCAGGGCTTGTTTACCCCTCAACATATTGAGAGAGCGCTTTCCAGTGTATAGTGCACAAAGTAGTATCACTCCAGAATCCCTGGGTATTGTGACTCACAATATTGACCTTAATTCTTACAGACATCTAATGATTGCTACATCCTCTTAGTATGTGACCTAAGCACCCTCCTCTAGCAGTGCTCTTTTCTACCCTTTTACTATTCATGTAGTTCAGTCTGAGTTAGGTACCAGTACATCGAGATCTTACACAGGGTTCCCTATGGATTTATGCATTCCAAGGGTATGCATATCTTTCATAACGGTTCCATTCCAGTGTATGCTATAAATGGGGACATAATTTCCCACATTAAAAAAAAACATAAAGTTATAGCAAGAGTGAGACAAACAAAGGAAACGAGAAAGTAATTTTTTTGACCTTGCACATCTCATTTTCTGGAAGTCTGTTAGTTTTTTTTAGGTTTTGTTGTAGTTTATTACACAATAGTGCGGTTTGAAATATTATAATTGGTCAGCTTGGAACATCACAATATGACTACCGCTGTTAAATGAGCAATAGGTTATTCTTTCATGTCAAAAGGACTATTAGATTCTATATTATTAATTGTATTTTGTTTCCTTTGATTATTTTTTCCTTTTTCTCTTTTCCTTTTCTCGTTTGACTCTTGCTATAACTTTATGGTTTTTGAACATGAGTTTAGTAATTCATAATTATAGCACTAAGTTACAATTATTCTAGCCTTGAAGAAGCAACTGTATTTATTTAATTTTCGAAAAACACCTGTTGTTATGCGGTTTCTCCTTGCGATGACTAAATATCAATAAATATCAATATGTTTTTTTTATTATCCCTCAGCCTTAAGGCAACTTTTGCAAATTTCTCAGTAAATATGTCTCGAAGTAAAAATTATCAGCAATATCTTGGGGAACTGGCACCGCATTATCAGAGATCCAGTATATTGATGCCCATCTTAGCCCCTTTCCCTCGTTTTGGCTGTGATATACATAATCATCTCAGGACTTTGCCCAATCATTCCCTTTACAAGGGTAACCTGGCTCATGATTGGTGGCAAAACCATGGTTACTTTGTATCAAATTTGGTAGTATCAATAGCCCAACATTTTAAAGCATGTTAGCAATTTATGCCTATTTACTACCACCCTCCCCCCCCCTCCCACCGCCCCCCCCCGCCTAAAATCAGCCAAGCGTTTTATAATAACCACAAATATTGCCTGTTGATCACGTGGCCCTATTCCCTCCATTATTCTTGGCCTCGCCCACTTACTGTGGGAGCTGCGGCTCCTGGCCCTCTCTACTTCCCCTTCGTCACTGATGCGCAGGAAGTAGCTGCTCTGGCCGTGCCGCCTGGACGCGAGCAGGTGGCGTACGCGGATGGTCTCGTCCCACTCGTAGCTCACGTGCGGCCCGGCGTCGAAGAGCGGCCGGGCCTGGAGCAGGAGGGCCAGGCAGAGCTGTGCCAGGGCCAGGGACGAGCTGCGCTCGAGCAGGCGCCTCCAGCACATCTTCCCAGGGGGCTGTAATGGTCGACTGCTGCCTCGATGCCAGGCGCGCGCACAGGCTCTCCAAAGCGGCTGTGGAAAGCGAGGATGAGCCGTCAGAGCGCCAGGGCTGTAGTAAATAGAAGCAGCTCCCATGCGCGCTTTTATAGGCCTCTTATCAGCAGCGTTGATAAGGCTGATTCCGGCGGCTCTGCACACCTCTTACCTCAGCACCAACCCACCAAGTGGGATAGTAGTCACCATTACATCACCGAAGAAGGAGGCATCGCACCCAGGCAGCATTTCTCAACTCAAACACAGGAGGTGGGCACGTGTTTGTTCTTCTCCCGACAAGTTTTTTTTCTTCAAATAGTCTCAATAGATTGGTCAGAGGCCGCAGTTCATCTGTATGACGTGGAAAAGGCCCAGCTTTTTTGGTGTAAATGTGGAAAAGTACTTTTTAAGGAGCCCAAAGCATTAGTAACCGCCTCTCCTCTGCAGCACAATCAGTGTGAACTTTATAGGTTTGGATTAGAGGAATGCGAAGCACTTGGAATCTCCTCTACAGTGTTAAATTTACAGGCGTGGATAGAAGTTCAAGGCATTAGCAAACTACTATCCTGTGCAGCAAAATCAGTGTGAACTTTACAACCGTGGATTGGAGAGGTTCATAGGAGTAGGGGGCAGATCTACAAGAAACGAACACAGCGTGGTGCCGCAAGTCATTTGGCTGTGCCGCTCTGCGTTAGTTTCGCAGCACAGGCATGTGACATATTTACAACAATATGTAGCAGCTCTGTGCTTCCCCTTGCGCTGGCGCACAAACTGCAGCCATGCGCTGGCGCAGGCACCCTTGCACCATGGTGCAAGGATGCCTGCGTAGTGGGGAGATTGGTTTTGTACAGGAAGGGGCACCTTCCTGCACAAAAACAATCAATTGAGGTTATTTCCTCTTTCAATGTGTGATGTAGAATGCAGTAGGCATTGAAAGAGAAAAAAAAACGAGGAGAAATTAAAAATTTCTCCTCGTGCCCCTCGCTACGCCAAACTGGAAATTCATCAGTGGACATGGGTGTTGCGTGGGAACATCCACAGCAACACCCATATCCTGCCCCTAACACGCAAAGTGTTGCGTGAACAGCGGCGATATTTACAAGCTCAGGTGACTTTACCTGTGCTTGTAAATATCACTTAGCAGGCTGGCTGTGCCGCCGGTGTGTCACGCAACATGCTGCACCGGCGGCACATGGGGCTTGTAACTCTGCCCCTGGGAATCTCCTCTTTTCTGCAGCACAATCAGTGTGAACTTTACAGCCGTGGATTAG
Organism: Lissotriton vulgaris; assembly: GCF_964263255.1. Taxonomy (NCBI): domain Eukaryota; kingdom Metazoa; phylum Chordata; class Amphibia; order Caudata; family Salamandridae; genus Lissotriton; species Lissotriton vulgaris. Next base: position 172,603,011 of record NC_141688.1, read on the forward strand.
AGAAATTCAAAGCACTAGGAATCTCCTCTTTTCTTCAGCACAATCAGGGTGAACTTTACAGCCGTGGACTGGAAAAGTTCAAAGCATTAGGAATCTTCTCTGTTCTGCAGCACAATCAGTGTTAACTTTACAGCTGTGAATTGGAGAAGTTCAAATCAGTAGGAATCTCCTTTCCGCTGAAGCATAATCATTCTGTACTTTACTTGTGTGAATTGGAAGAGTTCACAGCACTAGGTTTCTCCTCTCCTCTGCAGCACCATCAGTGTGAAGATGCCCTATAAAGTAATCAAAGCACTAGGAATATCCTCTCCTCTGCAGCACAATCAGTGTGTACTTTACAGCTGCATATTGGAGAAGTTCACAGCACTAGTAATCTCCTCTCCTCTGTAGCACCATCAGTGTGTACTTTACAGGCGTAGATTGGAGGAGTTCGAAGCACTAGTTATCTCCTCTCCTCTGCAGCACAATCAGTGTTAACTTTACAGCTGTGGATTGCAGAGGCCGCCGCACCCACCCGCAGGGTGGGGGAGGCTCAAGGGCCGGCGCCATAACCCACGCGGTGCCAACAGGGGGAGATGGAACTGGTCCTGGGCGCCCCGAAGCGGCCAGGACCAGCGGAAGCGGGGTGCGCACCAGCCACCCCGACAGGAAGTGACCTCATGACCTTGGCGCCCATGGGGGGCGACCAATGGCCAACCTTGCTACCTTTGAACCCCCCAATCAAAGGGGGTTCACCTGAAGCCCGTAGGGGGCTCAAGGGGATTTAAACACCGCCGCTCCCCAACCAGAAGCACAACGTCTTCGAAGGAGCTGGGAGAGCGGCGCGACAACGACATCGTTTGAAGAGGACCGACTACGGCAGGAGGCGGCGAAGGACGGCCGGAGCAGAAGAACTACCACACAGAGCGGCGCGCCGGTCAAGTTCTCCACCCAGCTCCCCGGGAACCCGAAGCGACGGAGAAAGACGACGAGCTCGGCGGCCTCGCCAAGCTCCAGCGCGGTAAACAATTGTCCGGTTGGAGCGCGCAGTGAGCCGTTTCATCGGACGGACAGCACACACGGGTAAGGAAGCTCAAAGGCGGGTCCGGAACTCCTTCCGACCCAGCGGTGCAGACCAGCCCGCAGAAACCAGACCTAGGCCTTGGGGACAACATGGCGGAAGATCAGCCAGGAGACATGGAGGAAGTGCTGAAGAAAATCTGCGAGATATCGGCGGTACACGGCGACGAATGGCTCCAGCCCCATTTTGCCAAAGGGAAGGAGAATAGGCCGGACGGCCAGGCAGACGAGGAAGCAGGCCCGTCGGCACCCAAGAAGCCTAAGACCACGCCGAGGAAGAAGACGTACAAGAGGAATCCCCCAAGGAAGGTGCGCCAGAAGCTCCCGCCGCTGAGGTCGGACGACAGCAAGCAGGGTGAGACGAACGGCGGAGCGGTTAATGGTGAGCATATTAGTACCATTGTAAAAGAATGCTTGAAATCGCTCGCTCCGTCATTACTGAACAGCTCAGGGCAGGGGGCGGCGGGGCCCAGGAAACAACGCACTGACGAGACAGGGGGCTTAACGTGGCACATGATGGATCCGGGGTGGGCCCGGCAGTCAAGGGTGCAGGAGCAGGTGGGCCTATCCCCGCAGGGGGATCAGGTTTCCCCGTTACCCGGGTGGGGGTAAAATACTGGGTCCGGGAGCCCGGGGTCAGGGGGGCTAGGCAGTGACCCGTACGCCAGACCATCCCCCGGCCCTGCCTCCTTGACGACGAAAGCCACGGGGCTTGCGTGCCTTATTCCTCTCGCAGTAAAGGAGAGGATATGGCGCAAGGAGTTCATCGATATATTCTCGCTCCTAGAAATACAGCTAGAGGGCCTCGACCTGACCACATGCGACAGGAGAGAGGATGAAAAAAGGGAGAGGCGAGGGGCCAGAAAGGAGCGGAACTTCGAGAATTGGCTGGACGCTTTCAGGATCATGGCGTGTATCATAGTAGAGAGGTTCCCCCATTGCGCAGCTGACCTATGGCTGTATGAGGCTAACATACATTCTGCGCAGAGGCAATTCCCCGGGGATGCATGGTTGGAGTATGATAAGGGTTTTAGGTTAAAGATGCAGAGGCACCCAGAGATGGAGTGGAACGAGGAGGACGTTTCAGGTTTTATTCATAAAATGCTCGCTGCCAAAGAAGTGAGAGCCTGGACGGGGAAATACGACCAGTCCTTTCGGAGTTCGTCCCACAAGGGGAAGAACAAAAATTACCAGAAGCATTCCTCTGGGCGGTCCAGCTCCCCCCCCGCGACCAAGGCCATATGCTGGAGATACGATGCGGGGGACTGTTCATGGGGCTCCTCGTGCAAATTCCAACATGCATGCTCAAGCTGCGGGGGGAAACACGCTGCAGCGACATGCAAAGGCTCCAAGCGGGAAACAAAGAGCGAAAAGAAAGAGAAACACAAGAAGCATTAGCCCGAAGGCTAGTGGGGGCAGGACACTAGTAAACGTTCAACAGTGCCAGCTGGCCAGGTCCCCCATTAATACACAACAGCTGCGCAGTTTAGCAAACAGGTACCCAAACAAAACAGACGCCAGGACGCTAGTAGAGGGTTTTGAAAAAGGCTTCATCATCCCGTTTCAAGGCCCACTGCCATTAACGGGAGCGAATAACTTACAATCAGCGAGGCAGCATCCCCGGGTGGTGAGCGCGAAGATAGAAAAGGAGAAGAGCCTGGGTAGAATCGAGGGCCCCCTCCCTCAGGAATTGTGCGAAGGAATAGTCATCTCCCCTCTAGGAGTAGTCCCAAAAAAGGAAAAGGGCCAATTCAGGCTGATACACCACTTGTCATACCCTGAGGGGGGGTCTGTAAATGATGGCATCGACCAGGAAGCATGCTCGGTGGGTTACGCGTCAGTGGATGACGCGATCGCACTAGTCAAAACGGCAGGAAAGGGGGCCCTCATGGCCAAGGCGGACATCGAATCCGCCTTTCGCTTACTACCGGTACATCCGACCAGCTTCCACCTGCTCGGCTTCCAATGGGAAGGGGGCGTGTACGTTGACAAAGCCATGCCCATGGGATGTGCCATATCTTGCGCTTATTTTGAACAATTCGCTACCTTTTTGGAATGGGCCCTCCACGACAGGCATCAGGGGGGCGGGAAGCTGCACTACCTGGATGATTTCCTGTTCACAGGACCGGCGGGAGCCCCGACGTGCGCCAGTACATTGGCGGCGTTCGAGGACCTGACCGAAACACTCGGAGTCCCCTTAGCAAAGGAGAAGACGACAGGCCCAACGACTAGACTGACGTTCTTGGGCATAGAGCTGGACTCCACGGCGGGGACCGCCAGGCTCCCCCCGGAGAAAGTGCAGGAGTTCAGGGAAGAAATAGCCAAACTACGGGGCCGGCGCAAAGCCACCCTCAGGGATATCCAGGGGGTGGTAGGCAGGCTGAACTTTGCGGCGAGGGTCATCCCGCCCGCCAGGGTCTTTTCAAGGCGCCTCACCGCGCTAACGGCCGGCGTCACACACAAGCACCACCACATCCGGCTGAGCACGGGTGTAAGGCAGGATCTACAGGTATGGGACGAATTCCTGCAGGATTTCAATGGCGTGCTGATCTGGAAGGAGGGTTGGGTAACAGCGGATCAGCTATCCCTATACACAGACGCAGCCGGGAGCCTGGGATTTGGGGCGGTCCTGGGGACCAGATGGTGTGCCAGCCAGTGGCCAGACAGGTGGCATGCGCAGGGGCTCACAAAAAACATCACGTTCCTCGAACTATTCCCAATAGTAGTGGCTCTGACGGTATGGAAAAAAGAGATAAGGAACCTGAAGCTCACCTTGTGGTCGGATAACTTGGGGGTAGTGCAGGCCATTAACAGAGGCGCAGCAAGATGCCCGGGCATGTTGAGGCTAATGCGAGAGTTGGTTAAGTTGCAGCTCGAGGGGAACCTGGAGCTGAAGGCGCGACACGTGCCAGGGGCAGAGAACACGGTCGCCGATGCGCTATCCCGGTCACAGATGACACGGTTCAAACAACTGCTACCCGGTGCGGACGAGGTGATGACCCCCTTTCCATCATACCTGTGGGACCTGGGGGGATTGACTTGTCCAGATTAATAGGGCACTCACTCACCTTTGAGGCTCACAGGAGATACAAGAAATACGCGGCCACAGTAATGAGAATAGGGGGCATAGAGTCGCTGGAAGACAAAGCAAGGGTGCGCACAGCAGTGGAGAAATTCGTACAGTGGGCATTCGACGCTAAGAAAACAAGGTCTTGGGCACAGGCGCACCTGGCCGCCATTGCATATTTTGCCAGGCTCCACACAGGCGAGGACCCCACGGCAACTGTCTACCTGAAAGCAGCCCTGAAAGGCTGGCGGAAAATCGAGGGGTCCAAGAAGGACGCCAGACGCCCCATTGATTATGACAAGCTGGGTCGGTTACTTAGCGCCCTATCCAGCATCATTGCAGACAGGTATGAGCGGCTACTCTTCGGGGCCGCGTTCACCACAGCTTTCTTTGGGGCATTTCGTGTAAGCGAAATAGTGGCCCCCAACAGGTCAGGCCCGGCGCAGCGCTGCCTGCAGGCAAGGGACATCAAGCCGATGGTAAAAGCTGTGGAGCTCACGCTTAGGCAATCCAAAACGGATAGGGCCCGAAAAGGGGCGACGATACGCCTACATTGTATTCCAGAGGTGGGGCGCTGCGCAGTGTGCTGGCTGTTTCAATACATGGCGGTTCGCCCGGCGGGGGATGGCCCCCTCTTTGTGCACCAGGATGGAAGGAACTTGAGCAGGTTCCAGTTCACGGCCGTAATGCGCCAGGGCCTCAGTAAGGCGGGGCTCCACGCAACATCATTTGCCCCGCACTCCTTCAGGATCGGGGCGGCGACCTCGGCATCGCAGTATGGCATGCCAGAGGACAGGATCCAGGTCGTGGGCAGATGGCGGTCCAAGGCCTACAAGTCTTACATACGCCCGCATCTCATATAAAAAAAAAAAAAAAAAAAAAAAAAAAAAAAATGAAAGGAACAGAAAGGGGAGAGGGGTAGTGGGGGGGGGGGAGCAGCCGCCTTGGGATGCCGTACGGCAGGGTTTCCTGCCCCTCCCTCGTCCACACCCGGTGCGCAGACAGCCACCTTAATCGAGCATTTTCTCTCGGCAGGAGGACGCCCGCAACTGGTATGGGTCGTAGGACACTCATTCATATCCAGAATGGAGTCCTGGTGGAGGCGAGTCGGGCACCAGGAAAGCAGACCCAAGGCGACATACATCCGCTGGATCGGACGGCCCGGCATGAGATGGGAGCAGTTGCTACCGACCCTGGACGGCCTCATGGCAGACTCAGCGTGGTTGCCGGACGTACTGATCATACATCTAGGAGGGAACGACCTAACGCGGTTGGGCCGCAAGGCGGTGGGCCAAGCCATCCAGAAGGACATCGCCAAAGCGGCGGCATGGCTGGGGACCACGACAGTGGTGTGGTCGGAGATGATCAGCAGGAGGCACTGGAGGGGTGCCGACTCCAACAAAGCGGTGGATAACGCGAGGCGCAAGTTAAATATCGCCATGCACAAGTTTTGCTCAACCAACGGCCTGGAATCAATCCGGCACGGCCTCATCCACCCAGGCCGCCCAGAGCTATATGGACAAGATGGGGTGCATCTGTCCGACAAGGGAATGGAGGTGTTCTGGGGCAACTTGTGGGGCGCAATGACGCTCGCGGGTTGTCGTTAAAAAAAAAAAAAAAGGAGCAAGAGACGGGGGAAGGTAGGTGGCCACGAACCAAGGGGCAGAGGGGGGAGCCGCAGAAAGACGTGAGCCTCCCTGCGGCGTGGCGGAAATCCTACAATCGTTGGCTAACCAAACACACCGGTGGGCGGTGTGTAGGAGGAGGGCCACTCACTTTTCAATGCCGCACGGCAGGGTGACGTGGCCGCACAAAGGAGGGGAGGAAAAGACGGAGACGGCACTCGCGGCCCAGACCCGGCCGGACGGCAGGGCGCAAATGGTAGCGAGCTGGGGACCTAACTCCAGGCAAAGAAGCTCCCCTCCATGACACCCAAAAAGGGGGTGTGGCCAACCAACTACCGGAACACCAAGAAACTGATTAAGAACTGGTTGTACACAAGTGCCATTTACGAACTGATGGGTGCACGAGAGACAGACACCTGTACCAGGGGAAGGTGTCATAAACTATAATGTGATGTGCATGATTTATGGTTAAAGTTCGCAAATGAAGATTGTACAACCAGTATGTTTAATATGTTATTAATATTGTTATCAATAATCATTATTGATATTAATAAATCTGCGGCCAACAATGACCATCACCAAGAACTGAGATTGTTGGCTGACATTATTTGCTAGGAGTGTTGGAGGAGATGGAGGATGTATGCAGATGCCGACCGGCAAGTAAGTATAGACGGTTGACCCACTGAGTAGGCACATGCGAGGGTTATTGCAGAGGCCGCCGCACCCACCCGCAGGGTGGGGGAGGCTCAAGGGCCGGCGCCATAACCCACGCGGTGCCAACAGGGGGAGATGGAACTGGTCCTGGGCGCCCCGAAGCGGCCAGGACCAGCGGAAGCGGGGTGCGCACCAGCCACCCCAACAGGAAGTGACCTCGTGACCTTGGCGCCCATGGGGGGCGACCAATGGCCAACCTTGCTACCTTTGAACCCCCCAATCAAAGGGGGTTCACCTGAAGCCCGTAGGGGGCTCAAGGGGATTTAAACACCGCCGCTCCCCAACCAGAAGCACAACGTCTTCGAAGGAGCTGGGAGAGCGGCGCGACAACGACATCGTTTGAAGCCCACCCACCCACACCTGAGGAACAGCAGAGTCGCAGTGCTGGACAGCGGGGAAAGCGTTGGCGGAAATCCTACAATCGTTGGCTAACCAAACACACCGGTGGGCGGTGTGTAGGAGGAGGGCCACTCACTTTTCAATGCCGCACGGCAGGGTGACGTGGCCGCACAAAGGAGGGGAGGAAAAGACGGAGACGGCACTCGCGGCCCAGACCCGGCCGGACGGCAGGGCGCAAATGGTAGCGAGCTGGGGACCTAACTCCAGGCAAAGAAGCTCCCCTCCATGACACCCAAAAAGGGGGTGTGGCCAACCAACTACCGGAACACCAAGAAACTGATTAAGAACTGGTTGTACACAAGTGCCATTTACGAACTGATGGGTGCACGAGAGACAGACACCTGTACCAGGGGAAGGTGTCATAAACTATAATGTGATGTGCATGATTTATGGTTAAAGTTCGCAAATGAAGATTGTACAACCAGTATGTTTAATATGTTATTAATATTGTTATCAATAATCATTATTGATATTAATAAATCTGCGGCCAACAATGACCATCACCAAGAACTGAGATTGTTGGCTGACATTATTTGCTAGGAGTGTTGGAGGAGATGGAGGATGTATGCAGATGCCGACCGGCAAGTAAGTATAGACGGTTGACCCACTGAGTAGGCACATGCGAGGGTTATTGGAGAAGTTCATAGCCCTAGTAATCTCCTCTTCTCTGAAGCACAATCAGCGTGAACTTTACATGTGTGAATTGGAAGCGTTGAAAGCACTAGGTCTCTCCTCTCCTCTGCAGCACCATCAGTGTGTACTTTATAGGTGTAGCTTGGAGGAGTTCGTATCACTAGGTCTCTCCTCACCTCTGCAGCACCATCAGTGTGTACTGTACAGGCATTGATTCGAGGAGTTCAAAGCACTAGGAAACTCCTTTCCACTGTAGCATAATCAGTGTGTACTTTACTTGTGTGAATTGGAGGAGTTCAAAGTACTAGGAATCTCCTCTCCTCTGCAGCACCATCAGTGTGAACTTTTCAGGTGTGCATTGAAGGAGTTCAAAGCACTAGGAATCTCCTCTCTTCTGTAGCACAATAAGTGTGAACTTTACAGGCCTGGAATGAAGAAGTACAAAGCACTAGGAATCTCCTCTCCTCTGAATCATAATCAAGAGTGAAATTTACAGGTGTGGGTTGTAGAACCTGAAAGCACTTGGTATCTCCGCACATCTCCTCTGCAGCACAATCAGTGTGAACTTTACAAGCATGGATAGGAGAAGTTCATAGTATTTTGCAAACTGCTCTCCTCTGCTGCAAAATCAGTGTGAACTTTCCAGGTGTGCATTGGAGGTGTTCCAAAGCACCAGGAATCTCCTTCCCTCTGCAGCACAACCTGTGTTCACTTTACAGTTGTAGAGTGGAGTAGTTCAAAGCACTAGGATTCTCCTCTCCTCTGAAGCACAATCAGTGTGTACTTTACTTGTGTGAGTTGGAAGAGTTCAAAGCACTAGGTATCTCCTCTCCTCTGCAGCACCATCAGTGTGTACTTTACAGGCGTAGATTGGAGGAGTTCAAAGCACTAGGAATGTCCTCTCCTCTGCAGCAAAATCAGTGTGAACTTTATAGGTTTGTATAAGAGGAGTACAAAGCACTCAGAATCTCTTCTACTCCTCTGTAGCACAATTAGTTTGAACTTTACTTGTGTGAGTTGGAAGAGTTCAAAGCACTAGGTATCTCCTCTCCTCTGCAGCACCATCAGTGTGAACTTTACATGCCTGGAATGAAGAAGTACAAAGCACTAGTAATCTCCTCTCCTCTGAATCATAATCAAGAGTGAAATTTACAGGTGTGGGTTGGAGAACCTGAAAGCACCTGGTATCTCCGCACCTCTCCTCTGCAGCACAATCAGTGTGAACTTTACAGGCACGGATAGGAGAAGTTCATAGTATTTTGCAAACTACTCTCCTCTGCTGCAAAATCAGTGTGAACTTTCCAGGTGTGCATTGGAGGTGTTCCAAAGCACTATGAATCTCCTCTCCTCTGAAGCACAATCAGTGTGTACTTTACTTGTGTGAGTTGGAAGAGTTCAAAGCACTAGGTATCTCCTCTCCTCTGCAGCACCATCAGTGTGTACTTTACAGGCGTAGATTGGAGGAGTTCAAAGCACTAGGAATGTCCTCTCCTCTGCAGCAAAATCAGTGTGAACTTTATAGGTTTGTATTAGAGGAGTACAAAGCACTCAGAATCTCTTCTACTCCTCTCTCCTCTGTAGCACAATTAGTTTGAACTTTACTTGTGTGAGTTGGAAGAGTTCAAAGCACTAGGTATCTCCTCTCCTCTGCAGCACCATCAGTGTGTACTTTACAGGCATAGATTGGAGGAGTTCAAAGTACTAGGAATGTCCTCTCCTCTGCAGCAAAATCAGTGTGAACTTTACAGCCGTAAATTGGAAGAGTTCAAGCAATAACAACTACAGTCCTCTGCAGCAAAATAAGTGTGAACAATCTAAGGGGCATATTTACAAGCCGTCAGTGCCACTGGAGCATCACTTTTTTTGAGCACCGATGGTGCAGCACCATTTTTCATAATTACAAGATGGCGCTAAGCCACTCTGCATGGCTTAACTCAACCTTGTAAATATGTACCTTTCCACCGCAGTCCTTTGCGGCGAAGGGGAGTGCAATCGGTGCTGCTGTGGGTGTTCCACCGCAACACCCATTGCTTTATGTCACTTCCACAGATTAACAAGGCTGAGGCAGTACCAAAAACAAATGCTATGGAATACCAGGCATTGGAATGGTGGAATGAAGAGAAATGACTAATTTCTCCTCATTTTTGTTCTTTCTGTGCAGCACACATAGAAGGTGAACATCGCTGTTACTGATTGTTTATGTCCAGGGAGGTGTTTCTGCACACAAACAATCATCCCTGAACCGCAAGTGTTCTTGCAGCATGGAGGCAGGGTGCCTGCGCAAGCGCAATGCACCTTTTTTTGAACAAGCATTAGGACAGGGGTGCACCATATTCTTGTAAATACGGTGCATTCCCTGCATTTTAAAAATGTCAGAGCATGGCGCAGAAAATTTTAGCACAGCTCTGTGCTGCGACATTTCATTCTGAATATTCCCCTCAATTGTTTTGGAGCGAAGTCACAAAGGCATACAAGATTACGTGAAGAGTACTACTTTAAATACTCCAAAATACCTTGGAAAATGGGCCCTATAATTTTCTTAAAGATATTTGAAATAAGGTTTTCTAGGTGTGAGATTTATAAACTGCTCGTAAAATCTCGAATGCCACAACCTACACTAATAGGTTCAGAATATTCAAAGTTTAGAGAAAAATGAAAACAGGTGATTGCTGTTTATAAAATAAGTTGACCTTTCATCTACTTAACTGGTGAACACTGGGTCATATTTCAGCCATTAGCTGCTTCCGTTCGTTACTAATGCAGCCGCCATGATAAGGGAAAAAGGTGTAATAAATGCCCCGATGGCGGCATAGTCACGCCCTGTGCTCGCGGTAACCCCACAATGAGCGCGTGACCACGACAGGCCAATGACCCAGCGGATAATAAACCTCCAGGTCACCCGTTGGTTTGTAAATAGACGTGCCCCTAAAATCAATACTCATTCAACCTGACAATTCATAGCGGGTGACCTGAACCCAGCAGAAAAAATACACTGGAAGGAGCGTCGGAGTGCTGCCTTGGTCACCTCGCTGACGAGAGATATCAAGCACCTACTGATGCATTTATGTTAAGGTATTTAGACGTAAAATGATACAGGCAGATGCACACTTTCCCTAATTTCCAACCCATACTGCCGGCCACCTCGTCCTATTATTTTTCGTTTAGGAATTCTGTACACATGGAAGTGTCAAGGTTGGCCAGTAAGTGGCGCCAAAAGACTGTCATACATCGACCCCACTGACAATTTGTTCAATCCGGACGTTTTCATTTAAGCACTCGAGTCTATTTGAGAAACCTTCAGCCCCAGAATTACTTAGGTTTTGGGCCAGGGTTGTGACACTTTTATTGCACAGCCCCATGCACATCCTTTTTGGCATTTTAGGAAGCCATGCGTAGCCACTTTGTGGTTTAGTAAACATTAGGAGAGGATGTAGCCTACCAGTTAGGGTGGTGGACTTCAAATCTGGAAATCGGGTTCGAGTCTCGGCACCTGCGCTCAACAACCTGTGGTTCTGGGCAGGTCACTTAGGGGCATATTATCAAGAACGGAGTTAAGATTATCGCCGCTTTTGCGTCTGGAAACTGCTGCCAAAGCGGCGGTAATGGGCTTGATAATATGCTGTAAAAAATTCCAATAGAAGCCCGGGTTCACATCAGAATATGGGCTACTATGGGAATTCAGAAGGGCATATTCTCAAGCCCATTATCGCCGCTTTGGCAGCATTTTCCTGCCGCTAAAGCGTCGATAATCTTAACTCAGTTTCTTGATAATATGCCCCTTAATCTCCCTGTGCCTAACAAAAACGAATGGGGCAGGTTTACAAGCCCCTTAGGACACATTTACGCCGCCATTGCGTCACTTGTGTGATGCAGCGGTGGTGTAAATCATGCGCCATGATGCGCCGTATTTACAACGTGACGCATCTAGGAAGATGCGTCACCTTGTAAAGCCCTGCGCCATATGAAATCTGCGTCATGTTTCATGTGGGCGTTTCAGCGCAGAGTGGGAGTTCCGTCGCAGGTACGCCTCGTAAAAGTAACTCAGTGTAATCTACAAGATTTCATCGAGTCACTTTTAGGGCCATGCTGCGTGAAAACCCTGCACATTCTTGAAGCAGGTGTAAGGAGTGTTGCAGCATGTTAGGCATAGGGCGCCCCTGAGCCTTGCTGAAGCTGCGTCGTGCTTGCAACGCGTATTCAGCAATGCGCTGCCTTTATACCGGGGGATGCAACACGCATCTGCCCATCCATGTGCCACGGCACGCCGCATTGTAAATACGGCGCAATAGTGGTGGCGCACAGGTGGTTTTGCGTGTTGCAAGTGTTGTGGCGCATCCCTGCTGATTTGCAGAGATGCACCAGACGTTGTAAATCTACCCCAATGTGTCCACATGTAACGCAACTAGTGCTCAAGTAAGGCGCTCTAATACCTGATTTCAGGTCAAGTCCGCGCTACATGAAGCTTCAGAAAGAAATAAAATAATATAATATGCCCGGCCTTTCATTACTTTGGATTGGGGATTACGTTGCATGCACTGCATCCCTAAATACAATGCAGTGCGCGCAACGAAATTAGTTTTATTTATTTATATGTTTACTTACCTGTAAACCTCCGTAATCCATAGTTTACTACCCCCCACCCTGCCTCTCCCCCTCCCCACATCACTGCCCGGCAGGTACTCCCACTACCAACCGCGGCTGGTCTAATATCCAACTAGGAAGCATACATGATCCAGTTATGTGAAGCAATTTGCATGTGTGTAGCTGATTTGTGGATATATGCCAATGTGTCAGTATTCCAAACCAGCCAGACATCACACAGTCTGATGCTGGACGCTCATTCCACTAACCACGGGGCAGGTGGCTCACACTTGTCGTAATTTCCCCTGAGACCCACTGGGGAAAATAGTCTTGGGATCAACCCACTCCATCTTCATATTAGGAAACAATAGACAGTTGTTGGGACTCTAGTCTGCACTATTGTTTAAATTGTGCAGACAACTGGGCCAATACTATAAAAAAAAATAATCCCCCACCTTCTCCCTGCCCACAATTCCAATAAAGAAGAATCTGCCACCCCAATATTACCAAAGAACACATTTAGGTAATACCACAGGGGCAAATCCATTCAGGTTGCAGCTCCACAGTAGAACTTCTTGATTAGGATTTGTCACTCAACAATGGTTCCCAGAGGTGACAGCCATGGGACAGAGATACCCTCATCTGTTTGCACCTGTGGCAGTCGAGGCAGAGGAAGCATCAGTAAGGACTCTCCTCTAACCAGACACTCTCCTTTTGCTGTGGCCTCTGGGATAAGCCCTGATTATCCTGCGCCCTTTCTGAGTTGGTGGAAACCAGGGAAGGGAGGAGTTGCCATGAGGGGCCGCAGCTCCATCATCCACTCCCAGGCTGCATCTGGAGTATCAAAGTAGAGGGATTTAGATGCGTAAATGACCCTGAGCCGGGCAGGATATAGGTGCATATATTTGATATTCAGTGGCCTCAAATGATTTGCGCTGCCATTGAACTAGCTCACTGTATTCATGGAAAATAAGTATTTTGGAGGATTGGAATCATGCTATCTCTTTCTTCCTGGAGCATGTTGGTTCTGTAATTTAGATTGTTGGCGATCATGCGGGTGCACCCAGGGTCGTTTCACCACCAATGATCCGTGGGCCCTCTTAACGATACAGCAGGACGATAGGCCCCCTTCAGGGATCCATGATGAGATCCATTGCTCCAAGAATTTCTCCAGAAATGTCTACTCAACACCCATGAATCCCAATGAAATCCCATGAATTCCAAGTTGTTCCACCTGGCCCGATCTTTGGCATCTTCTGCACGGTTCTCTAGAGTGCAGGATGGCATTATCAGGCGAGCACTTCCCTCTAGAGGCTGGTGCCGGTGTCCTCCAGGCATGAGATGCACCCCTGCATCATCCTTCTCCTCGCGACTGACAGAATTCCTTATATCCTCTAGTAAACTTTTCAATGTAATTAACTCCTTCTCCTCCTCTCTGTTCTCTGCTTACACAGGCAGCTTGCAGGATCTGTGCAACAGAGTGGCCATTTTTTTTCTTTCTTAGATTTCGGTAATATATTCTTCCCTGAACAACCCTAACTCTGAGATGCCCAAAATAGCCCCCTCACCTAGCCACTCACCTCTTAATTCCCCCACAGCCCACCAGGAGGCAGGTAACTTACCTTCATCCCCCCTCTGTCTCAGAAGCATACAGATCGCCTCCTAGAGGGAATTAGCTCCGGATCCCCTCTGGAGTCCTGCCCTATCCTAAAGATCATGAAATTAGGTAGGGAGATGAATGTCCCTTACCATACCTCCATACTTAATGGAGCCTTTCATCACAGCAATATCCCATTACTCGGAAAACTGCGGTGGTCAAACCACTTTAAAAAAAGGCCACCCTAGAACCCTCTGAACTAAAAAAATGATTGGCTTATCTCTTTGTTACTAGTCCCTGCACAAATATTGGAAAAACACTTCAATCTCCATTTTAGAACCTACTTGGATGAACAACCTTTGCTTGATGGCGCTCAGCATGGTTTTAGAGGAGGCCCCAGCACGGAGACTGTGCTAACCTCTGCAATTAATAACATTCAGACTCAGTTGATGTGGGCACACCTTTTTACCAGTCCACTTAGACCTAACTGCGGCCTTTGACACCATTGCCCATCTGAGACTGATTGGCCGTATTAAGGAACTTGTGGTCACAGCCTGCGCTCTGAAGCTTCTTCCCTCCTTTCTTACTGATCAATCACAAACAGTAACACTAGATCAATTCTACTTGGATGCTAACCACATGTTGTGCGGAGTCCTTTAGGGCTCCTCACTGAGCCTGACTCTGTTTAACATCTATGTTGCCCCTCTGGCCAAGGTCATCAGATCTTTTGGGCTGGAGGTGCTGTCCTATGCCAACGACACACAAATTGCTATGTCTATCACCAATAGCATTGAGGCGTCTGAAACAAATTTTAAAAATTGCATGCAGGCACTGGCCTCCTGGATGGTAGATGACTACCTAAGACTGAAGGGTGATAAAACAGAGGTCTTTGTCTTTGGTAGCCAACAATCCATTTGGCCTTTTGCTTGGTGGCCTGTATTGCTCGGTCCATGTCCCTGTCCAGGTCCTACAGCAAAAAATGTTGGAGTTATAGTTGACAGCTCCCTTTCCTTTAATGCCCAGATCAATAGAATGGTTTCCGAATGTTTTGGAATCATTAGGGTCCTAAGGTATATCTCTCCATTTCTTTCCTTTTCTTCTCAAAAGCACACAGCTGTCTCCCTGGTCTTTCCTAGACAAGATATTATAATGCTCTATATCTGGACATCAATAAGGGATCCATTCACAAACTGCAGTTTGTACAGAATGCAGCTATCCGACTGGTGATGGATCTTCCTAAATTCCACCCAGTCTCGACATCTATTCGCAAGCTGCACTGGCTTCCTTTAGGCCGGAGAATCTTATTTAAGTTAAGTACTGTCAGTAAAAATTAAGCTGGTTGTTCCTAGGTACAGAAGAGCCAGGTGGGGAGGAAGAGCTTTCTCTGTTACTGCTACTAAACTCTGGAACTCTCTCCCATTGTCAATATCCGGCAAGAATCCCACTCTCTTTTCTACAAGGTCTCGCAGACCAGGCTCTTTACCACCTAAGTGTTAGGTTCCTCTATGTACCTGTGACATCTGGCTTTATCTACAGCACCTTGACGCCTTTGGGAAAAGTTTGCGCTTTATAAGACTAATTTTCATTCATTCACTTCGCCAATCTTGGTTTCCAGTGCTATCCGGGAAACCTGTATGGAGTGTAGGATCTCTTAGGCATCAGGAGGACCAGATCTTAATGTGGAAGCCTTCACCGCCAACAGATCTCATGGTGGTGGGAACGTAAAATGTATCTATTTTTGTTGTTTGTGCGTGAGTCGGGGAGGCCTCACTGCGCCCCATAGTGTTCCCTTGGACCTTGCAGTAGTGTGTCCCCAGGGGCAGAGCACTGTACCGGTACGCCAACAGGAAGTCTTGCATTGTGGGGGTCAGTGACCCTCTTGTACAGGTACAGGCAGCCCAAGTAGTCGCGGCAGCCCTGCAGTCACCACACGGCTACCACAATGAAGGGGCCCACTATAAGGCACTGCACAAACTCCTTGGGAGGCAGGTGACTTAATGTATTAGTGGCACAGGGTACTAGCCCCTAGGAGCCACAAAGGTCCACTCATCCATAGTGGCCAAGACAATCACAGGGTTTCAACCCGTCACAAACGACCAGCGTCTATGCCCCATAGTGGCTTTGCATTCTGTGTCATGCACCCCCGCAGGGCTCCAGGAGTCCAGACAATGAACCAAACCCCGATTCGCAGGGTTGGTCAGACACAGTCAAGCTAGGGTAGGGGCTTTTGACCAACTTACATAGGGACCTATCTGTAGTCCTGGCATCATGTGCAGTATGACCCTCTATGTGATCTCTTCATGAGCGTCATGGTTACAGGTGTCCTCCTCCCCTGGTCCGGCTCCCCCCTGGATCAAGAGGAGGGAGGCAGAATTAGATAGGGGAAGGCATTTGGTGGGTGGCTCTAGAGTGCATTGGGCCTCATTACTCCCCAGGAGGAGAATGAGCCCCCAGTCTCGCTAGGCCGAGACCCCATTATTCACCAGGATGCCCAGTGTTGCACGCTCACTTAAGGGCCCGCATAACTCCCATGGAAGAGGTGGAGCTCCACCGCAGAAGATTCCTCCCCCGGTACAGACACCAGACCGGGTTCTCTGATACGGTTGCTGACTGTTGTCGTTCTCTGGGGTGTGGTTGCTCTCTGCTGCTGGGGAAGTGTTTTAGTATCACCAATATTTTGCTCCCTCTCTCTCTGGCCCAGAGCAGAGGCCTGATGCACGGTCCCATCAGTAGGGCCACCTCGCTACTCTAGGAGCCCAGGAGCCCGGACCCTCATGCAGACATGCTCCCAGCAGTCGCCATGTAACACACAGCTGCCCGATCTAGGCCGGGCACAACTCAACTTGCTCTATGGCTTCTCAGTGGTATCAGGGCTTCACAGGGGCCCCTCATGTATTTTTATGCCTCAGCCTAGCTTCTGAGTAAAAGGAAGAGTGCCAGCAGCAAGAATGGCGTTGGAGCCTAAAACGGAGAGCAAGGAGCTCATGAAGGGACGACCGCCATCATGGGCTTACAGCCTACACACCTCCCAGATACCAGCTTTTTATTTTTAGTAAATCATGCATCCTCTCTCAAAAACCTGCTTGTAATTTCCCGAAAATATACCAATTAAGCCAGACACAGTGTTTCATTTTTAGTAAATGCAATACTTTTAATCCTAATTTTCTGTTCATTGTTTTCAATAAATACCATCATTTACATTTAAACCACTTAAACAAACACTGCTGAAGAGATTGATTTATGTTCTACCAGTACCAATAGCTGAATGATCAGAAATAGACACGATTTAACTCACTACCCAGACAGTCAGACAAAGCAATGACTTGATAAGAGAGGAAAGATCCAAGAGGACAGATGGATAAAAGTACTTGAAAGGAGCACCACTCTGCTTGTGTAGTGGTCAACGCCCGGCCGAGTAGACATCCAGAGTTTGTGTTAGTGGAAGTGCAGTTTGAAATGTGGCTTTCAAACATGGACTACAGCTCTCTGTTGGACTGCTCTCCATCAGCACTCCTTCATAAATACAAATGCCAGCATCACCCTAGGAATATGACTGGAGGTCCAGGGCCCAATCAGCTCTGCACTGAGCTTGTTGCATCAGATATGTCAGATCAGGGTCAGGTAATCAGGTAATAGCACAGTGGAGCAAAAAGGTTAATTGTGAGAGATGGATGAGTTTGTAGAAACAGCCAGGCAGGTATGTCTAACAGGAGAATGGAAGTTGTGTGTCTGCATGTCTCTGTATGTTTGGATGTGTGAGTGTGTATGTATGTGCCTGCATGTGGAAGTATTGGCACGTTCCCTTTTAATGGATATTCTTAGGACAATAGGACCGCCATGGTGCCAAACTTTAACAAAATTCTGGCCCTGACATATTGGTGAAAATTCTTCCAATAAATGGGGCATTTTGACATAATATCAAGTTATATATATCGGGAGGCAGAAGTATAAAAAATACAATATCATGATGCTGAAATATCGGTGTCAAGAATATCGTTTTTTCACGTACGTAATATTGTTATGCAGAGTTTCAATAATAGAGTTGTAAATATTATAGGGCCTCATTACGATGTTGGACAAATCGCCACTGACAGGTCATTTGTGGGAGTACATCAAACATGACCATTGTTACTACTGCCACATTTTGATGCATACGGTCGGGCCGCAGAGGAGGGGGTGTAGACTGCCATCTCCGGTGGGCCGGAATCCTATCCCTACATTGGAGGCGTGCCTGCGCTGGCACTGCCGTAGGGATAAGGTGTCCCTTTCTGACTGCACTTTCATGACGGTCCCACCGCCATGAAAGGCAGACGAAAATTGATTTTGAGGGCCCCGAGCAGGGCCTCTGGGAATGTGTAGTGCCGCCGCACACATCCATGCGCCATGTGCCAGGTAGCACTTGCAAGGATGTGCAAAAGGTGCTTTTTTCTACTACGGCTTGTGCTGCAGCAACTTTGCCTTGGTTGCATCACATGCCGCAGCAGAAAAAGGTGTCGCTATCAATTTTGTAAAATATAGTTTGTGATTTTAAGTGATTTCGAATTTTTATTTAATTGTTAATATTAATTTATAGTGTTGTAGTGAGTTGTCGTTTTTTTATGGGGTATAGGGTGGAAAGTTAATTAAGTAATAATTTATTATGAAATCACCAATAATTTTTTAGTATGTGATTGATATGCATTATGTGTATTATTTAATATTTATTTATTATACTTGTATTTTAGCTATGGGTTGCTAAGCTAGTAGAGGTATAGGGTGGGAAGCTAATTAGGTAAGAATTAATTAACAATTAATTCATTAAATTAATTTAATTCATCATTAATTATGTAAATTGTGCAATAATCATATATTCTAGTTATATTTTAGGTGTGGGTTGCAGAGTTTATAGGGGTATAGTGTGGGAAGTTAACAAAGTAATATTAATTAACAACTAGTAATTCACTATTAAATATTTAAATGATTATAAACTATGTAAATTGTACATACATATAGATATATTTTTAGTGTGGGCTGCTGGGTTGGTATAGGTATATGGTGGGAAGTTAATTAACAATTTATTTACAATTAGTTAATCGTGTATTTTTGATCATTGAATTGATTATTAATTATGTACTTTATGTAATATTAGTTTATTTTAGATATTTTTTTGATATGTTTTAGTATCAGGTTGCTGCTTTGTAGGAGTATACTGTGGACTTAACTAAATAATAATTAAACATAATTATTATTGTTAATGTATAATAATTTAATAATTATGTAAATTGTGTAATAATTATACATTTTAGTTATATTTTAGTTGTAGACTGCTTGGTTTGTAAGGTTGTACAGAGGGAGGTTAAGTAATAATTAATTATAAATAATAATTCATTGGTAATTATTGTTATTGTTTATAAAATATACACATTATGATACTTATTTTGTACTCATTTTCATTATATTTTATTTGTGGGTTGCCAGTTTGGTAGGGTTATTGAGTGCAAAGTGATTTAAGTAATATTTAGGAAGTATTTTTAATAGAAATGTAATTATTACATTGTTTATGAATTTTGTTAATTGGATTATTGTTGTTTAGTTTTAAAAAAATCTTACATATATTTTATGTTCAGTAATAATGTTTATAATTAGAGTTTTATATTTTTGTCTAAATTGTTCAGCTATTCAAGTACGTACTGTGTTTGAAGTGAAGTAGTTCACTTTTAAGTAGTTTACCTTTGAAGTAGTATTACTTTTGCTTAGACAGGTGGGGGAATAGTAATTATTGCCCCTCTGTAGTCCAGTGCTTTCCCTACTGTTACACTGACTGGAGTGGGAATAGTACATTTTGCAATTCCTAAGTCCAACACTTTCTCTACTGTTTGACAAACTAGAGTGGGAAAAGTCACTATGTTATGTTAGCAGAGTTTATAATGTGCACAGCTACTCATAAGAGTGTTCCGGCGTGAGCCCAAGAACAAGAGACAACAAGGAAATAAGATAGAAACAAGTGAATCTCTCAGTTGAAAAGGAACGTTTTTAGTTTCTACCTGAAATGGATGGGGTTCAGCAAACTATGTAGTTCAATAGGGAGGGAGTTCCAGGCCACAGCAGCCAAATAAGCTAGAGAACTGCCACCCGTCCTTTTCAAGCGGAATCTAGGGGTGGTTGCCATTAACATGTATGAGGAGCGCATGTACCTGCTGTGGACGTAGCACTGAAAGCGCTTCCTAAGATAGAGAGTGCCATAATCATAGAGAACAGCATGAGCGGTTACCAGGGCCTTAAACATAATCCTTGCTCACACTGGTAACCAGTGAAGATAGCGCAGGCGTTGCCTGACACAGGTACGTTTGGGGTGGTTAGCGGCATTCGGGAAGCGGAATTCTGGGCCACCTGTAATCTGTCCAGAAGGTAGCCGGGCAAACCGACGTAAAGTGCGTTGGCATACTCAATACGGGAAGTGACAAGTGCTCGAGTAACCATTTCTTTAGCTGCTAAAGGCAGGAGAGACAGAAATTTTTAAGGAGCTTCAAACTGTCGAAACAGTTACCTGTCAGTTTACTGATTTTTGTTACAGAAGCTTAGCTTTTCATCATACCAAATCCCAAGGTTTTTTACTAGGAGGCCCCGAAGGGAGGGCAAGTAAATGTAACCCATGTGTAGTACAACGTTTTCCCTACTGTTGCGCTGTTTGGAGTGTCAATAATCTATTTAACCCCTCCATAGTTCTACACTATCACTACTGTTACATAAACTAGACTGGGAATAGTATATGTATTATTCTCAGACTCTAATACAGTTCCTAATATTGGATATTTAAAAAAAATATTTGTTTATAATTTACATTTTATAGTATTAGTTTATATTTTTATTTGTTTTAAAAATTGTATATTTTTTTATTATATTTGGTAATTTATTTAAAGTTTTTGAATTAAACTGTTAATATTATTTTTCTATTTTGTATAAAATATCAATCTCTCTTTCTATTTATGTAGTGTGCTTTTTATAGTAGGTAATTTAATAATTACATAAAAAATAATATCATTTAAAATATATATGTTTAATAAGTATGTTACGTTATATATATATATGAATATATATGTATGTATATAAATAAATATATATCTCCATTCTTGCTCTGCACTGAAGAACGTACTCCCAGCAGCTCAATTCAACAGAATTCTTTATTCTGGAGGAACCAGAAACATGCATTACTGATTGTTTGCACCTGACGCATTTCGGGGACCCCAGCCCCTTATTCATAGGTAAAACAGCACCTGAGCAGACATGCCACAATCTCTCATTTAATCATACGCTGCAAATTCATATCCTCCACTGGGTTTCAGGTGAGTACCTTATTACAGTACATGATCCTCAGGCATTAGCACTTTAAAAGATTTATTTGCGGATGCCTTGTCCACACACATATATATATATATCATTTACAAGAAGCTCCTGCTGGCAAACCAAACGCTTAAAGAAGTGGCTCGTACCCGGCGAAGCAGCCGGAAACAATATCACAGCAGAAAACGGCGTACCAACGAGCACTTAGAGGAACAAAACACGGGAGTCAGGTCAAGGTTCCAGAGCAAAGGGTTTATTAATCCATAAACCTCGTGACGCGTTTCGCGCTTAGAAAGCGCTTGTTCACACAAAGTCTGCACCATTACAGTCACGCTTTATGGGCATTCTCACTTCCGTGTCATGGACAACAACAAAGGACTTGGTTATGGTCGCCATCTTTGAGTGGTAAAACAATCTTGTCAAAACGTAAAACAAATAACAAGAGCATGTATCTCAAATAAAGTATACAAGTACAGTCGGCGACATCATATAATCATTGCAGGTGCAACGTGCAAGTAGACAATTTACCCCAAGTGTGGACAACTAGCTAGTTCGCTTGTTAGTGCGATTGTCAGCCTAAATTACCATTGGTAAAGAAAACTGTTCATAGATAGGTACGAAAGGTCATAAGTGCCTTTACAAACATGAAAACAGGTCATGAAAATAAAATGGTATGATACAGTTAAATCCTGTCCTATCCACAAGAGAGACATGAGGATAACAGGTCTCCTAGTAAGTATGCAGAGATACTGGGGTTGAAATTTACTCTCCATAAAATACAAAAATAATGTATATACAGGAATCAAGCGCTTGTTAGTGCGCAAATAATACATGTCATGATATTTCATTTCTATGTCATGCACGAAAATTATTATTATTTTTTTTTTTCAAAAGTTCAAGCTGTAAACTTTCATCGTTCGGCTGTATTAAGTCCATGAGTGCTCTCCATAGCCCATATGTATAGAAGCACGGTGCAAACCCTTAGATGGAATGAGTGAAATTCACCTCTTGAAAGTGTCCAAATGTCACACGTGTTATTCAAAAATTTCCAAATTATCGTGAAAGTCAAAAAAATGAAAAATAAAATATACAGTTTTGCAAGAGCTGGGACACCAGTAATCCTTCTTCATTTGACTGTTGTTACAGGCCTTGCAATGGCCACATGGATAGAATCCACATAGATCCACACCTCTTTTGGATTTAACACTGCTGATCTCATCATGTACAAGGAGGTCTCTAAGTGTTTGACCTCGTCTGTATGTGATACTTGGTCTAGCTGGTAAGCTGGCACCTATTATCGGATCAGCTTTAACGATGTTCCAATTCTTTACAATGATCTTACGGACATTGTCAGCATTGCCATTGTAATTCATGATGATCCTAATAGGGTTGTCTTGCTCTTCAGTTTCATCGGGGGAAGTTTTGATTTTGGTGAGAAGGCTATCTCGGTTAACAAGTTTAACTCTGTCTATAGCTCTTTGTATCACCCAATTGGGGTAGCCTCTCTCCCTGAAACGCTTGGACATGATCAGTTCTTCTTTCTGGTAATCAATGTCAAGACTACAGTTGCGTTTGGCTCTTAAGAGCTCGCCATAGGGGATATTCCATTTAAGATTATCTGGATGGCTGCTCATACCATGTAACAGGCAATAGAGAGATGTTTGAATACAGTTGTCTCTAATCTGAACCTTAATGTCCAGGTAGTCAACTTCTACATTGCTTATGTTACATGATAAGACAATGTTCTTGGTGTTCCTATTCAATTTTTCTACAAACGTGAGAGCCTCTGTTTTGGTCCCATTCCAGACAACAAAAATGTCGTCTATGTAGCGTAGCCAAATAATTGTTTTGCCAAGTTCGTCAGTCAGATTTGTGTCACTGTGTAAATCATTTTCCCATGCCCCCATGAACAAATTAGCAAAACTTGGGGCAAAACATGTCCCCATCGCAGTACCATGCAGTTGGAGAAAGATTTCATCATTAAAAAGAAAAAAAAAAATTGTTAGTTAAGCAATGTAACATCATATCAATTATCATGTTGGTATGCAATAAATAACCAATGTTTCTTTTTTTGAGAAACCTCGCACATGCCTCAACTCCTTGTTGGTGTTCGATAGAGGTGTAGAGGGAATTTACATCCATCGTAATCAACAGATAGTTGGTGTCCCACTCGATGTTTTTGAGTTTCTGTAGGAAATCTTTAGTGTCCCTTACATATGATGGTAAGTCCACTACAAAGTCTCTTAAAAAGTGATCAACGTAACGTGAGACATTCTCTAATACACTCCCCCGTGAGGAAATTATAGGTCTCCCGGGGGGGTCAGTTGGACATTTGTGTATTTTCGGAAGGAGATAGAGAATGGGAAGTATGGGGTTATCTTTCTTGAGAAAACAGTACTCTTCCCATTCTAAAAGTCCTCTATCTTTCCATTCTCTAAGTTTATCCCAGATGATCCCAACACTTGAATTGTATTCGGCTTTAGATGATGTTTTATAAGTTTTAGTGCAGTTCAATTGCCTCTTTGCTTCTTTAATATACAGGTCTCTAGTCATGATGACAATATTGCCACCCTTGTCCGCTGGTCTAACAAGGATGGTATCATCAGAAGCTAGGTCAATTATGGCTTTCTTTTCGGTAAGGGTGAGGTTGTGTTTAAATTTCCTCATTTTACGGGACCAATTGTTGCTTCTGAAATCAAGTAGCTCACTCCCAATTACATCTTGAAAAGTATCGATGTTGTCATGATTAAGTTTGGGGACAAAGGTAGACTTGTTGCGGAATTCTGTGCTTTCTGTGAGGTCTTGTCTAATTTCCATAGTATCTAGCAACATAAGAGTTTCAACAGAGTCAATCGGTACATCGCTATCATTTTCCAAAGCATTCAGGGCTACCAAGGTATCAATGTCACCAATGACCAAATCATCTCTGGCTTCAATCCTAGTTTGAGTCATGGGAAGTTTGTGTTTAGTAGGTTTGAGTTTATGCCATTTTTTTAGCTTCAACTTTCGACAAAATTTAAAAATGTCAATTTTACATTCAGCATAGTTCATAGGAGTACTGGGACAGAAGGAAAGTCCTAAACACAGGGTTCTTTTCACCTTATTGCTTAGTGTTTTAGAGGAAAGGTTGATAATGGTTTTGTTTACCTGGTCTTCATCCATGGTTAGTTCTTCTTGTATTGAGCCTTTTTGAATCCCACTGGCTCTGTTCCTCTTCCTCTGTAATTTCCTCCTCCTCTGTTTGCGTTTCTTCCTCCTCTTGTGTTGGTACCCCTTGGTCTGCCTCTGCGAACATTGCTGTTCATCTCCTGTTGTTCCTTTATCCTCGTTGATGATCTCGTGGCTTGCCTGTTCTCTTTGAGCATGCGATACTCGTCTAAAAAAGTCGTGCGTCTTCTGGGTGCTTTGCCATCAACTGGTATATTACTCCCTTCTATTTCAGTTGCGTCTGATTCAAAGGAAGTGGCGTCACTATATTCGTCACTTTCTTCATCTTCTGTGACATTCTGTGCGGCTGTGGCTGCACCTGCTTTTTTAGAATCATCAAACAAGTGATCATATTTTCGACTGTGTGTTAAGATTCTACCTGCCTCGTAGTCTCCACAGTCACGGTGTAATTTGTATTGCTTGCGTTTTTTTATATCTTCTTCTGTTACCTTCAGTCTAGATCGCATTTCCTCGATAAATTTCGTGATAGTTTCTTGTTCAGAAGATTTTGTCAACTCTTCTGATAATGTAAGAATCTCTTTCTTGATGTTTTCGCGATCAGACCAAGCATATTTCACTAAGATCTTTAGCATATTCATAGAGCTGGTGGTAGAATTTTCAGACCACTCTTCCAACATAGCGGGGTCTGGAGAGTCATATGAAGGTGTAATGTAGATTCTAAGACCCCGTGGAATCATCTTTTTGTCAATATAGTCTTGTAAAGATGTGGCCTCCCACCATTTTGATATCTCTAATTTGTGGAGTTTCTCATACCTTCGTAGATGGTCCGTTAAGGTTTTGTCTGCTTTGGAAGTGGGTTTCATCATTTTGCTATTACCCGGGGCTCTTGCAAACAGCGTCACTGCTGCCTCCCTCCTTTCTCTCTCCTCATCCATAATGCAATCTTGGATCTTTCACTCAGACCCCTCCGGAGCGTCTTGCCTGGATCCCGTGGTGTCCTCCCCCCGCCAAATGGCAGAGTTCTTCACGGTAACGGGAAGCTGGATTCCGGGTCCGTTTGTACAGTTATCCGTAGGTCGGAAAAGCTGCTATAACAGCGCACACTGTTTCAAGGAGTCCACAAAGCCAGTTGATGGCGTCGTTATGATATTCCTCGTATCCCACGAAATCAACAATAGTAGCGTTTCTCTCGTGCTGTGTGCAGCGTGCAGCTAACGGATCTTCTGTCCCGTCCCAGCGTAGTTTGCCTCAAAATCAATATCATTTACAAGAAGCTCCTGCTGGCAAACCAAACGCTTAAAGAAGTGGCTCGTACCCGGCGGAGCAGCCGGAAACAATATCACAGCAGAAAACGGCGTACCAACGAGCACTTAGAGGAACAAAACACGGGAGTCAGGTCAAGGTTCCAGAGCAAAGGGTTTATTAATCCATAAACCTCGTGACGCGTTTCGCGCTTAGAAAGCGCTTGTTCACACAAAGTCTGCACCATTACAGTCACGCTTTATGGGCATTCTCACTTCCGTGTCATGGACAACAACAAAGGACTTGGTTATGGTCGCCATCTTTGAGTGGTAAAACAATCTTGTCAAAACGTAAAACAAATAACAAGAGCATGTATCTCAAATAAAGTATACAAGTACAGTCGGCGACATCATATAATCATTGCAGGTGCAACGTGCAAGTAGACAATTTACCCCAAGTGTGGACAACTAGCTAGTTCGCTTGTTAGTGCGATTGTCAGCCTAAATTACCATTGGTAAAGAAAACTGTTCATAGATAGGTACGAAAGGTCATAAGTGCCTTTACAAACATGAAAACAGGTCATGAAAATAAAATGGTATGATACAGTTAAATCCTGTCCTATCCACAAGAGAGACATGAGGATAACAGGTCTCCTAGTAAGTATGCAGAGATACTGGGGTTGAAATTTACTCTCCATAAAATACAAAAATAATGTATATACAGGAATTACATCTTAGACAGAGGGAGTCGAAGTACATTATTAATTTATGCACCAAGTCTCCTAAAGGCCATAATATGGAGGAAGAAATGAGTAGACATCTGTATGATTAATATTCTGTACTCATCTATAGTTTAATGTGAATGAACTGATGTCCCCTTTTCTCTCTTTTTCACATTACACAGGATGAAGGTGAGGGTCCCCACCACAGGCTTGTGTGTGGCGATGTCCCTGCCTACCGTCATGACCCTTTTTCCTCCTCCCTCCCATCCATGGATGTATTTTATTTTTCATTTTTTTGACTTTCACGATAATTTGGAAATTTTTGAATAACACGTGTGACATTTGGACACTTTCAAGAGGTGAATTTCCCTCATTCCATCTAAGGGTTTGCACCGTGCTTCTATACATATGGGCTATGGAGAGCACTCATGGACTTAATACAGCCGAACGATGAAAGTTTACACCTTGAACTTTTGAAAAAAAAATTTTTTTTTCGTGCATGACATAGAAATGAAATATCATGACATGTATTATTTGCGCACTAACAAGCGCTTGATTCCTGTATATACATTATTTTTGTATTTTATGGAGAGTAAATTTCAACCCCAGTATCTCTGCATACTTACTAGGAGACATGTTATCCTCATGTCTCTCTTGTGGATAGGACAGGATTTAACTGTATCATACCATTTTATTTTCATGACCTGTTTTCATGTTTGTAAAGGCACTTATGACCTTTCGTACCTATCTATGAACAGTTTTCTTTACCAATGGTAATTTAGGCTGACAATCGCACTAACAAGCGAACTAGCTAGTTGTCCACACTTGGGGTACATTGTCTACTTGCACGTTGCACCTGCAATGATTATATGATGTCGCCGACTGTACTTGTATACTTTATTTGAGATACATGCTCTTGTTATTTGTTTTACGTTTTGACAAGATTGTTTTACCACTCAAAGATGGCGACCATAACCAAGTCCTTTGTTGTTGTCCATGACACAGAAGTGAGAATGCCCATAAAGCGTGACTGTAATGGTGCAGACTTTGTGTGAACAAGCGCTTTCTAAGCGCGAAACGCGTCACGAGGTTTATGGATTAATAAACCCTTTGCTCTGGAACCTTGACCTGACTCCCGTGTTTTGTTCCTCTAAGTGCTCGTTGGTACGCCGTTTTCTGCTGTGATATATATATATATATATATATATATATATATATATATATATATATATATATATATATATATATATATATATATATATTAATATAATAAAGAGAGAGCCCAAACCTTTGAGGCGGGTAATCTCAGGAGCCACAGCACCAATCACAACACCCAATACAGCGTTGGAAAGGGCAGTTGCAGCAGAAGGACATAGGCTATGCAGACACCCACCATAGACATTTAAAAGGTAAAAGAACCGTGCCAGCAAAGTAGTCCCTTGTGGGCGTGTCTGCGTTGTGCTGTGGGCGTGTGCTGGGGGCGCGACAAACGCTGGGGGCATGTGGTACATTCCGCCCTTCATGCCATGTTTCATATCGTGTGCTGTGTGCGTTGGCTGGGGGCGTGGGCATGTGCGGGGCGCGGGATTACGGAAAGAAAAAAGCGAGCGTTGTGCCCAATATTTCATTGTTTTTTCTTCCCAGGTTCTGTACATTCCAGCTCTGGGTGTGCTTGCCCCACGCTCCCAGTGACGTGCACCTGCTTTACTGTATGGAGGTCAGGCATGGCGCTATTCCCAAGGGCCGGAAGGAGCACAAACAGGGGCCATTGTGCAGGATCTGTCATCTTGCCTTAACTGCCGGTGACGCCTTAAGTGCACACTGGAGTTTTTCCACTTCTGTTGTGCACAGGCCTCACGCCATGTACATCCGGATACAAGGCCCGCTTCCACGGAAATAGCAGGAAAGGGACTATCCCTCCCCCGGGAATATGTAATGATATTCCGCAAACCAACATCCCGCATATCATCACGCCGCAATTTTTATAACGGAGGACTATTACTCCCCAAATACATCATTTCTAAAACTTTTACAACGCATATGACTTTATCACGCATGCCATTATAGCGCAAATGCATCTGTGGTAAAGTCATATACATTGTAAAAGTACATTATTAAAACATCAAATATATGTTTGTATATATGTGTATTTATATATATATATATATACATATATATATCAAAACTACTTGTTTTCCCCTGAGGCGGAAGCCGGGGGCATTTTGCTTTCTCTGCTAACTACTAAAATCGAACCTGTATGATTGTGTGCTCATAAACTGTTTGTGTGGTGACTTATGACCTGTATGCAGTCGCGCTGACCGGCATTTTTAACATTGTAATTATTTTAATTGTGGCTCTTTTAAAAATCGGTTATTGACCGCCTGCATGTTTGGACGAGATTAAATCGTCACAGGGGCCCCGATCTCCACTTCTTCACCGGTGCAGCCGAGCACAGCGCTCTCGCCGGCTGGGCAAAGCGGAACCGCCATCTTGGGGGGAGGCAGGGTAGCGCTCCAGCTCCTGGACGCCTCCCGCCCTCCCTCACTACTTAAGGAGTGTTAGTAATTGTGGAAACTGACTACTTGTTTTCCCCTGAGGCGGAAGCCGGGGGCATTTTGCTTTCTCTGCTAACTACTAAAATCGAACCTGTATGATTGTGTGCTCATAAACTGTTTGTGTGGTGACTTATGACCTGTATGCAGTCGCGCTGACCGGCATTTTTAACATTGTAATTATTTTAATTGTGGCTCTTTTAAAAATCGGTTATTGACCGCCTGCATGTTTGGACGAGATTAAATCGTCACAGGGGTCCCGATCTCCACTTCTTCACCGGTGCAGCCGAGCACAGTGCTCTCGCCGGCTGGGCAAAGCGGAACCGCCATCTTGGGGGGAGGCAGGGTAGCGCTCCAGCTCCTGGACGCCTCCCACCCTCCTCCCACTTCCTTCACGCTATGGATATAAAGAAACGACTTTCCCGTCCGCGCAGCGGGCGGGCGCAGCGGGCGCGCCTAAGGCAAGCCCGTCTGCGCCCGTCCGCGCCGGACCCGCGCCCAGCGCCAGTCCCCCTGCCTCTCATACCTGCATGATCACCTGGTCTTCGGAGCAACTTACATTGCTACGCCGTAACACTTGCAACCCGCACAAACATTGTAACCCCCAAACTTTGGACAACTGTTCTTATTCTTGCCCTGGGTGTAATCTTTTTATTCCCGCTTGCACTACACGGTGTTCACCATCCAACAGTGGTACTCACTGCTCATCTTCGCCTACCATTCATGCTGGCTTAATTAACTGCCGGTCTCTTCCTGCACATGCATCTGACATTTGGCTTCTACTAGATACAAACAAGTGGGATATTTTATTTCTCACTGAAAACATGGCTTAAAGACTCGTCCATGCCAGATATCAACTTGGCCATTCCCTCCGGCTTCCGTTTGGTAGGCATTAATCGAGACGGCACTAAACCTGGAGGGGGTCTGGCGATCATTGCTAAATCTCACTTTACTCTGAGCTCGACTAAAATTATTAACCTCGGTTTGATCGAGGCCATGTATTTTGTAATTAAGGACGCCGCCCGCACTATCTTTGCTGGTATCATTGTATATAACCCCCCCCCCCGTTACTGCCTGTTCTCTCAGTGCCCTTGTGCACTCAATTGCGGACTTTTCCCTTAAACACTCGCACTTCACAGTGCTGGGAGATTTTAATCTTCATATAGATAATCCTTCCTGTGTTCAAGCCTCTTCAATTCTGGAAACCCTACAAGGACTGACCTTGTCCCAACTAGTTAAAGGCCCTACGCACAAAGCCGGTCACACATTAGATTTGATTTTTTCAAATCATCCTTGCATAACGGTTTTTCCATCTCTCCCTCTTACCTGGTCTGATCACTTTTTTATCCCCTTTCATATTGACAGACCTCCCCTTCCCCCTACCTCTTCCCTTAGCAGAGATAGTGGTCGTAAATGGGCCAAGGTGACCTGTGACGCCATTGAGTCTCAATTTCAGTTCCATTTTAATCAGACGGTGGATCTGGACATGGAAACGGCAAGATACAACTCTGTCCTTACCTCAGCACTTGATTCCATTGCTCCTCTTGCTCCCCTGGCATCCGCCAGATCTCGTCCCTCGGCTCCCTGGTTCACCCCCCTCCTTCGCGAGGAAAAAAGCAAATGTAAAAGGCTAGAACGCATGTGGCGTCAGAAATATGATCCAGAGGCTAAACTGGCCTATAAATCTGCTTTAAATAAATTTCAAATGCTCAAACGTTCCTCCATGAGATCATATTTCTCCAACCGTATTCAACAGGCACAGAATTCATCAAAAACTCTCTTCTCAATTGTGAAAGATTTTGTTACTCCTCTGGCCATAAAAACTCAATGCAGCCCTACCCAAGATCTTTGCAACGGTCTCTCTGATTTTTTTCAGGACAAAATTGCTAAACTTGCTTCTTCATTTGTCTCAGCCATGCCCAACCCAATTCTAGACTCCTCTCCCCTTACGCAAAGTTCCTTCAACTCCTTTAATGAATTATCATTTGAGTCTGCTTTATCTCTTCTTCAGCAAGTCAAGTCTGGCTCACCTATAGACCCTGTTCCTGCTAAAATAATGGGCAATCTTGCCCCTGTTTTAATTAATCCCCTTCTTTCCATTTGGAACGCCTCCCTGACCCAGGGTCTTTTTCCTTCAGCTTGGAAACAAGCTAGGCTGCTTCCCATTCTTAAAAAACCCAACGCTGATCCTTCCCTGTTCTGCAGTTACCGACCCATTTCGCTTCTGCCCAAGCCAGCTAAGATATTGGAGAAAGTTGTTCAGAAACAAATGGCCCAATTCTTGGAAACAAATAAACTGCTTCACGATTCTCAATCTGGGTTTCGAACCGGTTACAGCACCGAGACAGCGTTGCTGGAAGTCTCAGAGACAATTAGGGAATCGGTGGATAGGGGTGAGGAGGCCATGCTGGTTCTCCTCGACCTATCCGCCGCATTCGACACGGTTTCCCATGTCATTCTTACATCCAGACTTCAACAGCTGGGGATTGAGGGCACTGTCCTAGCATGGATCAAATCCTTTTTATCCGGACGGACCCAAAGGGTACTGTTGCATCCATACCAATCTGAAGATAAACCCCTCCGGTGTGGCGTACCCCAGGGCTCAGCCTTGAGCCCCTTATTGTTTAATGTTTACCTGGCCCCCCTTGCCAAGGTAGTTGAGTCTTTCGGAGTCAGGGTGGTTTCTTATGCTGATGATACTCAGCTTGTTTTTTCATTTAGAGACCATTCTGACTCCCTCTTTTCCAACTTTCGAAACTGCCTTGGCAATATTTGCACTTGGATGGCTGCTAACCATCTTGCCCTTAACACTGAAAAAACAGAGGTCCTTTTCTTCAGCCAGAAAACTGCTCCCCCTTCAACCCTCTGGTGGCCTACCATTCTGGACCCTCCTCCTGTACCAGTGCATTCAGCCCGCAACCTGGGCTTTATATTTGACAATACCTTGTCCGGAAAAATCCAGGTTAATAAAGTGGCGGCTGCTTGCTTTAATAAACTGCGCATGATCAGGAAGATTTTTCCCTATCTCCCCCAGTCTTCCCGTAAAACAGTGGTTCAGGGACTCATTACGTCTCACCTTGATTATGCCAACAGCCTCTATGCCGGTGCCCCCCAATACCTCATTGATCGACTTCAGATTATACAAAATGCGGCTGCAAGGCTGATTGGCAACATCCCTCCACGCAACTCGGTCAGAGCCTACCGAGAGGAGCTTCATTGGCTCCCAATTGCCCGCCGCATTGACTTTAAGGTTCTGACCCTTGCCTTTAGGGCAATTAATGGCATTGGCCCCTGCTATTTGAGCAAAAGGCTTAATATAGCTTCTTCAGTAAGGCATCTGAGATCTAATAGTCTACGCCTGATGACGGTTCCTCGCTTCAGACTCACGCGTACTGGTGGCAGAACCTTTACCGTTGTGTCCGCTAAGCTTTGGAACAGTCTTCCCTTGGATCTCAGGTTTTCTGAATCAGAACAAGTCTTCCGCCGTAAACTGAAAAAATGGCTGTTTTCTAAGCACTAGCCTACAAAGCTTCTGCACACCTCTAGATTTTTCATGAACTCAGTATCCCCCTCTGTGATAATCAAGTAGTCTTAGCGCCGGGACACCCCCTCTGGAGGTAGCCGTGCGCTCTATAAAATTCTAAATAAATAAAATAAATATATATATATATATATATATATATATATATATATATATATATATATATATATATATATATATATATATATATATATATATATATATATACATTTTTTATTTTAATTAAAGCATTTATTCTTTTAACTTGCATTATTTATATTATTTTTATTTATTAATTTATTTTATTACCCGTTACACCCTAAAAACTAATCCCACCCTGCTCCCTTTAAATACCCCTGCACCCCATAATCATAACCCACCCTTACCCCTTAAAATACCATTAAACACTAACCCTTATTAACCTTATAAATATACCCTGTACCCCAAAACCCAAACCTATCCCTAAACACTAAAAATACCCCTGTACCCCAAAGCCCAAACCTAGCCCTGAACCCTAAAAATACCCCTGTACCTCAAAACTCAAGCTTACCCCTGGACCCTAAAATACCCCTGTGCCCCAAAACCCAAACCTATCCCTAAACCCTAAAAATACCCCTGTACCCCAAAACCCAAACCTACCCGTGAACCCTAAAATACTCTGTACCCCAAAACCCAAACCTAGCCCGAACCCTTAAAATACCCTTGTACCCCAAAACCCAAACCTACCCCTGAACCCTAAAAATACCCCTGTAACCCAAAACGCAAACCTAGCCCTGAACCCTAAAAATACCCCTGTACCCCAAAACCCATATTATCCCTAAACCCTAAAACTACCCCTGTACCCCATAACCCAAAACGATATCTGAACCCTTCAAATAGCCAAACACCCCAAAACATATACCTCAGTACCCCAAAACATATACCCCTATACCAGTGGTTCCCAAACTTTTTTGACCCGTGGCTCCCTTGACCTACTTGGCAGTTGGCCGTGGCTCCCCACCATTTTTTTACCGGCGTACCGGCGCACACTGAACCACCGCCACAAAGTGACGCACCGGCGGCGCAAGGAGCTTGTAAACAATGGGCTTGTAAATAAGACATACGTGGTGCTTATTAACTCAAAATCGACGTTTAGATTCTTTGCTTCGATATGACGCACTCATCTCAATTTTTTGTGGAAAACGTCACAGTGTGCGTAAAAAGGAGAGACGTGCTCTCGAGTTTATTTGCGGAACATTGTTTTACGCGTATTTAAAAAGCAAAATAAATTTATAACAATATATCACATAAATTGATGGAAAGTCTCGCTAAATTAAAAACATTTGAAAACAATTAGTGAAAGGCCTAAACGTTGCACAGAGCTAATTTAATTACTAATCACCATCACTAACAAGACAATTATCAACAGATACAAAAGTCTGCAAGTAAAATTAGAAAGCTGGCAAGAGGGATGCTTACTTTGTCTGCTGCAGCAAAGAAAGAGGGCTTACTTCAGAGGAAGCCTTTATTATTATACTCTCCTCCTGTGAATAGAATGGTTACACTCTCTTTGCCAAGGATGTTTTTCCTCTTCCTTTTGGGAAAATGTACTTTGTAAGCAGAAACACATGGCAGAGCAGTAAAGTTGTGCAGTTGTTGGTATAGAATTAGAAGACTGATTTTACAGATTGCGGATTGAAAAATACAGTATGTTTTAAATACACTGCGTAATTAAATAAAATGACGACGAGCAACATACACCAGTTAGTAATGCAGTTTTCTTTTGAAGCGCCAGGAGTGAGTTATAGCATCAGATGCATTTTAATTTTCAGGCTAACATGCCGTTTAAAAATTGCTACATGTATTTTTTCCTATAGCATTTATGTGTTTATATAAATAGTAATATACTCTCAGGGTTTTCATCCTTATGCTGGTATCCTAACCAGCGTGCTGGTCTTCATCTAATTTCAACTTCGAGCAGAAGCATGACACTGCTCTCAATGCGGTCAGTAAAAACTGATTAGGAACTGACCAGGGTTGCTGAGTCATGCATCACAGTGGAACTTTGTCTTTTTTGGCATATGTTTCATAAATAAAGCACCTACTCTTGCAAATGCACTAGGGCTCTTTATTTCAGTTTTGTTTTTCCCTGCAGAGGTTTAAAACTCACTTGCATTAGTTTAAGCAAAACCCGGCCGGCACCTTATCTATCTCTTCCTTTAGGCAGCTACAGTTTTAGCCATTTCGCCCGCCGTTACCTCACAGAGCTCTTAATTGAGCCATTTAATTGCAGAGGGCGAGGGCTGGGATCACGTTCAGCACAAAGGAGCCACATCCTGGAGGCGGCGCGGCGCCCCTGGCTTCTCATCACGGCGCACCGGTGCACACTTTGGGAACCACGACCCTATACCCATACTTGCCTTCTCCAAACATTTAAAAAAAAATGCTTTTACCATTCATGCATTTACAACGAATTTCGTTGTAAATGTATGCATGGTAAAAGCATATAAAATGTAATGCAATGCGTTATAATGGCATTGCGGAGTCATGGTACTTTCGTAATGAAAATATGCGGAGTGATGGTATGCGGAAAGAAAGTTGAGGAATAATGGGTGTATACCCTCCCCCGGTAAGTACATTGGTGGCTCGGCGGCCCACATCTCCATCTACATACTCATATTTTTTCACCACCCATTTGAAAAATGCACAGGTCTCTCTCATTGATGGCCAGCACTGACATACACTTTTAGACACATCTCCTGCCACAAGTTCTAGAATTGCGAACTTTAGAGCTGGGGAGCTACGTTCGAATCTCAAACCCCGTGCCTACCACAAATGAATGTGTTCTTCTGTAATGTAAATTGTGCTCATGCCATGTTGTCGAGTTCGCGCTATATAATATTGCAAGGAAAAAGAAAGTAGGGAAACTCGAGTTCACACACTACTGAACGTGCACTCTTAAGTGCATCAGCAGTGCACTGTGAATCGGAGCGTTTCACAGGCCTGTCACAGATAAGAAATGCTATCAAAACGAAATCCTACAAAACAATATACTACTGGCCGGCAGCAATTCATACCCGGACAACGTCGGGACGGGCTGCTAGTATATATATATATATACTAATATTGTTAAAAATATTGTTTTATTTATATATATATATATAAAACAATATTTTTAACAATATTAGTATATTTTTTAGATATGTTTGTACATACTATTAAAAGGATGGGAGATCATTATTTTGTAAACAATATTTTTGACACAATATTTCTGTTATACGGTATTGTTGATTCCGATGTCATGCCAGTAATCCATAAATGGAATATTCATAGCATGATGGAATTTATGCTTCTCATTGCTGGCACTGGTATAAGGATGATGGGGCATATTACCAAGCAATAGCGATAATTATCGCTATTGCTTGGTTAGAGACAAAAATTTACCGCTGAGCTGCGGCGATTTTTATCGCAGATAAACCTTGGTATTACCAGGGTTTATCGCAAATGCGATAAAAATCGGCTGCAATGCATGAATATCGCTCAAAAGTCAGCGATATTCATGCATTACCAAGCTAATGCTCTTAGCCATGTTATCCACCTCCCATTGGATAACATGGCTAAGAACTGCTCAGGGCAGGTGTTAGCTTTTGGAGATATTCGCGCTTAGCGCGAATTTCTCCAAAAGTTGGTAATAGGAGATAGCGATGTTAGCGACTGTTTTCAGTCGCTAACATCTTGGCACGCCCACTTTGCATGTCATTAGTGATAAATATCACTGACATGCAAAGTGAGGCCCAAGATGGTTGCTATCTCCTACTAGCTGTCGCTAACTGGTGTTAGCGACAGCTAGGCAATAGGGAGATCATTTTATCTCCGCTTTCTTGGCTTTTAAAGCCAAAAAAAAGTGGAGATAAACCCCCTTGATAATATGCCCCGTTATTGCTTGTTTATAGCAGTAGCTGCCAATAATTTTGGCAGGGAGTGGGGCAAGCTGGCCACAGAGGCACATATGTACACTCACTCACTCACATCCATGCATTCGCAAACGTGCCCACACAATTTTCCTGCTGGCTTCCAATTTGAATTAGGGGATGGGAGTAGAAAGCCTCAATCCCTTGAATTTTGATGCAACACACTCTAAAGCTTCTCATGTGTTAGAGCCAACACCATGTCTGTTCCCATTCTTTGTCTAGAATCTCATCGCAATTTACGGGGCTGTATTTGGAGTTTACGAAGTCAAGGCACTCTCCACCCTTAAGATCTTGCTAGATGGACTTTGAGATTATCTTCCAACTTCCATTCCAAAACCAGGGGGGGGGGGGGTGCGGCAGAGCACTTTGCCAGGGACAGTTTTGGTTCCCAGTCCGGCCCTGGTGATAAAAGCAACATCCATGGAATTAGCTGCAAGTGTGTCAAACGTTCTTTGAACATTTGATAGATCCTGATTGGAGTAAGATGACCAGAGAGGTTATGATCTTTGGCATGCATGAAAGCATTATAATTGAAGGTTTAAAAAGATAGATATAAAATATCTAGCAGGACATTCATTTGTCATTAGGCTAATCAAGCCTATTGCAAAGACATTGTATGTACAAGCTTGCTTCCATACTGCTTGATGGTCTAAGATGTCAGAAGCTTGAATAAAGGCGTTTAAGCTCTGGCACCACTCTGTTTGTTCCTCTCTTGAACTTGGGGTATTCTGGAGAGATAATTTGTTCCACTGTCCAAAAGCAATTGAGTAATTTTGTTGGGAATTATATCTGCCGAGTTGAAACCTTGGTCCTACACTGTATTCCTCCGATAAACATTGTCACCTGCAGAAATTACTAACCAGAACTACTAAACCAAAAACAATCACCATCTTAAGTGATGGTGTCATGTGACTCATAGACACATTTTGTATATAGAGAAGAAGGTTTCAGACGATTTTGTTTAGCTGGTGTGGAAATTCAGGAGAAGAG
This sequence comes from Lissotriton vulgaris, assembly GCF_964263255.1. NCBI lineage: Eukaryota > Metazoa > Chordata > Amphibia > Caudata > Salamandridae > Lissotriton > Lissotriton vulgaris. The sequence continues at coordinate 172,640,149 of NC_141688.1, forward strand.
TTCTTATTAGCCTTTATTTTCGGGAAGCACATATTTTCATCAGCCCTTCTGTTTTTTGTCCCTTGTGAAAAACTAAGGAAACTTCAGAGCTAATTTCTTTACATCTTAGTTGTTTACTGTACCCAGTTTTGGCTTAAATTTACTGTTGTTATTCAAAGTTTAAAACCTAACATGTTTTGTCAATATGCTGAAAAGAACAGTGCATGCCTCAAAATACATAGACATTTTTGCACAATGTTATAAGTTTTTCAACTGAAGGGAAATATTGCATATTTAGAAAAGATTTTCTTTTCCATTTCATCTTCACTTCATCTAATGTATAGAATTATGAAGTGTGAAGATTAATGATTTAGGTATCTTTCTAGATAGAATGTCCACGGTGTAACAAGTACTTTTAAATCGGAACTGGAATGTATCCTTTAGTCTTCGAGGGCCTCATTTATGAGGCTGTGCATCACTTTTAAGCCGCCGGTGCGTCACTTTTTGTGATGCACCAGTGACGTAAAAAATATGCCTTGTTGCGCCATATTTACAAAGTGACGCATCTAGTTAGATGCGTCACTTTGTAAACCCCTGCGCCACATTATACCTGCGCTAGGTATAATGTATGTTAGGGGGTGTTTTGACGCAAGAAAGGGTCATGGAAGTGACGCAGTGAAATCTATAGGATTTCACTGAGCCGTTTCTTGGCGACTAATGCGTCAAAATCTTACGCCTGCTTCATAGCAGGCGTTAGACTGACGCAAGCACTAACAACATGGGACTTCCCCATGTGAAAGTACATGTTGGTGGAGTTGCATCACTTTTGTGACACAGTGCAGTAATGTGTCACTTTTGTGCCTACAGATACGTCAGAAATACTGACGTATCTATAACTCCTTGCAACATGATGCGTCATATTATAAATATGACGCATCAATCATGATGCAAGGAGTGCACAATGAAAAGTGGCGCATCGCTGTTTTAACGCAGCGATGCGTCGCTTTTCATAAATGAGGCCCCTTATTTCTAATTTCCAGGTTTTAGCCTTCAGATCTGGATTTCTTTTAACACATCATGATGACTGAATATTATCAGCCAATCACAGCATATACTTAAGGGTATATTTACAAGCCCCTACTGCCACCTCAATGTCACTTTCAGTGACGTGATGGCAATATTTACAAGACAGCGTTAGCCGCTTAATGTGGTTTAACACAGCCTTGTAAATAAGGCACCCTTTAATGCTGTATTTAGCTTGAGAGGGGAGGGAAATGGGTGTTGCGAAGGGCGTTCCACCACAACACCCATTGATTTTGACGCTGCCCCCTATTTACAAGGGCAGCGTTAATAGTAGTCAGCGCCAAATTTAAGACCAGGAAAAACCTGGTCTTAAACAGGCAAAATGATGGGAAATTCTTCCTGTCCATGTTTGCTGCCTTATGCAGCACGCATAGAAACATCAAAGTACCCCCTTCCCCCTTCCTGCAATTAAACAATCATTTAAAAAATGCAATTTTGCAGCACACATAGAAGTAACAAAATGGCATACATAGAAGTAACTAAACAGCATTTAAAGATTGTATATGTGCAGGAAGGAACATCCTCCTGCGATACCTGCACAGAAACAATCCCCCCCCTCCGACGAAGGCGCTCTTGCACTATTGCGTTTTACAATTTTTTTTAACCAAATCAAATAAAAGTATCATTGACTATTGCGTTGGCGCAAGGCAGCTGCTCTCAGCGCTAGTGCTAGGGGAAATGCAGGAGTGCAACGCATATACAGCACATCCCTGCATTTTCACAATGGAGAGGTGTGGCATTTGCAATGTTTGCTTAACTCCACACTTACACTGCAAATATGTCCCTTAGTCTTACATTATGGAAATATGTGCTACAATCTGTCATATAGAAAATGACTCTGTGAACTATCTCCGCAATACTTTTTTCTACGAATTGCATTTGAACTAAGATCCAGCCACTTTCCCCCTTTATTTTACATTGTCTTATATTATCCCATCAGCAATTCTAGAGTTTAATCGACACCTTCTTCTTATGACATTTCCCTATTGAATAGTGACTAACCTTACTAACCAATGATATTTTATTTGTTTTTAGTATAAATGTATTTATTACATTTAATGATTGAAAAATAATAAATAAATGACAATCTTTCCTTACCCCTCTTTTAATCATACCTCTAACCCTACCCTGCGTTAAGTATTTAGTTATGAAAATAATAATTACTAAACATTTCACAATAATTTATTTCAAATAAATGTAACTGCCCCTTACCATAGCACTATCGCTTACTAATAAGTGTATTTAGTTATTTATTTATCACATTTATTTTGATTAAATGTCATTTAAATATTTAAACACTGGTAATCACCCCTATAATGCTTACCATAAGTCTAACCTAACAAATACATAGTTTTTAATTCTTTAAATTTAATATAATTAATCAAAAATTATTTTAGAAATATGGCCCCCTTGCCTTAACTCAGTGGCTAATCATCCCAAATAGCTATTCATTGTTCAATATGCATTTGAATTGATTAGATTACATCATTTGAATTTTCGACTTAATTTAAGTGAGCCACATCCTGGACCTCTCCCAATCGGGCTCCAGAAGACCACTCTCCTTGCCGCTATAGACGACAACAGTACCCTACTTGACTGAAGCGAACAGCTGCCTACGACACCATCTCCCACCACATCCTCTGCGCAAGACTCCACAACGCCATCCTCCGTGACAAAGGTCTAGATTGCATCCGCTCCTTTCTCACTGGCTGAACCCAGAGAATCAAAATGCCACGGTACACCTCAGAATCCCTGAGCCCCAAACTCTTCAACAAGTACATGTCTCTCTTGCAACCATCGCCAGAAACCACAAACTCAACTTTGTCTCCTATGCTGATGACACCCTAACATTTCTCTCCCTCACAGATGAACCTACAGCTGCCAATAGCAACTGCCTCAATTGGATGAAGGCAGTGGCCACCTGGATGAAGGATAGCTGCCTCGAGCTAACTCCGAAAAGACAGAATTCCTCATCCTGGTCCTCCACCCCCTCTGCCTGAGGTGGCACGCAGCTCATGATACCCCCCTCACACACACACACACACGGACCACACACAATACCTCAGCAACATCCTAGACTCCTCGTTGTCAATGACCAGTCAAATCAATCCTGTGTCATCCTCCTGCTACCACATGTTTTGCCTGCTTCATAAGATCTTCAAGTGGATCCTTACTGAGTCTAGAAAAATGACCATCCATGTGCTCAACAGCAGCAGAATGTACTATGGCATCCCACTCTATGCCGGCACTACCCAGAAACTCCAGAAGAAACTGCAGAACATCCAGAATGCCTCCGCCGGACTCATCCTGTACATCCTACACCACAGCCATATCACTGGCCATCTGAGAGACCTTCACTGGCTACCTATCAACAAAAGAATGACCTTCAAGCTCCCCACATAACCTACAAAGCTCTCCACAATGTCGGACATAAATATCTTAACCACCTCCTCGCCTTCTACACTGCCACCAGACATCTCCGCTCTGCCCAACTGGCCCTGGCCACCATCCCACGGATCCGTAAGACCACAGCTGGAGGAAGATCCTTCTCCTACCTCACTAGGAAGACCCGGGGCTCTCTGACTCTGCACCACAGGCAATCATCGTCACTGCCGCAATTCAGGAATGACCTAAAGATCTGGCTCTTTGACTGAACCGCAGATACCCCCTGTCTCAACACCTTGAGACCCTCATTGGTGAGAAGTCACGCTATATAAGCACCTGATTTATTGATTGTTATATAGCCACATCAATAGAAAATATTCTCTTAATGTATAGTAATATTTTCATTTAATGGATGGTATTATTTTTGTCTTGTACCCTTACCCTACCCTAAATCCCATAATCTGAAATACTCTTATTATATCAGTAACAGCAGAAAGAAGTAACAGACCAGTAAAGGTAATGTTGTTGAGATAAAGATCATAATAGGCAATGGTATCTTGAGGTTATCATGATTTTTACACCAATGCCTGTTATAATTCTATGGCTGGACAGGTTTGTGTGGTGAAGGAGATGAAAGTTAGTGTTCAGGAAGGATAGACATGAAAATCGTCACATTTTAAAGCAGGAATGGATGGCTGCCCTGTGGATGAGCTGAGTGAGTTAGGTATTACATATGTATTGCACATAATATGCACAGGAGATTTATATATAGGGGCTGATTGATTCAGGAAACTCTTACACCTTATAGAAAAACCTGAGTCACTGTTGTTGTATTTCACCTGATCTCCTAATTATCCCACCACTCAATTGCATCTCTTATTTAAGGGAAAGCGTTATGCTTGGTACAACAAAATATATTCTCAAATATGTGACTTTGTCAGTCCATGTGCCCTTCTATTCATCATTTGTGTAAATCCTTCTGCTACACTCCATGAGCCCTAGTAAAAGAAGGGTATACTTAGAGCAGAAGGAAATAAAAGTACCGCTCCATCCCCCTACTTGCTAATGTGCACTATCTAACACTTTCACAGTAGTTGGTAATATAATGGTTATCTTGCTGTCATAAATCTTGGCATGTATTTGAACTGAAAGATGTGGCGTAAGAGGATGATGTGCAAGCAGGACAGGAAGTAACCTCAGAGTGACACATAATCTACTCATGAGGGAATGTAAGTTTTATTTTACAAAGAGATAGTGAAGTAAAAGGTACTACTAGCAGCTGATAGAGTGTAATGCTTACTTAATACTCCACTAGGTGAAAATTATTTATTATCTCAGGAACCTGTTCATGTTGAACCGTGCGAGCATCATCTACGTGAACGGTTACTTTCCAGCAGAACTGGGGCAGTATCACATAAAGTCAGAACTGGGAGTGTTTAGATAAGATACTAGGGTCTTATTGCGTAAAGTTAACACCTGGAGCACTAACTTAAGACACAGGGCCCGTATCACATAAAGTGAGCACTGGCAGCACTAACTAAAGACTCAGAAGACCCTATCAACAAAAGTGAGCACTGGGAGTACTAAGTTAAGGCTCAGATGGCTGTATCACGTAAAGGACCCCATCACTAAAAGCAAGCACTGGGAGCAATAAGTGAAGACTCAGAGGGCTGTATCACATAAAGAGGGCACTGGGAGTGATATGTTCAGACCTAGGAGGCACTATCACATAAAGTGAGCACTGAGAGTGCTAAGTTAAGACCCAGAGAGCCCTATCATTAAAAGTGAGCACTCGGAGCATTAAGTTAAGACTCAGAGGACCCTATCACGGAAGGTGAGTACTGAGAGTGCTAAGTTAAGACACAGGGGTCTTATTGCATAATGTTAGCTCTGTGAGATCTAATTTAAGACACAGTCTCTGCCACAGAGTTGAGTTGACTGACTGGTGTCTTAAATAGTTGAATAGCTTGGAGCAGCGCTATTTTACCAGCTTATACAGTTAAAAATGGTTTCTTGTCAGAAGAACTTTTATGGTATGTTGTGCTTTCTGTAAATGCAGCAGTATTTGTCGACAAAGCCAGAGTTAATATTATAGGATAACAGACTAACGTACACAAAGTAACACAACACTATTAAAACATAAGGGCACATCATAAAAAAAGTCAAAACTGAACACAGAATAGCAAACGAAGTATTTAATAATAAAAAAATCACATTGCAGTAATGTACCACAAAACACAGTAGCACACAAAATAACAAGACAGAACAACACCATAACAAAATGGCACACAAAATATGTACACAATAGTTCTTGTCACATGATACCACCCCCAGATTCTTGTTGTCATGATATGGTGGAAAATAGAGATTGAAATAAGCACTTCCATAAAACCAAAGACATGAAATAGCGCCAGTCAAAAACATTTTGTGCACCGCCCCTCAACTCCATCGAATACTAAACAAACAGGCTGCTTAGCATACATATTACACACCCATTCACCACAGCAATGGATACCACCTGTGTGATTCATATGCAATTTACCAATATGAGGAAAAAAGAAAGATATTTATGAACAATTATCCAAATAGTGCAGCAAAGAAGAAAAATATTGTGAAAGAGACAGTTTATTAACGGAAACTTAGTGTGTCATGTCACCACAGCTGTTCATTCAAAATATCTGCTCTTTTTACCTAGAAGAACGGACCTGCATGCATTATTTAAGGTTATAGGTCTCAAATGCTCTGTGACATGTTAGCTAACCAATCGTTGTTATTATTATTATTATTTAGCTTTACATATTGTTGCCCTCAGCTCCTTTTGGTAGGCCCAAATTATAGACGATGTTCCTTCTCGACATATTTTCAAGTCTTCATCTTTCAGCACCAGCTCTTCATTCTGTGACTGGAGTGTATGAATGTTCTGGATACCTATTTTAACAAATGTTTTAAATGCCACTATTGGTGGCTTTTTACCAGCTACCTGGGTTGAAAGTATCATTGAACTGATTTTCAAAAAAGGGGATAGAGGAAAGGCCAATTGCTACCGCCCAATATCTCTTCTCGACTCCACGTCAAAATTGATGGGCGCATAATGCTGCAAAGACTCGAAAATTGGGCCAGCAAGGAAAAAATACTGACTGATGCACAGTATGGATTTAGAAGAGGAATTGGGACTGTAGAACAATGTTTAAATTTAGAGTTAATAATAGAGAAGTATACTTTTGCAAAGGTAGGGGCACCTCAACTCTCTATCGTTGACCTCACTAGTGCCTTCCGATTTAGTTAACCACAGCAAACTATGGCAAACACTGAAAGGTTTAGGGGCCCCCCTGATATAATCACATACTTGTTACAGATCTATATTAATTTAACATCTAGGGTACGGTTAGGAAAGAGGGAGAATGCACACCTGATTTCAGGGTAAAAAGTGACATCAGACAGGGTTGCATATTAGCGCCCCTTCTGTTCTCCCTTTATGTTAGCAATGTAGACCCCTTTTATAAAACCTTAGTGTAGGTGCCCCGAAAGTTGGGACTCGCTCAACCCCCTTATATCAAGGACAGCGAATGGCTTACAAAACCTTATAGAAAACTTTACCCTGTACATGACAAATAAAGATCTAAAATTAAATCTAAAGAAAACTTTTGTAATGACATGCAGGGGCAAAAAGCCTAAAAACATACAACATCACATAGGTGGAGTTTTCATTTTTAATCTTTCTCTTATTTGGGGTTGCTTTTTAATAAGAACGATACATTGAACACCCACATCGAACTATGTAGTATGAAACTTTTAAGATCAATAGAGAGCATTTGTAGATTTTTGGCGAAAATAGGTAATAAACCCATCTGTGAAATTTTAGCGTTTTACCGGAGCAAATGTATCTCAGGTGTATGTTATGGAGCTGCAATTTGGGGTAGGTCTAACACCGCCTACCTACAGACCAAAGAAAATAAAATTTTAAAAAGAAAATTGCCAGTCTCCGGTGTGACTGCAAATTACAAAATCCATAAAGAACTATCAGCTCCATATATTAGTGATACAATAAATGCTGCCAGTCTCACCTTTTGGTACGGTGTCTGGTCGAAGGATGCAACAAAATTCACAAAAGAATTAATCATAGATTGTCTAGCACTCGATCAGAGTAGGAAGATACCATGGCTGGAGTGTATTCACAATATTTAAAAATACTGTAAAGTTGACATTGATAGGAGAGACCTCCTTTCTATACAGGAGATTAGTAAACAGGAACTTGAGCTTAAATATTTAAAAATAATGGAAAATGAAAGAGAACGGTCTGTCAGTCAAAAACATACCATCATGTCATACTGTGAACAACTGCTTGTGAGGGGCCTACAGCCGTACTACACATTGATGATAAACGTACATAAGATATTTTACCTTACAAGGCTAAGGATGGGTACTCTACACTATTTGGTTGCTTTCCCTAGAATGGAAAAATGGTGCCATAAGTTTTCGAACTGCCCTTGTGATGGAAAATCTATGCAATCAACGATGCACTTTATTCTTTTGTATAGCTTTTCTAAGGATATCCGGAAATCAGTTTTAAAACCTCTTTTTTTATCGAATAAGCTTTTTAATTATCAATATGTTTTTAACTTTGCATGTAGTCCAGAAAATGTCATAGTTATAGGTTCTGTTACTCGTTTTCTACAACTTGCAGTTAGGAAACAAAAAGATTACTCATATCTAGATGCATTGATATATGAAGACTTAGTTGATTATCCCTAGTACGTCTCTTTTAACTCTGTATTCCTTGCTAAGATGTAGACTTTGTACTTTAGGTTTTATTACGTACTTTTTGCACCAGCACTTTATCTCCCACTATCAAATGTAATATCCCTTGATTAGCATGTAATGCCCTAGTTCCTTTAGACCTCAAAAAGTGATTAATGATGGTTTCATGGATTTTAAAATATTTTATAAAATATTCTATAAATGTATTGCAAAAATAATTTTTTCTGTATCTGTATTTAAATGAATTAGAATGACCATGTAAATATACAATTCGTTTTTTTATTTCAGTATCCTTTTATGGTGAGATTTGTTGCACTGAATAAAGATGCTTTTGATTTGATTTGATTTGTATGAATGTTATTGAAGTCAGATTTTACTGTGCTCAAGTCTTCTTTGACCTCTTACGGGCTTCACAGACATGCAAATCCACTGCTGATGTTATCGGTAGACTGAAAGGTCAATGAAGGCTATTTTGAATATTGGGGCCACACGTATCAGACTCTTTTTCTGTCCGCAAACGGCCTGAGTCTCAGAATCGGCCCGTTTAAGTACACAAAAAATGCTTTTCACATGTAACAAACACTATTTTGCGAGTCGGTAACCAGTTGCCGAATCACAAAACGGTTAGTTATTTCGTATTTGGAAAGGGCATGATTCGGGCGTCCCTTCCAAATACAGAATCGAATTGGTATGTATTACTGTTTTGTGACAGTGAATGCGGTCGCAAAACATTTGCAATTTACCACCAACTTCAAGTTGGTAATAACCCATTTGCAAACGGACAGGGCTCCTCAAGAAACCCCTTCCCCCTTGTGAATGTATACAAAGACTTTTTTAAGAGCAGATCGTGGTCCCACAAATGACTGCCTGATCTTAGAAAACAAAAGGTAAACTTTTAAATTTTTATTTTTTAAAGCATCCCGTTTTCCTTTAAGGAAAATGGGCTGCTTTGCAAAAAGAAAGATTGTTTTATTTGAAAGCAATCATGGACATGGTGGTCGGCTAACCCCAGCAGGCCACCATCCCCGTGATTTTAGTGATTCCAAATTGCAACCCACCTCATTATTATTATTGAGGTAGGGCAATTCGTGACCTCCTAGGAATCTCTAAAGGAACTCCTTGGAGTTTCATACATTTGTAAAAGTGATAACCTAATTTTGTTTCCATGAAAATTACAATTAGGTAATTGCTATTACAAATGTTGTTGCATGTGGCCCTTAGTTCTCTTAGAGTGCTTTGGCACAAGGAGCTCTTTGATTGAGTGTTCTCATTTTTTACTACTTTTATTAATGTGTTTAGTTTTTATTAATTATCATAAATTTAGATATACTTCTAAATATTTTACATTTGTGTCAAGTGTATAATAGATCATTACATGTTTCAACCCAGTAGCTAATTAGTTTTAGATTAAATAATTTCATCTGTAAACTTACATTATGGATTGGCCACCAACAGGTTGGCAGTGGCTGTGTGTACTCAGATATTTTATTACTGCAGAGGCAGCATTAACTAAATTAGAAGGGTGATATATTTGTCCTATACAATTAGTGCCCCTGATTGAGTATCAGTATGCTATTTTAATGCAAGTAATCCTGGTGATTAGAGGTTTCTGCAATTTATGACCAGGAAACAACGCCTCAGCCCATAGGGAAAGCATCATAAGGTAATTACCGCAGTCTGTGGTCTGCGACTAAGCATTTCGAGTTTGTCACTGGCTAAAGGCAGCCGTGTCTCTAGGAGGCCCTTGGAGAAGGTCAGTAGTTGGTGTGAAGGTGTGGCAACCTACTCTGATTTGTCTTTCTTCTTGAACAGTCGTGGTGTGGCTTACATCGACTGTCCTTTGTTGCCTTTGGTAACTACGTAACGGATATCATAGGACATTGTACCAGGTTATTTTCAATTTCTGCTTTTTTAACTTGCCCCAAATTTAGTCATCGCTCACAGACATGTGTACCACTAAGGAGGACCAGGAAGAACCTTCTCAGACCATCAGGTGACTTTCATCTGGGCACGAGTCCATTCTAGTGGGGCTGCCTCACCCGATTCTCTCACATACATTGCTGCACCCAAGTCTCAAGATGAACTACCCTTGCAATCCAGATTCTAAAAGAGTAATGTGAGCTTCAACACTCCTCCAAACCCACTGCCAACCTTACACTAACAACAAGCAGGTTAGAAGGAGGCCTGGGGAATGGGACAATAGAAAGAAATAAAGACAAAGGATTTCATTACACTGCCTGGTTGCACAGCTGGGTTTGATCTGCCCTGCAGGTGTTTGAATATCTAAAAACAAGAGAATACTTTTAGTATGGCTGCGGTATTGACCTTGGCATCTAATGTCTACTTTTATGGGATATACCTGTTAACACTCTGCATTAAGTGGGGTGATTTCGGCCATGTGGTAGGCCCAGCTGTAACTAAACACTTACTTTGAACTGGTTTTTAACTGGATCTTATATATAGGCCCCTGTCGTTAGAGGTAAAAACACTGATCGATATATCAGCAATGACTGTAAAACACCACAGTAAAACATTTCAGTAAGTCCCTGTTTACATTTCCCATGTTTTATTTCATCACGCATTTCTTAAGCGTATTACATTTTTACAGATGATGTGTTTCTGTGACTGTTGTTTGTTACTAACTTTGAACTGGGTCACATCTAGGTATCTCTAGGTGAATTTAGGTTATGGGTGCATGATGGAGCATGATTAAGAACTTTGCAACAGAGGTTGAGGGCAGTGCTGCTTTCTTACAGTGCCTGGTTTTGGGTCATAAATGTTTTCAGGTTATATGGTTATGCAATCTTAGGTCTCTTTGGAGAGCACCAAGATCAATGTTCTCATATGTGCCAATTATAATTATATAATTACTATTTTATGCGGAAGTGTGTGAAGGAGGTACACTACTGTTGAAATGTTGACAACCTTATAGGAAAAGAAAATGTTGCTATTGGAAGCGAGGAGAGAGAGTGTTTATGACAGAAAGGGGGCATAATAAAGGCGGGATGATATGAGAAATAGCATGCAAATGAACACAGTTAAACGAGATGATTACGAGAAATGCATGATTTCAGAAGGATGTGAAGAGAAGAAGGGCGTAAATGCTTAAGTGAGAATGAGAGACTGCAGAGGGAAGGGGTGTGAGTAGGAGAATCCCAGTGATTGAGGCACTCCGAAGACCACTTTCCTTATAATGTTTAAATTGTCATGTATTCAAAGTTGAGCCATTTTCAATTCTAATTATTCACAACTAAATCATTGTTGTTATCCATTTACTAGTACTTGAAACACCAGCTGGCAAAGCCAATAGGTTTGTCTTTTTCTAGGCATATGTTTGTTGTGTACAGTCATAGAATGCAGTAAAAGAAAACTCACGGAGAAGCACCCAATTACTGGTCAGATATCATATGGGTACACATGCTTTGGGCCACTTTTCATGGTTCACACTCTTGGAAAGAACTTCTATTCCCATTTCTTAGGTATGAACCTCCTTCTAAGAAGGAGGAGCCACTCAAGTGATGTATAAAGTACAGTGAATCCCTCTTAGATGTGAGATCTGCAGCCTCCCTCCTCTTCTGCTCCGGAAGATGCGCATGTTCAGGAGATCTTCAGTTCGGGTGGAACTTGTGGCCATGGGCAATTCTGTTCTGCACTACATCCTGACACCCAGTTGATCACAATCTTGTTGGCCGTTGCATTTTTGGGCTTATCTCTAATAGTCCAGTAGTAGTGCTGGTTTTTAGGTCTTCTGTTTTTGGCGGGTCCCAGCTGCAGCTAAAGTTTAGCTGGACAGAGCGCTCTTTAATTTGGTAAAGGGTTGCTCCTCCCCCTGCAGAGGCGGGTGCTCTTCCTCTCCTCCTAAAGTCCCACAACATACCCCAGCTGCTCCTGGATTTGAGGGCCACCTTTCTAGATTCATGTAATCTGCGGAGGGTCAGGATTCTGCATTCCTGCAGTGCTCAAACCAGACTGGGGCTAGTGATGCGGTTGCTTCATCCATGAGGGATACGGAAAAACATGCTGGAAAACATTCTAATCAAGGAAGAAGCGGAGAGCAGGCCTGAAACAACATTGCATCGTGTGGCGTAAACCCCTAATATTCTCTGCAAATCTAGGCAAAGCGTGTGTAATAAAGTGAGAACAGCTCAGAAACCCCACAGAATAGCATGACCTGGCTTTAGAAAAAATCCTTGCGCCAATTGAAAAGAGGAGAAAACAACAGGCAACCTGTGAATTGACTTACATTGTTGCAGGTATTACTTGTATTTTTCGCAAAATGACACATAAAGTAATATACTCCTAGGCAATTGTGTGCACATACAAGTTTGTGCTGTGGGTGTACCGCGACTACAAAACCCAGGCATGACACTGTAGCACAATGCTAAATTATATCAGATTTGCACAAATAAGGCATTCAAGGGGTGTTCATGACCAATGATGTCATCAGAAGTCGATACATTGTAAATAATGCACAGCACATTTTTTTGCCTTTTGCATACACAGTGCTGGAGATTTCCACGTACCGTCGTATTGCACGGATGTTTGGAAAACTTGATCTGGTTTACAAAAGATGATGCTGTTGAGCACAAGATACAATAAAAGGAACAAATCTATGTTTTTGCAATACATAGTCACATCCATGATTATAGTGTCACCATATTTCATCCTTGGCTTTCTTCCCATGTGTTTTGTGGTTGCACAAGTAGGCACTGGTCAGTTTGGGGTTTTACCTTTGTTTGGAAGTGATTTTAGTGAAACGCTTTGGGCTACATTCCATCATTTATCTGAACTAGTGACCAATGACCCTAATCTCTGTGTGTATTCTGACTTTTTCAAAAAAAGGTTTTTTTGCCTGCGCACTCCCTTATCTACTGCAAGTACTCAATTATTCGAAAAACTATTTGTACTGTGTTTGTGTGCTGTTTGGTTGAAAGGCAGCCAGCCCAAAATATCAATCAACCGCTGGTGGAAACTCCACTAGTTTACCAAACGCACTCCAATGTAGTTAAAGTATAACAAAGTTGAAAACTGTAGTCTGTTTTTTTTGTCCAATTAATCACACAGAAAGATACTTCTTAAGGGAAAGATCATGTATTTTTATCATTATTGCATTTAACATTACAATTTCGACATTTACTTCATAGACTAAATAATACGAAATTTGAAAACATGAACTTCTTATTGCAAAAGCATTATAAAACTGTTATGGTTACAATACAAAACATTTTTAGATGACATTATAAACCGCAGTTGAGGAAAAGGCCCAATGCATTTCGGGGGGTTCCCTTCTTCAGGGACACTGGAAAAAATGAAACATTGTATAAACAATATGTCACAGGATGGTGATACAGCAACAGAAATACAGTTTTTTACTCTTATTTGCGTAGGCAGTTCATGATGCCAACAACACCAAGTACATATGTTACAAATAAGCCTATTAATGAACCTAAGTTTATGGGCTTCATATTAAGGTCAAAACTGAAAAAAAGAAGAATGTTAACACCAAGTAAATGGAAAAACAGACACAAAGTTGAAGAAAAAGTTAGGAAAATACCGCCACCACAAATGAATAATGTTACTATAGAACCTAATATAGTAGAATAGTAGGATCAACTCCTCAGCATCAAACAAACAACCAGGTACCCTCACTCATTACCAAACTTTAACTATAACGATCCTAGGTTCGGACCACTCAAGTGTCCCACTTGCACCGAGACTCCACCTATCTCTTCCCCTATACCTCCCCCACTAGTGACAGCAGCTCTTATCAATGCAAGATCCCTGCTGAAACATAAATATGAAATCGCCGAGTTCATAGACTCACAACAGATAGATATTCTATTTATCACCGAGACATGGGGAGACGAGGCCTCTGGCCCCGACTTCAGAGACGCCACACCAATCAATTACTGTGTGTGTAAATTAGACAGACCTATAAGGAAGGGTGGAGGAGTCGCGATCATTTACAAAAACCACCTCAAAATATCCACTACAGACACAACCTATCCTGAATGCGAGGCCCTCCTCTTCTCAATAGGCCTATCCAGTAAAGCAACATTCAAAGGCATGCTGATTTACCGCCCTCCAGGATCCAGAGCCAAGTTTCTAGCACGCCTGGATCACATAATCGAGACATCTATTGGAGCACCTCATTTCACCATCCTAGGTGATTTTAACTTTCACCTCGAAGTTTTAGAAGACCCTGACACTACAACGTTACTTGGAGACTTAGAGACTGCCGGTCTTACTCAAATTGTTAAAAAACCCACGCACAAAGCAGGTCATACGTTGGATGGATTATTCACCAACAACCCTGAAATCTCTATCACAGAGATCATTCCTCTAATCTGGACGGATCATTCCGCTATATGTTTCTCTATTCCTACTAAACCCACGCCCCCTCCCCTGTCCCTTCCCCATTCTACTAAATTCAGAGACTGGAAGAACTTAAATCTCGAACGTCTTACTCAGATGATCCAGGATATCCCATTACTTAATGAGCACGACCCCATAGCAGCGTCAGATACTTATACGGAGACTCTGATCGAAGCCTGCAACAAATTAGCACCTTCCAAAACTTCCCACCGGACTAGAATACGTCCATCAGCCCCCTGGTTCTCTGAGCCGCTCAGACTTCAGCGCCAGCACTGCAGAAACCTTGAACGGCAGTGGCGCCGTAACTTTAACACATCTGACAAGATCAGTTACAAAAGCGCTCTCACTAACTATAAAAAACTCATAAAAACAGAAAAAACCACGTACTATACTAGCCAAATTAATGAGGCGAAAAATTCCTCAGGGAAACTATTTCAAGTAGTAACTTACCTGTCCAACCCATCTGTTCCTCAGTCAGAAGGGTCTCAAGCCCTTTCTGATGCATTAGCCAAATTTTTCGAGGACAAGGTCAGAGCTATTTTTAACACATTTACACCTGAGATAGCGACCATTCCCTCTCACTCTATAGTCGACGGCGGCCCTATATTCGCAGGTTTTGAACCCACCTCCGGTGAATTCATTCAACCACTGATCGCTCGAACAAAATCCGGCTCACCTCTGGACCCTTGTCCTCCAAGCATCCTCAACCTCATCTCGGAGGTTATCGCCCCTCCTCTAACCACCATCTGTAATGCAATGTTTGAATCCGGTGTATACCCCCCGCAGTGGAAAAAAGCAATAATCAAACCGCTGCTAAAAAAACCTAGTCTAGACCCTCTCCTTCCTGCTAGCTATAGGCCCATCGCCTGTCTCCCATTCCCTGCAAAGATCTTTGAAAAGATCATGAATACCCAGCTGTCAAATTACATTCATCACAATAATCTACTGGACGATACCCAATTTGGGTTCCGACAGGGCCACGGAACAGAGACGGCACTGCTAAAAGCAGCAGATGAGATTAGGTCTACGATGGACAACGGAGGAGCAGCAGTTCTAGTCCTCCTGGATCTATCTGCGGCCTTCGACACGGTCGACCACGCCACCTTGATCGACCGTGTCGAGGCCTTAGGAATCACAAGCAAAGCAAAAAACCTCCTGGCTTCATTCCTGTCAAACCGTCCACAAACAGTGAAACTAGGCAATTTCACATCCCAGACCTTTTCCTTGCCATGTGGAGTACCACAGGGATCCTCGCTAAGTCCGACACTATTCAATATCTATGTGTCGGACCTGGCGAGGGTCATAAAATCCTATGGAATCTCCCTCACTACCTACGCGGATGACACCCAACTGGTGTTGTCGATATACAATGACGGAATCTCGGTAGCAGCCAATTTCCAAATGGGAATGAAGGCAATAAGCTCCTGGATGTCATCCAACTGTCTTAAGCTCAATTCTGATAAGACAGAAGTGATGACACTCGGGAGTCTTCAACCAACCTGGTCCCCTCAATGGTGGCCTCACCAGATGGGACAACCTCCAGAACCTGTGACGAAGGTACGCAACTTGGGCGTTATCTTCGATAACAAGCTGACATTCCAGCAACATGTCAATGCTGTGGTTTCCTCTTCCTTCCACGTACTAAAAAGGATAAAAAAACTAATCCCATACCTACCACCACATGCAGGCAAAACCTTGGTCAGTGCATTAATATTCTCCAAAACAGATTACTGCAATGCATTGTTACTCAACACACAACAAAAGGTTCTTAATAAACTGCAAACTGTCCAGAATGCAGCAGCCAGAACACTGCTATCTATCCCTAGATTTGCATCGGTTTCCCCCTACATCCGACAATTACATTGGCTACCTGTGAGGAGCCGCATCAAGTTTAAATCTTTATGCATTGCATATAAGGCTATTCACGACCAAGGACCTCTATTCTTAAGAAGAGCCTTCCGACCGCTGAACATTCAAGAACCCTGCGGTCATCCTCAGCGCACCTACTCATGGTCCCCCGTACAAGAAGGGCCAACTGGGGCGACAAACGCTTCTCCGTGGCCACAGCTATACTGTGGAATACACTTCCTCTAAACATCAAGTGTGCTCCGACCCTCCTTAAATTTAGAAAACAACTAAAGACATGGTTGTTCCCTGCTTAATCCCCCCCTCCTCTGGAGTGATCTGCAACTACAGCGCCGAGACACCCTAGGGTATTTGCGCGCTCTAAAAATCGCCAAAAATAAATAAATAAAAATAAATAGAAAAAGGAAGCAAGATAGAATCGCCATGACCATTTATACAAGAGTGTGAAAGACTGGTTGTTGATACCACAGTTAAGGAATTACCCCACCACGCCGTGACTATAGGAAAAGGATATGGATAATACCCATGTACTCACTTCTCAACTACTAAGTAATGTGACGAAACTGAAGATCCAACGGAAAAAGGCTAACTAAAGCAAATACTTCCGCTAAAGAAACAAACAACAAAAACCATATCAATCATTAGCATGAGGTGGGACCAATGCGTTCAATTTCCAAGAGGACAATGTACTGCTTAAAGTACTTACTCGCTTATTGCGAATGTAACTGCGACTAAATGGGCAACCAGAAGGAATTTCACTAATATGTGACCATCTGTCTAGTGACTGTGTTCAATCGGATGGAAACGACAATTCCATCTATTTTTTCACTGCTCAATTGTAGATCAACAATAGTGGAAAAAACTCTTTTGTATCCACTGACTGTGAATGAATAAAAGTGATGTCATGAGAAGATTTTCACCCAATTAGAAATACTGTCATCGCCGATACAAGATGCTCTTAAAATGCACACGGTTTTAAATATAGCTGTCATGTATTCAATAGGTTACGGGCCATATTACTAACTAAATGGTAACAGGCAAAAATCCTCTAAATCTATGATAACATTATTGTCGAGACACTAGAAAAAACTGCTGTTAAACAGAATGGCCTGCCGTGTAACGGTTGAGACTCATTTACTCACTACCTCAGTTAGCAAGGTCAATACAAGAATCGCCTCTAAAAGCCACGTTCCTATACATTACACCTGTATTGCTAAAAGAATGCTGTTACTTCAAAAAACTTATCACCAAAACATTCTTAACTCACCGATACAGTGTAATCCAAGCAGGTTCTGACCAAGACGCGTACTCTCGATCTAGAGGATAAATGTATCTGTTTGAGAACCTGATACTTGAATCTAAGCGGTAGTACTAACTAAACAGGTTTTCTGCTCACCTCAAACTGCACACAACCGCGACAACACTTCTTCCAAACTCCACCACGCGCAAACCTGCACCTAACGTGCGTCAGCTTTATGCGCCCGCGTTGGCCTGCTGAACAGTGAAGTAGGACTAAACTAACGCCGCCATCTTGAAATGGTGAAATGTTGGATACCAACATATTCAACAAGGAAAGCACTTAAAATCGTGACAATGTGAACAATCAGAAACCAAAAAGAATCTCAATTGGAAAACAGAGTGAAGAGAATATGGAATCCGTTTGAAGAAACTATAAGTGGAAGTGGAAAAATATTATTAACGGTTACCATGGACTGTGAGGACAGTCAAACACCATCTTAAAAGGGTGTGGATCGCAAGTACAGACATGTGTTAAGTGGAAACGAAGGTCTAATCTATAACCGGAGAGCTGGTACAACTTTTCACATGTAAACTGAATCAGAGATTAGAAAAGGTTGAATAACGTGTGAAAAGAATAAAGTAATGTGTAAACTAAAAAAGGGTTAACAGGTTAAACAAACCGATTCGGAAGGAATCGGTTTGGGTAACATGAAGTTTAAGGACAGTCATATAAACATATTTATTGTTTGACCTGAATTAGAGCCCATTTACAAAAAAAAAAAAAAAAAAACGATCTTTAAGAAATAACAACAAGCATGTGCTAGGAAAATAACAAAAGTAATGGCATAAGTAATGACATATATACTGTCAAACATTGTTTATGAAAAGAGCATTACAAAAAACACTGTAATTCAATTCTGTCATTGAGCCCACTCGGCACCAAAGTTTGCAGAAATTTTGTCCACCAGGCTTCTCTCTGAGCTAAAAGAATTGAATGATTCTGATCAGGTTTCACTGCAATTATTTCAAGTATAGTAAACCTAAGCTGAGCATTGGTGTGTTGATGTTCTAACCAATGTGTGGCAAAAAAAGACTTAGTGGACTTTGTCCTGAATGTACTTTTGTGTTCAGATATGCGTTCCTTAATTTTTCTGGAGGTTTTACCTACATAGAGTAACCCACACGGGCATCTGATAGTGTAAATTACATTAGAACTGTTGCAGTCCCCATTGTATTTTAATGAAATGTTTTTCCCTGATTGGGGGTGATGGATAACGTTCCCTGTCATTACATTATTGCAGTGTACGCAATTATGACATTTGCGCATTCCATTAAATTGTTGTTGATCTTCAAACACTTTAGTGGTCAAAAGCTCCTTAAGGTTCTTACTTCTCGTGTACGCAAACAAAGGCTCTTCGTCATAGAGGCCCTTAAAATCAGGCTCTTGTTTCAGTAGTTCCCATCTGGATTTGATGATATGTTTGATAGCTTGAGATCTTGATGAGTATTTAGAAACAAAGACATGTCTGCTTGACTTCTCTTTTGGTTTGGTGGTAAGTAACATCTCACGTTGTTTTGAATCAGTCTTAGTCAAAGCTGTAGCCAAGATTTCCATGGGGTAACCTCTTTGTTTGAATTTCTCTTGCTGTTGTTTTAAAGCATCTTGTAGATCCGCTGAATTAGAAGTTATCCGTTTCACCCTTAGCAATTGTGAATACGGAAGGTTGTTTTTCAATGAAGGGGGATGAAAACTTGAATACAGAAGCAAGTTGTTTCTATCAGTGGGTTTTGTATACACTGACGTTTCCAGCTTGTTGGCTGTTTGAGTGATCAAGACATCTAAATAATGGATTTGCTGTGGACTTATCTCATGGGTCAATTTGATTCTCTCATGTTTATTGTTAAGTTCACCAATCAACTGTTCCAACAAGTTTTGGGAGCTTTTCCATACAAGGAAAATATCATCGATGAATCTGATGTAAAATGCTAAATTCGTAGCCCAAATTTCTTGCTTAAAGATGTATTTGTCCTCGAATTGAGCCATAAAAGTATTGGCGTACGCTGGTTCGCCAGTAAAACCCATGGAGGTTCCACTTACTTGGAGAAAGAATTTGTCTTGCCACGACAAGTAGCTGTGTTGGAGACAAAATATAAATAATTCCAGAATGAAAATTTTATTGACTTCCAAATCAGGTAATTGTAGAAGAGCCCACTCACTAGCTTTCACGCCATCTTTTAAAAGGGATGGATGTGTACAGTGAAGTCACATCAATAGTGCACATCAACCAGTCTGATTTGTATTCATTCTGTACTTGTTGGAACAAGCATTTCATTAAAATACAATGAGGACTGCAACAGTTCTAATGTAATTTACACTATCAGATGCCCGTGTGGGTTACTCTATGTAGGTAAAACCTCCAGAAAAATTAAGGTACGCATATCTGAACACGAAAGTACATTCAGGACAAAGTCCACTAAGTCTTTTTTTGCCACACATTGGTTAGAACATCAACACACCAATGCTCAGCTTAGGTTTACTATACTTGAAATAATTGCAGTGAAACCTGATCAGAATCATTCAATTCTTTTAGCTCAGAGAGAAGCCTGGTGGACAAAATTTCTGCAAACTTTGGTGCCGAGTGGGCTCAATGACAGAATTGAATTACAGTGTTTTTTGTAATTCTCTTTTCATAAACAATGTTTGACAGTATATATGTCATTACTTATGCCATTACTTTTGTTATTTTCCTAGCACATGCTTGTTGTTATTTCTTAAAGATCGTTTTTTTTTGTTTTGTTTTTTTTTGGTTTTTTTTGTAAATGGGCTCTAATTCAGGTCAAACAATAAATATGTTTATATGGCTGTCCTTAAACTTCATGTTACCCAAACCGATTTCTTCCGAATCGGTTTGTTTAACCTGTTAACCCTTTTTTAGTTTACACATTACTTTATTCTTTTCACACGTTTTTCAACCTTTTCTAATCTCTGATTCAGTTTACATGTGAAAATTTGTACCAGCTCTCCGGTTATAGATTAGACCTTCGTTTCCACTTAACACATGTCTGTACTTGCGATCCACACCCTTTTAAGATGGTGTTTGACTGTCCTCACAGTCCATAGTAACCGTTAATAATATTTTTCCACTTCCACTTATAGTTTCTTCAAACGGATTCCATATTCTCTTCACTCTGTTTTCAAATTGAGATTCTTTTTGGTTTCTGATTGTTCACATTGTCACGATTTTAAGTGCTTTCCTTGTTGAATATGTTGGTATCCAACATTTCACCATTTCAAGATGGCGGCGTTAGTTTAGTCCTACTTCACTGTTCAGCAGGCCAACGCGGGCGCATAAAGCTGACGCACGTTAGGTGCAGGTTTGCGCGTGGTGGAGTTTGGAAGAAGTGTTGTCGCGGTTGTGTGCAGTTTGAGGTGAGCAGAAAACCTGTTTAGTTAGTACTACCGCTTAGACTCAAGTATCAGGTTCTCAAACAGATACATTTATCCTCTAGATCGAGAGTACGCGTCTTGGTCAGAACCTGCTTGGATTACACTGTATCGGTGAGTTAAGAATGTTTTGGTGATAAGTTTTTTGAAGTAACAGCATTCTTTTAGCAATACAGGTGTAATGTATAGGAACGTGGCTTTTAGAGGCGATTCTTGTATCGACCTTGCTAACTGAGGTAGTGAGTAAATGAGTCTCAACCGTTACACGGCAGGCCATTCTGTTTAACAGCAGTTTTTTCTAGTGTCTCGACAATAATGTTATCATAGATTTAGAGGATTTTTGTCAGTTACCATTTAGTTAGTAATATGGCCCGTAACCAATTGAATACATGACAGCTATATTTAAAACCGTGTGCATTTTAAGAGCATCTTGTATCGGCGATGACAGTATTTCTAATTGGGTGAAAATCTTCTCATGACATCACTTTTATTCATTCACAGGCAGTGGATACAAAAGAGTTTTTTCCACTATTGTTGGTCTACAATTGAGTAGCGAAAAAATAGATGGAATTGTCGTTTCCATCCGATTGAACACAGTCACTAGACAGATGGTCACATATTAGTGAAATTCCTTCTGGTTGCCCATTTGTTCGCAGTTACATTCGCAATAAGCGAGTAAGTACTTTAAGCAGTACATTGTCCTCTTGGAAATTGAACGCATTGGTCCCACCTCATGCTAATGATTGATATGGTTTTTGTTGTTTGTTTCTTTAGCGGAAGTATTTGCTTTAGTTAGCCTTTTTCCGTTGGATCTTCAGTTTCGTCACATTACTTAGTAGTTGAGAAGTGAGTACATGGGTATTATCCATATCCTTTTCCTATAGTCACGGCGTGGTGGGGTAGTTCCTTATCTGTGGTATCAACAACCAGTCTTTCACACTCTTGTATAAATGGTCATGGCGATTCTATCTTGCTTCCTTTTTCTACTATATTAGGTTCTATAGTAACATTATTCATTTGTGGTGGCGGTATTTTCCTAGCTTTTTCTTCAACTTTGTGTCTGTTTTTCCATGTACTTGGTGTTAACATTCTTCTTTTTTCCAGTTTTGACCTTAATATGAAGCCCATAAACTTAGGTTCATTAATAGGCTTATTTGTAACATATGTACTTGGTGTTGTTGGCATCATGAACTGCCTACGCAAATAAGAGTAAAAAACTGTATTTCTGTTGCTGTATCACCATCCTGTGACATATTGTTTATACAATGTTTCATTTTTTCCAGTGCCCCTGAAGAAGGGAACCCCCCGAAATGCATTGGGCCTTTTCCTCAACTGCGGTTTATAATTTCATCTAAAAATGTTTTGTATTGTAACCATAACAGTTTTATAATGCTTTTGCAATAAGAAGTTCATGTTTTCAAATTTCGTATTATTTAGTCTATGAAGTAAATGTCGAAATTGTAATGTTAAATGCAATAATGATAAAAATACATGATCTTTCCCTTAAGAAGTATCTTTCTGTGTGATTAATTGGACAAAAAAAACAGACTACAGTTTTCAACTTTGTTATACTTTAACTACATTGGAGTGCGTTTGGTAAACTAGTGGAGTTTCCACCAGCGGTTGATTGTTATTCTGACTTTTTGCCATAAACAAAAAAAGATACTTGCACTTCCCGTGATCACACCAAGTACTTTGTGGGTAAATCATTACTTGAGGGAGGGTCTTTAGTTGGAATTGATGATAGAGAAGGAAACTTATCAGAAAAAAGAAGCATGGATATTGTGATATATATCACTATCACCTGCACTACACTGCATATTTACTCCTCTAATGGAATTAGATATAAAGTAAAAGACAAAAATAAAAAACATTTGTGACCCAAATATCGTTAAAGAGAATTATTGACATCAAGCTGGCCTACCCTTGACATGCATATAATAATAGGACAACCTTATTTATCAATAGGCACATTGCATTGTATTGCATGGAGTTGCATAGTAATATATTATATTCAAAGCCACTGAAATGATGTTCGTAATCAAAGAAGAAGGAGCCCTGTCAATTCCATGGGGTCTGGATTTATTCAGAATTGGCTTGAAACCCTTTACCAATCTTGGCCACTGGTTGTGTAAAGTGAGCACGACTTTGGTGTGTTGTTGGGTGGCGTCATCATTGTGCTTCGCACCTATGTACTCGCTTCACTAGGTGAGTACCTGTTCATCCGGGGGAAAGTACAGGAGGGATCCCTGTGGTGTTATCTTAGTACAAATATTTAATGAACCTGAAGTATAAAGGGGTAAGATTAACAGGTAAAGTGGTGATGCTCAACGGACGTGCACATTACTCTTCACAGCACAAATTGGTGGTCACTGTTGGGGTGTTAATTCTGAATAAATCCAGACCACATGGCACCCACAGGGCTCACTCTTCTTGATTATGGATGTCTACAAAGTGTGTGTGCTGGTTTAATATTCAAAGTGAAACAAATTAATTCCCAATACTCATGTGTGGATATTGGAAAAATGATGAACCAAGTGCCACATGGCCTGACAATCTGGGAACGCTGCCTAATGTATTTAAGGAAGTAAGAAACCTCAGAATTACCATGGACTCCAAAGCTATCAACGAATGCCCAAGTGGGTAAACTAGCAAGATCAAGCTTCAGTACTATGAGAAATCTTTGACGCATCTTCCCCCTTCTGGGATTTCCACACAAGGTCCATGCTATTATCTTTCTTGTCTGCTTCATCAAGAATAAAATTACCAAACACATCCAACATAGGAATCTCCAATCTAGATTGGTACATCACCTTCAAAATCCCACCACACAAGAAATAAAAACATAGTTGGCTCTTCCCCACATAACTACCATACTCAAACAAATATATATAGCATATCCTTCTGTTTATAACCATCTATTTGTACTATAAATGTGTACCTACATATGTGCATTGCTTTGCATACACAGGTATAATAATTATGTTTACAAGTATGTAGATATCCATTAGTTCTTTTTTACAATTGTATATAGTACTTATGGTTATATTATTCTATATTTAACAAGTATATAGGTGACTGCATAAATAAGTAAATCTGTTATCATAACTGTTTATCGAAAATTGCTGTATTATTGAATTACAAAAATATACATTAAAAACAAATAAATTAACTTAGAGTACAGCAATACTTGAAAGTCTGAGTTTATTAAATACAACTTAAATCTACATATATTACCTACTTTATAAATATATACCTTCCATGTACTTATGTATCATTGTCTTTATATTTATTACTTTACTTCTAATTCAGCATCTACAATGCACCACCCGATATCTCACCCTATACTTATAATTAATCCTCTGCCTTCCCTCTCTGACTCATCCCAAACCTCATTCTACTACTCTTGCCAATGCACTACCTTATTTCTCACCTTATACCTCACTCAATATATCCCATACTTCCTCTCTGACTCATCCCAAACCCCATTCTACTACTATGATCCACAAAATAACCCTTCCTAGACTTTTCCCATCCTCTACTCTTCCTTGCATAATCTCATACCTCTTTTACTATTCAGATCTCCCCAACAAGCATTTCTAAACCATTCCCTCTGCCTCTTACCCCTCCACCTTCCCTTTTACTCATGCCAAACCTCCTCCTGCTGCTATGAGCTAAATAAAAAACACTTTCTAGACCCTTCCCTCTTCTAGCCTTCTACTATCCTTTTCAATATATCCAATAGACGAAAATGTCCACGACTTAAATTAAATTAATTTCATATTTCCCTATATTAATTCCCCCTTAAACCTTTTTAGGTTTCGGAGTAGCGTACTACCAGTTGACAAGCACTACAACACATCAACAGGGATAGCAAGGGCTAAATAAATGCAAACCCTTCACTCTCTAACCCCTCTACTATCCTTTTTCAATCCAAATTACAAACTCACATTCCCACAGCTGAAATAAATGTAATATCTCCCTATACTAATTCACCACTAATTCTTTTTGGGTTCCAGAGTAAGTGCTATATAAATGGAATTACAATTCATAGATAAACCCACGTTCCCAGCCACGCGTCTTTAGCTAGTTTTTACCAACAAGCAAAAAGGATGCCAATCTCCTCTTCATGTCCTGTGGGATTGCCAGGTTGTTTTTGTGTTTGATTTACCCCTGTACACTGTGGGCCATTTTGCGTCATGGTTGCACAACTTTTTTGGGTGTATCCATGATGCAAAATGCTAGTAAATAATAACAAAGGCCCACGAGGTGTGCTTTACCCCGCTGTGCTTGGCTTTATAAAAGAAATGTATGCAGTGCAACAGCTACCACTGCATTGCGCTACATTTCGTTCTGGGATGCACTCCATGGGTGGATTTTCATGCAATGCCAGATATTTAAAGGTTTTTAAACCTGGGATTGTGTGAAATTGCTATGCCTCCCAGAGAGTGGTGTAACAAGGTCAGCAGCAGACTCGATGTGAGAAGTTGGCCTGATATGTAGTGTTTCCAATTCTGGAACCACTTTGTATCAGTCCAAACAATCCCTTATGGTGTCTGGTTGTAAGTCAACCTTGTTAGACAAGCTATCCTAGGGGTAGCATGGACTAAGCAGCATTAAAGGCTTAACTTAAGAGGTCGTGTTAAGCGAGCTGTTTTACCACATACAATCCTGTAATACCAAATGAAAGTACACCACACAAGTATATATTATAAAAATATATGTGTTTATTTCTAAATTAATGCCCAGTACTCTTTATGAGCAAAGGGGCACAAGCGTTAAATCAAAAGCACAGTATAACATATAAAGTTGCACAATTATGGATGAGGGCGGGTGGCCACTCAAACCATATACTAAAAAAATGGTATAAGAGATCGCAATCGAACAGTGGTTAGGCCTAGGGCCTAGAGAATCGCTGGGAGCAGTCAGGACTAGCAATGCTGAAGTCGGGAGAAGCCCGCGGGATTCGGGTGCAGCACGTAAAGTGCGACTTGCACCAATGCAAAGTCAATGGTGCGTAAAAGTTACACAAAGTTAGTTTAAAGATACTTCCCCTGAGCCTAGAGGAACAAAACTTAAGACACAGACCCTAGAGGTGTGTACCAACGTGGGCACACCGGCGTTGTAATGTTACCTCACCCACAGGAAGTGGGTGCACAGGGTCGAAGTGGCGTCGGGTTTTGACACGCAGGTTCTTGGTGCTTGGAGCTGGAGAAGCTGCAGGCGATGGGAAGCAGAAGTGTCCGGTGTGATCCAAGGGTGGATCGAAGTCGAGATGAATCTGAAAGAGAGGGGACAGAGTCTGGGTCACTCAGCAGTGACCAGGGTGGAACCAGGAAGGAACCAGGCAATGTCGGGCGCAATCAGATGGTTGTTGAGAGGCTTCTCTCTGCTGTCACGTGGGCTCTGGGGCATCTGTGACGTCCAGGAGCAGGTCACGATCTGTCCCACGCAGGCTCTCGCCGTCAGCACCGTTGGCTTCAAGATTTCAGCAAACAGCACTTGGCAAAAGCAATCCACGCGGAACCGGGAGATTGCTTCTCACTCAGATCAGGAGGGTCAAAGTGGGGGCTCCTTTTCACAGGAGCTGGTGCAGATCTGGAGCAACCAGAAAAGCAAGTCGGTTTCAAGTTTTCCTAGGCACAAGGGCCACAAGCCAGCTGGCTACTGACCGGGCCAACGCGTCGAGCCAACACAAGCAGAAGGGCCCCACGCAGCACTCGTCGAGTGTGGAGGGGGTATCTCTAGTGCAAGTGTAGCTCAGGGTTGGGGCTTCTCAAACCCAGGTGTACAGCTTTGAGGGTCACTCGTGGGCTGCACGGTCAGCGTCTCGTGGCCTTTTCAAGATGGCGTGCCCCACGCTTCCGGTTGTCTCCACGGGTCTCAGCTCTGCAGGGACTGTGGATCGGGCTGGGAGAAGGCAGGCAAGCTTGATCTTGTTGATCTCTGTTGCTCGAGTTCCGGCGGGAACTGCAACAAAGCAAGGGTTGAGGTGCTGGTTGGTACCTGTTTGTACAGGGTGGTCACTCCTTGACCACAAGGGAGATTCTTCAGTATTCTACGTTGAGTAGGATGTCGAAGGGTCCAGAATTCGTTTCTTATGTTTCTTCAGGATGATCTGAGTTGCATTGGCACTGCTCCCACTCTTATTCCAATCTGAGGGGTGGATCTCCTGCTAGGTCCCTCCCTATGGGTGGGACCAGGAAGGGGGGCGGTTACACCCCCTTTCCTTTGTCCAGGTCACACTGGAGCTGGGGCTGGTGTGCCCCAGAACCGGTTTGACCGGATTATGCAAGGGGAAGCCTTGTGCTCCCCAGGCACTGTCTGGTTTCTTTCAAACCTCCCTGCTACAATCCACTATCTCCTGTCTGGGGTGGTGTGAAACCTCCCTGTGACAGGAAAGCCTTTGTCCAGGCCTCCTCTGCTGAGTTTCGGTCAGCAGCAGGAGGTCAGACATGTGTCTGTGGCAGAAGCATCCATTTTGTGGATCTGAGGCTCTTTTAAAATCAACCGCGTTTTAGCAAAAGTAACATGTCGTCCCCTCTAGAGGGGTGGAATGCTACCCCCGTCGCCAGGACTGGCGAGGGGGTAGTATTCCAATTCGTATGACACCTTACACGACATGTTTTGATAAAGCCAAACCAAAATTGACATATAACCGCGAGGATTATAATGCACTTAATAGTATATGGTTTGGCATTATCCCGGAACAGCTAAGGGAATTGGTCCCGACAGCTGCAGACAGGCTCAGCTCATGCTAGAGCACCATCTCACATTAAACCACGCACTCTGCCTTCAGGATTGTTAAGGCCTGCCATAGGAGTGGCTCAAAGGTTTATATGTGTCCAGATAGGTTTAGATATAGGCATACTATATCCAAGCAAGGGGTTATTACACCACCTTGCCCCAGCTGAGTGATCAGCCAGTTGTGTCAATTTTAGATAGCCAGCCAGGGGTGGCAAAAGATATGCTGCAGCCCCTGGTAGGCCTTGGATGCACCTATGCCCTGGGCACCTATAGTGCTCTGTACAGGGGCTGATAAGGTGACGCAAGCCAATCTAGTTATGCACCTAGGGTACATGGAATCCATTTCACAGAGAGAGCAGATAGCCCGGGGCCCTGATTAGCAGGGAACCAGGCCAACTAAGTCGAAAACCATCTAAACACAAGGCAAAAAATCTGGGGTAACCATAGTCAGGTAGCCACCTTCCTACACTCGAGTACGGCAACCGACTACTCTGGCACCACCCAGAAACTCAACAAAAAAAATTGCAGACCGTCCAAAACACCTCTGCCAGACTCATCTTGAACATCCCACACTGCAACCACTTCACTGGCCATCTGAGAGACCGTCACTGGCTATCTGTCAACAAAAGAATCACCCTCATGCTTCTCATCTATGCCTACAAAGCCCTCCACAATACCGGACCTGCATACCTCAACCACTACCTCTCCTTCTGCACTCCCACCAGACATCTCCGTTCTGCCTAATTGGCCCTGGCCATCATCCCACGGATCCGCAAAACCACGGCTAGAGGAAAATCCTTCTCCTACATCTGTTGCAATCACAAACATCTTACTAATAAAGAAAGACAGTGTTCTTTGACAGCTGGTCACAATGCACAGACAAAGGATTGGAAATCAATAAAGAACTCTTCTGGTCTGACCCTTAAAAAAACCACTATACACAGAGCCACTGAAATTACGTGGCAGGGGAGCACCAAATTATAAGGCAGGGTGGACTAAATTACGCGAAATTTCTTTATAGTATCACTTCATTATTTTATCGTTTTGGCACATAGTGATACTGTCTGGTCAAAGATTCCATATCATTAGTGTCAGGTTAACAATCAAATACAAAAATAAGCAACTGAAAGATGACCCATTAACATTTTGCGACGGGTCTTCCACTACACTCAAAAGCATGTTGCCATGTTTTTACCTAGAAACAACATTATTTTTCTCAAAGTTCGCAGATTAATGCAGTAGATGATGGATCATGAGGCTAATGCAGTAAATCTATAAATATGCTGCAGAATCGCATGATTCCAGTAGCCCTGACTACATCTATATCAGAGACTCATTGCATGAATTTGATGAATGCTATTTTTTCTGTAAGGTAAATACAAATCATAACTCTTTCAATTGCAGTTTGTAGTGATGTGCCTGTTTTATTTTAGGAGCTACAATGACTGGGCACATTAGCTTTGTCTTGGTTCACACCAACAGCTATTTCGGATGCAGTAAAAAGCTCATTAGTATGTGTAAAATGTCTGGAATCTATTTACGCTGCTCTCCTGTAAAGGTGTATAAAGTAATATTGTCCTTCAGGCATTGTTACTGTTATATTGTACCAATCTATCTGCATCAGAACAATTCCTTCTCACCTGAACCACCCTTTGAATTTGCCCCTCTTAAAGATAGTAGGGGATCATCCAGCAGATATACTCCAAAATATGCAGATTTCTAGTTTGCAGTGTCTCTCATAGCTCCTTGAGCTTTTCAATTTCTAGCCTAGCAATATTCTTGTAGCGTATCAAGCTGTTTTGAGTTATCCCACAACACTTCATCAGTGCATATGCAACAATAGATGGCCTCCGTCTGATAGCAGATATAGTCAGGTATATCCGAAGCAATCATCACAATCAACCAAAAAATCCTACAACGTAGAGTGCTTGACTTTAAGGTGAAGAATACTGTCTTGATGTGGACATGGTTTGCGTCATTCTTGTTTGAGAGGGCACAAGCAGTAAGACATGCCTCTGTCACTTTGAAATGGAGCTAGCTTCAGTTTGGTGGAGTTGAGGAGTAGCCATAGCAAATCATGCTCAACAAGCTGAATTTGTTCAATCTTGTATAACATATATCTCAGGCTACTGATGCCATTATCCATTTCACAAAATATCACCTTTTGTAAGATGATGATTGATGACTCGGAACTGTTTTGCTGATCATGCTGTCAATTTGTGAAGGAAATATGAATAGTGGGACCTACCTTCAGGATATTGACAGACGGATGGCTCTCATCACCTAACTACCCTAGTAAAGTGGTGTCCCATATTCCCAGTGCCTATAAATTAAATGCAACAGTGGGCCTACAGCACTTATTGTGCCACCTACTTAAGTAGCCCATCAAAACAGGTCTTATGGCTGCCCTATGGTAGGCCCTGAACAGTCAATAGGGCAGTGTGAATTGTAATTAAAATATTGGACATGTACTTTTAAGTTTTATATGTCTTAGTAGTGAAACACTCCCAAATTTGTTTTTGCTGTGCTGTGAGGCCTACCTCTTCCATAGCATAACATTGGGTTCCCTTATTATATTTAATAAGTGTTAACGTTTGATTAGGAGCAGGTAGGAAAGTCAGGTGTGGAGTCTGAAGAATTTCAATATAAAATCCTGTTTAATGATAAAGTCAGATTTTAAGTCACAATTCTAAAAAGTTGTTATTTCCCTAACCATTTGGTGCCAGCAGTCTGTTCCTTGATCACATGATTAGCTGTTAGTGGCGTTTGTATATTCCTACCATGCAGCCACACAATAGAGAGACTAGCTACGCCTGAACGGGCCATCAGTGTCAGAATAGGGGTTAGAGCTGGGAACTGACATACTTGCACATCAATATGCTGAGCCAAGCACTCATACAAGGAAATGCACTCTAGCTTTTTGTGCCTGTAACCAAACTGGAGCCAGAGCAGGGAGGCAGGAAATATCAGATATGTCAGTAGGAGAAAGTCTACAGTAGTTTATCTCATTTCAAAGAAGGCACCAGGATCAAAAGGAGGACTCTTAGATATACTAGTTCAGTTTCTGGACCTGTGGAAAGACTCTTGGAGGACTGCCTGCTCCTGTGGCCGCTGTACACTTCAGAGGACTGATTTGCTACACCATGGACTGAACTCCTGCCCACAGCTTGCTTTGAACCCCAGAGGTCTGCCCTGATGTTTGATCATCAGGACTTCCAGAGTTACTCCAAAGATTAGCTAGCTGCCCTTCTGATAAGAAACTCAGGGTCATAAAAGGCTCCAATCATCTTGAACCCGCACATGGACCGAGCTTGAGTGAGTCCTGACCCTCTGAATGGCTACTAGAGAACATTAGGAAAACAGTTAAAACAGGAAAACAGCTCCTGAACAGGCTACAAACCAATCAAAAATACTACAGCAAGAAACGTCCTCAACCTACCCTACTGTCTGCACATCACTCCACGACACCAAGGCACAACACTGGCTCCCGATATGTTGTTTCAAACCTCTCACAAATACATACAAAGCACTACCCAGCATAGGCTGCAAACACTTCCACTAACCTGCAAGGCACCTCTGCTCAGCTGTACTCTAGTGTATCTTGGATATCTCGCATACAAAAACAAAGAGCAGGAGCTTGTTCCTTCTCATATATCGCCACAGCACATGAGAGCCTCCTCATTGATTCTTGAGTTCACCAAGAAGCTAAAAACGTGGCTTTTCAAATAAATTCTCATTGGAGACCGTCTGGATACCCCCGTGGGTGATTGACATGCTATACATATTTTCATAGCATACTGAGACTGAATATGTTGGACAGATGTACTGCAGAAATGTGTCTATCAAATCGCTACCATGTTAAGGTTTCAAATAAGAATAAATAAAGTTCTAAAAAAGTTCTTAGAGTCCATCTAGACCCCCTTGTGGAAATGCAGCCTGAGAGTCACTTCATGACCCTCGCTCTGTAGGCCAAAACTTACAAATTCTGCTCTTCATTCAATTAATTTCTTAGCTAATTTCTTCTTAGTTTATTTAAAATCTCAATTGTTTCTCTAGGATGCTAATGCATATTGTACAACGTTTATATTAGAAGATAACATTACATCATTAGGATGGAGAAGAGTCAAGTGCCACAACACAGCACAGAGGAACCTTAATGGTAAATGAGTACCTGCTAGTTCTTTTACCAATTGTGCTTTACAAACAGGAGCATTATAATCCAATATTTATTCATTCTCACACGCATTCTTAGATCCTGATAGGAATCCTCTAAATGTGTTTTATTCATTTTGTTTCATGGAGTTTTTAAGTTCATAGGTGCCATATTTATTGGGGAGCACTTCTTTTTGTCGTAGTTCTTAATGAGCATCTGCTTTCTGTCGACCTGCTGAATGGTGCTAACCTCTCTAAGCAAATCAATACTTTATTTTTCATCAATTTAAGGCAATTCAGAATGTTGAATAACTGCACTATATAAAGATCCTACAGATACAACTGCTCCTCTACTTTGTGATGACATCTGAAGTGAAGCTGCAGACACAGTAGTAGATAAGATTACATTTTGTTGGAAATGATCCTTACTGCAGGGTCACACAAACCTTTTTGCTTACCACTCCCCATTTTGCTGAATTCGTTTTTGTTGTGTTTAGGACTTTGAAAACGTTACCACTGCTAGCGAGTGATAAAGTGCATGTGCTCTCGCCTTAAAACATGGTAATATTGGCTCATACCCTATTGGCATATTCAATTTACTTATAATCTAAGTCCCTAGTAAGATGGTACAATAAGGGCCCAGAGCCTTAAATTAAATGCTACTAGTGGCCCTCTAGCACTAATTTGCAACACACATAGGTCATCTCTTGGGTTAACAATGGACAGCCCAGAGGGCCGGATGCAATGTATTTATTAATGTTTGACATGTACTTTTAGGTTTTTTTAGGTTTTATTTGTCCTATTAGTGAAAACCTCTAAAATGTGTTTGTCACTTCTGCAAGGCCTGTCTCTTACATTGAATAACATTGGGATTACCCTATTAAATTTGATAAGTGTAATTTCCAAATGGGAACATATGACTGGATCAAGTTTGGTGTCTCTGGAGTCACAATTTAAAATCCTAATTGTGAATGTGTCATTTTCCACAGGTATATATCGGCTGGTTGAATGCCCCGGTTTAACCCTGAAAGAGATTTTACTTTTGTGCCTGGAAACCTTGGCCTATACAGCTTTCCAGGAGTGCTCCCATTGTTCTGAGGGTTTATTAGAAGAGTTCTGTCCATGGGGAAAAAAAACTTTTCCATCTTGATGAAATGAAAAGAGGGGTCTAATTCCCCTAAGCTAAATTTTAATCTATGGTCCTCATTACAAGTTCAGAGATAAACTGTGCAAACAAGAGTTTGCACAGGAATCAGAATTTCGGACTATATGATAATTATCATGCAGAGAGTTTTCCCTTGATAGATTCCAGCAGTTGAAGAAGGCCTACTAGATTTATCAGGGGAAAACGTGGAAATAAAAAAAGGACAGTTGGTATTTAATACACGTGATAGTAACACTGTTCTAACCAACTTGGAAGTGAGGTCTATGAATAATTTCTCAGAGTGGGAAAACCACATCACGTTTCCAGTAGTACTCCTGGAAATCTGCACCTTGTGCAGTACTGAGAAGGTTTGTCAATAGAATAAAAGACACAAATTTCTCCAGGGAGAAGTAAATCCGTGCTTGCATTTTCTGTTTTTACTGTATCTGTTTTCTCTAAAACAGGTGCGCCGTACAACCCAATTTCACTAAACTCACTGTGTGATTATCTGTTTGCACTCTGACCGCTGTTTCATAATACAGAATGCATTAGACACGTCCTGTATTTCCCTCGCGTCTCGGAGCTCACGCACACATACACCCGCTTTCCTTTCACATTATCAGCTTGCTGCAGAGAGGGCTTTAATTGGCGAGTAATTGCAGGTTCTAGGAGCCATCAAGAAACGGAGATATTTCGATCAGGGAGGCGCAGGGCACTCGAGCTAGGCGGGCTGCCCTTTAGCGTGTGTCATGTTCAGGAACATTTGGGGTCAGCGGTGTCAGGGCAGGGGTCAGAAAACACAGCGAGCTACTGTCAGCCAGGGCTGACCTTTAGCTGACCAAGTGGAAGTGGGCGGGGCTCTGGCAGACTCGCATTCATGTCTCAAGTCAATGCGAACATGGGTACGGAGTGATCGAGATTGGAGACGATTTCTTAGCCCAAGTGAACAATTAGGCTGTTATTTCAACGCAAGTGAAAGAGGCTGATACTAACCAGGGAAAGATAGTTATTTGAAGGACTGGCCATCTCATAAATTCACACAGACTCAAATCAATAAATTGTTAAATGATTACATTGTTTCTTTAACTTCACTGTCGTATAATTTTAGGACGAACCATGGGAATATCATACAAAGTGCCCTACAATTTATCACATACACATAATGCATAGTTTTTCTGTTAAAGGCATTTGTTGGGCATTGGTGAACAGACGCCTCTGCTGCTGGGTGACTACCGTGGTCTCTGAGTTGATTCTTGGATTTACAAGGTAAATTCAGCTTTCCAGGCCCATTTGTACAATGATTTTCAGTATAACTACGGCTATTTTATATTTTGTGAGGAAATCAAACTTTTGTTTAGGGGTGGGAAAAGATTCAAACGTTGCCCTCGAAGGCAAATATCTTTCACTTATCACTCTTTGTGTAGTTTGCAGGCTGCTGAGGCTACCAGCTTGTTTAATAAGATACATTTCTAAAAAGAAAATTCTTTTTGCATAGGAATGGTGTTACAAAACATTTTTCGGAGGAATTTTCTCGTTAAACGTGGTGGTACCCAGCACTTTTTCTTCTGCATAGCTACACGTATTGCCCAATTTCTGCTGCTATTTATTTCTTAAAATTATGCAAGGTTGGTGACACTGATGAGCATTGGAAACTTGAAATAAATACTTTGCCATGTTGCTGGAAAAACGTTTTGCTGTAAACAAGACTCCACTTATTAGCAAAAGCTTTACTGCGAAAAATACAACTACAATGTTTTGTCATTTTAATGTAGCACATGGTTGTCCAGACTTTTTTTTAGCTCAGTGTAACTTTTTTAGTGTTTATAGAATGCTTATAGATCATAATCAAGGTTCACTGCTAATGGTCCATTGGCTGCTCTGTCAGTAAATCAGTGTTGTACTTTAGAGATTTGTTACATGATCTGCTTCAGAGTCTGAATTTATAGACTCTACAAACTGTCTGAAATATTTCTGAAATGTGGACTCTGACAAAGTTATGAATCTTTGAACATCTGTGTTCTGAAACAGAGGTTGTCTGAAATGGTCTTGACCCATTTAAGATTAAGTAACGTTCAGAATGTCATGGTCTATTACAGCTCACCAATGCTAAAAACAAATGTTGTCCCAGTCTGTCAAGCGAGCTTAACGTTAACGAGCGACCTTCCACTCAGAAGAGTTGGTTGACTAGTTCTGAATTACCCAGTGAATGATCTCATTATTGTTCAAAACAAATTAGATGGAAGCCAAAACAAATTACTTTTCAGATCCGTGCTCCTGTGATAGGATCATTGAAGACTCCCTAGATGATGCCAACTGACGATCACATCATGTGGTTAGTAGACATTTGTGTTCTCGTGGAGTCTAGCTCATCGAAAGACAAAAGGCTAGCAGAGCTGCACAGGCACTGATTGTGCTCAGCTATGAACTCTTCATATCAACTGCAAGAAGGACAACTCATAAAGTAGCAGTAATATTTATTAAACTTTTTGAGGCCCTCATTTATGAAAAGTGACGCATTGCTGCGAGAAAATCGCGATGCGTTACTTTTCATTGTGTCCTACTTGCGACACTAATGTTGCGTTATATTTATAGTATGACGCATCATGGCGCAAGGAGTTACAGAAATGACAGTATTTCTGACGTTTCTGTAGATGCAAAAATTATACATTGCTGGAGTGTGTCGCAACAGTGAGCAACTCCAGCAATGGGTCATTTACACATGCGCAAGTTCCTTGGTAAATGTGCCTGTGTCAGTCTTATGACTTCCATGAGGCAGGCGTAAGATATTGACACATTTGTGTCCTAGATGTGGCGCAGTGAAATCTCATAGATTTCACAGCATCACTTCTACGACCCTTTCCTACTTCGGAACGCCACCCCTGCATACATTATACCTGGCACAGGTGTAATGTGGCTTAGGGAATTACAAGTGACACATCTACCTAGTTGCGTCACTTTGTAAACATGGAGTAACTTGGCTCATTTTTTACACCGCTGGTGCATCACACAAAGTGACGCACCAGCGGTGCAAAAGTGACGCAAGGGCCTATAAATAAGCCCCTGAGTTTTTACATTGTTAGCAATTTCAGGACAAAACACCTTGGAGTCCATGCCACACTCAGAGTTTGACAGGTTACACTTCTGCATAATTCTGCCATTTCCCCTGGGCACTTCTATACAGTTTCATAATGTGTACCAGTCTATATATCCCCTGGGTAATACATATATTCGATGGTTAGGAAGGCCGTATCAGAGTGTGGAATTTATGTTTGTAAGTGAATGATTCCTGTGAGACCCCCACACAACGATGCTGCAGTTAAAGCTGATACAGTAATATACCGTTGCTATGTGTGGTCCCAACTCCCAAACAGTTCTATAGCATTGTGATGGCTGCCATTTCTGCCACAGCCCAATCTTTAAGTCTAACAACCATGTTTTACCATTGGGTGCCTCCCTCTCCTTCCATTTCAAGGCTAGTCTATATTTAGAAAGCACTAGAGCCAGATCAACAAACGTGCAAACCCATGGGGTTCTCCGTGTGCTCACCTACATTGCGTCATGTATCATGCTGCTGACAATTGCAGCTCTCACTTTTTCCCCTTCTGTGTCTACATTATTGCTCATCCATCTCATTGGCCACTGTATTTGGCCTGAAAGAAGGTAGTTATTTAGATTGGGAGCCCCATTCTCCTGTGATGTAGTAGTGGACTTTACCTATGGTGATCGTTATCCTTCCAGAGCCTCATTTTTGGGTTGGACAGAAGTGCTTTTAGTTCCTTGAAGAATATGTAAGGACCAGCAAACATATAGAAGGCAGGTTATAATCCAATCATTTATTTTAAAATCAAAATATATAACCCCATCAACTTGAATCCTCTCTTCACCAACTGCCGGCTCTTCGAATCCCAACATTCTCAAGACCCTAGACCTTCAGGATAATAACGTTCTATTAAGGAATATCACACACCGTTCCCTTTACAGAACAAACATATTTACAACTAGCTTTTATCATTGCAAAGCCATTACTTTAGCACAAACCCAGGAAAAATTGCAAGTCCACTTTAACCATACTCTTGCAAATGAAGAGGTTCTTTTTACAAACATGTGAACTCTTCAGGTTAGCTTGCATATTATCTGGAACACACAAATCATCATCAAATTTTACATTGGCCTTTCTCATCTTTCTCTAATCCGATACAGGTGCAGGCTCCACTGGATTGTATCTTGCAACTCTGCCAAGATTCCAAATTCTATGATCATCCATTTTAACAGCAGTTTTGAACAACTTCTCACTTTCATAGGCCAACTTAGTATAGAAAGTGTGCCTTATAGATTCTTAATCTATACCCAGTCACCTACTCTTACATAAGCAACATCAGCAACTACAGCAGCTTTACATTTATCAAAATGTATTTTCCTTTTTAACACCATCTTCATTTCCTTTCCTTTCCAACTTTCAACACAGAACTCCCATTCAACCTTATACAACCATTTTTTATTCACCCACTTGCAATATATGATACAGTTTGCTATCCTCTTCTGAAA
This sequence comes from Lissotriton vulgaris, assembly GCF_964263255.1. Lineage (NCBI taxonomy): Eukaryota > Metazoa > Chordata > Amphibia > Caudata > Salamandridae > Lissotriton > Lissotriton vulgaris. The sequence goes on from NC_141688.1 coordinate 172,677,867, forward strand.
TATCATGAAAGGTGTTGCACCAGTTGTGGAATGTGGAGTAGACCTATACAACCTCACTTGTCTCATTAATTCATCTTTCCAGTTCATACCACACTCTATTGAATACTGTAGTAACTTTTTCACCACTTTGTTGAAGTGTTCTATCATACTATTGGATTCAGGATGGTACAACACTGGTCTCTTCACTTATTTATTTATTTATTTAGAAAGTTTTATATAGCGCGAACAAGATCTTTGCAGATATCAGAGCGCTTTACAAAAAACAACAACAGGGGGTAGGAAAAACAAGAGAGCGATTAACAGGCTTTTGAGCAAGGAATAGTTATAGGTAATAGATGAGTAGCAACATAGGGTAGGTACATGAGGGAGCATAGTCAATCAGCTAAAACAATAATACAAGTAGACAGTCAGATAAACGAATATTACAAAAGGTGAGGAGTCTCAAATAGTTCCAAAGTGAAGTACAAGTTCAGGTAAATTTAGCCATGAGGATAGATTTCACTTCTTTCTTAAAAAATGTAGTGGAGGTGATAAGTCTGGTTTCTGGAGGGAGTGAAAAAGACTCTTCCATTACCTTAGATGTGAATTGCCACCCGTTATCAATCAATAAGGTGGAAGGAAAACCTTCCCTACCAGACATATCTTCAACCAAATTTACAAAAACCCTAGTTTCTACTGAATTCACAACCTTCACTACAGTCCAATGGGAGTACAAATCTATGCAAGTTATGATGTGCTTGTCCACTGAAAAAATCCTAATGGGATCAGCTATATGAAACCAATATAAACCCATGGTCCTGAAATAAGCTCACACCATGGGTTGAGTCCTACATTTTAAAACCTTATCACTGTTGACACACTCATAACACTCTCTCACTGCTCTCTCAACCTTCTTGTCCATTCCAGGCCACCGATGCCCTTCACTGATCTTTTCCTTAGCTTTAGATTTGCTCAAACGACTCTCATGGGCATCAGCTATTAACCGTTCCGTCAACTTGCACAGAGGAACAAGCTTACTGCCTTCTTCATCTTTAACATTCCAATAACAATCAACCTCTTCATACTTTCATCCTTTTACTTACAACCCTCACTTCATTACTTTATAACTGTCTGCAGCATCATAAAAAGAGTCAGCACTTGGTAGTGGGGATGAAACGTCACCTCATGGTACACAGATGTAAGATCTAAAGAAGAAAAGTGTTTGGCACCATCTAAGGAACTAAACATCTCTGTGATGTTAGGTAAGGGATAATGATCTACACCACACATATAGTAAGTTCTCGTAAGGTCGAAACATAATCACACTTCCCCACTGGCCTTGCTTCCCATAACTACTGGAGCAAACCAATCAGTGACCTCCACTTCCTGAATTATCCCATTGTCTTTCAAATTTTCGTACTCCTGTTTCACGGTCTCTTTCACCATAATGGAAACATTGCTTACCTTTCCCACTTTGGGTAAAGAGCCATGTTTTATCGAGATGAATTGATGAAAATATTTAAAACATCCTAGTCTCTTTCTAAAAACCTCTAGAAATCTTCTCCATATCCTACAGTTTTGACCTGGCAACATGTTTAACTTTGGAAACCAACGCACTGCTTCTTTCCTTCAACCTGACTAAGGATGTCTCATTATAATCAGGATAAACTGATAAATCATTTTGATGAAACCATCTTATCGAGGTATTCCCTTTAATGGATGCATACATTTACCTAGGGATTATCCTCCCTACAAATTCAATTGTAGACCAAAAGTTTCCCAAGAGCTTAAATGGTTCACTTCCATAACCTATTGGTTTTATGTCTGGTTTAAATAGTTTTACTTTATCTTTAGGTGTTTTTCAAAATAAACTTTGGGGATCAATGTTGGTTTTGTCCTGAGTCAAATAGGAACTCCATAGATACCCCTGTGATACGCACAACCGCCCATGGTCCCTTTTTTCTGTTCTCTTCTACTTGCAAAATAACCTTTTCAAGTTCAAGAAATACTTTATTCGGTTCAGTTACAAAAACCATAAAAGTACAGAACATACAATAATTGGTCCACAAATCACCAGGCAGCATAAAAAATATATAAAAAAGAAGGGGGTAACCGTTAAAATATGCAACACATAGTGCCGAGGTGTGAAAACAACAATATGTACATCAATGCAGAAAATTTAAATTAAGACTTGATTCAATTTGCAAGAGTCAATATTTACAGTAAATCATCTAGGACCAGTTGATCTTTTTACTGAGTCTCATCGCTATGGTAAAAAATGTGGCTACATTGTAGATTTCCCATACATCTGCTAATAGTTGAAGATGCAATAAAGCTGGCTTTACTTGTCTAAACCCTTTCCCCTTTAACAAGGGTATGATAAACTTTTTCCTAATGTCTTTAAAGTGATCACAGAAAAACAAAAAGTGAGCAGTGTCCATAATTGAGCAACCGTCACAATTGCACAGATCTAGGTCCAGTTGCTTAGTCCAGCCAGGGCGGCTTGAGATTAGTAGGTGGATTTTATTCAATCGGAACTTGGTGAGAAGATACCTGTGGTTTGAGTTGTTGACAACCTTTTGGTAGAGTTCCAAATCATGGCCGGGGGAGACAATCAGTTGGTGAGACCTGACTGAAGGCTTTGACAGCTCCATGCCTTCTCTGTCCATCCCTCTGTTCAGCAAAAAAGTGTTTCTAACCCACTTCAAGTCACCTTTCACCAGTTTGGATGGGTCATTAAACAATTCAAGCCGACCCATCTTTGCACATGTTTGTTGTATGTATTTTAACCAAGGAATCTTGTCCAAGTGATCTAGCATTAGGCAGTCCTTCAAAATTTCGTGCTTCACTTCAAGCTCCTTCTTAAGCCAGACTGATATCCATTTTAAGAGAGGGGCCAAGGCAATGCGATCCTCCAAATAATCCACGCCGCATTCCTGATGGACTATGAAGCTGGCCGTGGATCTTGGAAGAGAAAGAATCGTTTTAAGGAAGTTGTCTTCCGTTACCTGTAACTGTTTTGCCAACTTATGTCCATTACAATGCATAGTCATTACATTTTTTTTGGCCTTCCCTTGTTTGCCCACCACCATAACATGGGATTTACCATAATTTACGCTTAAATCAAGGTTTATCATAAAAACGTAAAAAGAATTCAACAGACTTTGAAGACCCACTGCGGTTCTGGCTAAGAGAGCAGCATCGTCCGCAAATAACAATGCGGGCAATGCATACTTCCCAGCCCTCGGGATGTCCTTACACGCTGCACCCAAAACTCCACCCAAGTCATTTATATATAGTGTAAAGAGCAGGGGAGCAAGAATGCATCCCTGCCTTACACCATTGGTGATGCTGATTTTACCCGTGCAGTTTCCTTTTCTATCATATCGAACCGTGGCTGTAAGGTCCCTGTTTAGGTCTGCTAAGAAATACACAATGTTTGGGTCTATTCCAATACCAAGGAGCTGGCCCCACAACTTGGATCTGTTTACTCTATCAAATGCCGAGGACAGATCCATAAAGGCAATATATAGAGATCCTTGCTTCGCTATTGTGTACTTCCCAATAAGCAGTTGTAAATTCAAACTTTGATCGATGGTGCTACGGCCCTTTCTGAATCCGTAATGTAGGGGGGAAAGAGTGTTAGTCTCCTCTAACCATTCGGTAAGTTTGCATAGGACCACTCTCCCTAGGACCTTAACTGCGGAGTCAATGAGAGATATAGGGCGGTAATTTCCGGGGTCTCCCCTGTCCCCTTTTTTGTAAATAGGGACAATCACCGACTGAGTCCATGTCTCTGGAATTCCTACTTTTGAGATTCTATTAAAAACATTTGCTAAAATTTTGGACCAAAATACAATATCAGCTTTATAAAGGTCGGGGGGAACACCGTCCGGCCCGGGGGCCTTATTGCTAGTCATTTTGCCAATGGCCACGGCCACCTCATCCTCATCCACAGTTAGGGTATAAGGTAATTGGGAAAAGGTGGTCGGGCCCTCTGCCCCCAAACTCTCCTGTTCATAAACGGATTTAGAATGCGAATGCCATTTATCTTCTTGGATTCCACAATCCAGTTCATTATTACTAGGGTCAGAAAAATAAGGTTGGTTCACCACGGCCCAGAACTTTGCACTACTTTTCAGCACGTCAACTGATGTCAAATCAGCCCATACGTCCTCTCTGATCTCACGTCGCCTTCTTTCAAAGACTGGCTTATATTCTTTCCTAAGAGTGGTGACGAGCAATCTATCTACTGGTTTGGATTTTAATGCTGCTTTAAGTTTATGATTAGCAGCAGAGCAATTCTTATCGAACCAGCCTTCCTTCCCTTGTGCTCTGCTTTTACCCTGGCATGTCAGGTTGGAAAGAATGTTGAGGCAGATCTTACTATACGCCTCAACAACTTCACTGTCCCCGCCTGATCGTCCATGCAGAGCTTTATTTCCTCCCTGCTACTATTACGGAGTTTACAAAGGAACTCCTCTGGGATTATCTTACACCACTTGATTCTACGTGCTTGGTCGGTCGGCCGCATGTTGCATTTGTCAACCAAATTCGGTCCACTGTCCCTGGTAAAAATTACATTCTTAACCTTTAATATAACTGGGTTATGGTCGCTAAAATGGGATCACACAACTGAATAACTAGAAATGTGGCTACCCCAGCTACTGCTTAGGAAGATATAATCGATTACGGACCCACTGCCATGTCCAGTAAATGTGGGAATAGCCTCGTCGCACCCAGTGGATAACATTAACCCATTTTCGGCCAACAAGGATTCCAAGAGAATGCCCTGATCTGAGTGTTCAAAGTGAATGTTTTCCTCATCCGGAGGACCAAATAGATCGTTAGAAGGACATTTGTCCTGACAGCCATGGACATTAAAGTCCCCCATTAATATGATAGTACAATCATGCTCTATGGATTCTTTAAAATTAGACAAAAAAGACTTTAGCATCATCAGGTTGCTAACTGAATAGTCCCTGTCAAAGGAATTATAGAAGTTTACTATCAGCACATTATGGAAACCCCTGTAGTTAATTTGAACCGCTAGACAATAGGGACAATCAGTAACTATTTCAGTGTATGTGCCAGGGATTTTAGCGGATATCAGAGTAACCAATCCCCCTCTAGCCCGCCCCGTGTTGAGCCAATAGCTTGTAGGAAGAAGGTGGTAAAGCCATCAACTGTAAGTCTGTTTTGAGTATCCCATGTCTCCTGAATTGCTATTATGTCCATGGTGTCTATGAAGTCCCTCCAGAAGGGGTCATCCACTTTACTCTTAAGGCCAGCAATATTCCATGTTGCCAAGGTTATCTCCCCCCTTCCCGATACTTTGTCTGATTTATAACACGGTATGACCCCACCTACGTCACTCTGATCAATAATTAAAGTTGGTTCAGCGTTAACCTCCTGCACAACCTGGATGCTGTATTCGTTTAGTGATTGAGTGGGAGGGATATTTTGCAGCTGACTGGGTAGTAAGCCCTGTTTTTGTCAATCAACCCAGTCCATGTTTGGCAGACACTCATAGCGATTAGCCATTGGGAGGTTAAAATAATTTTCATACCCATTCGCAGTCTGATGGTGATAGAGTGGATAGCCACTCTGTGGCCCTGTGGCGAACCCTCCTTGAAAAGATCTACCTCTTCTTCTCCTGACCTGGTTCCAACCATCATCACTGCCCTCATCCCACCCATGAGATTGCACCTCACATGGAGAATTGAATCTCTGTCTGGCTTTTTGTTCATGTGGGCCCCTTAACCAACTCCATCTATTATCCACTAGATTTACTGGTAGGTAGAAATAAGAGAGAGGCCTAGCAGTGACAGTACTCGCTTGATAGCGAGAGGTACCTCTACAGATATGTTCTACCACCTTTGGGTTCTCAAAAGTTACCACGATGCAATCCCCTTGCAAGTTTTTTCTATTTCCACCTACCCATGGGGTTCGCTCCACCATTAAGATGTTACTTGGGATATTCGGCGGTAGGGGATGATTTTTTGATAGCCAGTGGCACACTTTATTTTTCAGGGCCTGGAAGGATTCTACTTCGGATGGTAACATTTCCGTGACCCCTGTCAAGATTACTACATAAGGACAGGCATCAGGGGGGAGATGGATGTTTCTTCGGGCCTCTGCTTTATCTTTTGGGGCCGAGTCCAGATTAGGGGTCAGAGGTATGGGGTCTTTGAATGTTACTTGGGGAGTTGTCTTGGGCTTGGCTGGATTCTGTTGTTGTTTAGGGTCGGGGGTCTTCACTTTTGCACCTCCTGGGGTTGGAATGATGCTAGGATTGTTTGGCACAGTGTTTTTAGTCGCAGTGGCACCTTTATCAGCCGAAGGTGGCTTGTTTACTTTGGTAGCCGCATGAGGTGCCTTAATATTCAAGCAAAAACTAGGGGCGCTTATATCCTTGTGGATATTTTTCAATACTGTCTCTAGACAGCGTAACCTTACCTCTATTGGTTCGAGGAGGGACTTTAACATTTCAAAGACATTGTTATTCGTCATGCTTAACCCACTTCCATCCTGGTTGGTTTTGACTAAATTAATTTCTTTACCACTTAATTCCAAAATTTCCTCCAAGCTACTGTCTACAATGGTGTCATCTGGGAGGCTTAGTGGTAGGCCAACGTTCACCAAGAGTGGCCCCCTGGTATCAATGTCACAGGGTGCCAGGTCGTCACTCACAATCGCCGGGTCTGAGATGGTCATAGCCCGGTTATGGGTAGTTTGTGTTTTTTTCCTTTTGCGAGTGATAGATTTATTGGCCTTTTCTTTAGGGATAGCCCCCTCTTTTAACCCCCTTTTATTTATAACACTAGCCATAGGTGGGTTCTCTATCGTATCACTAACCATACCACCATCTGCCAACAAGTTGAGGTTAGGGGAGGCCTCTAGGCCCTGCAGGGAATTTGGTACATTATGATCACCTGTGTTGTCTACTCTGGCAAGGGTGTTTGAACTTGTTACAGTGTTTGGCGTACGTGCCTAGGCAATAAGGCCTAGGGAGGATCCCTTGGTCATAGCTAAGTCTTGGGACACCCTTCTGTCCATTAAAACAATCCCTTCATCATTTAGGGCATTCGTACGAACAATGAAATCATCAAGGGTGCCAGTCAGCTTTTTTGCCCCCCCCAGCGGCCATGCTTCTAGTTTCCCGACAATTCATAGTGGGCCTTACTACTGTTCGCCGATATGGCGGTTGTAAATATCAACAGTATATTAACAAGCTCTCGTGAATAGAGGTTATACAACAGTAACAGAAACAATCAAGATACACCCCTATAGGTATTGAGTGCAAATGTAAATTGGTGGCAATGGATTACAGTTCTGATGACCAATCTGATGTCCACTCTTGCATCCAGTCATCAACAATTTGAGGAAAATCGAACAGGGTGTGTGGCCCAGGCCCGGCTCCTCAGGCCTCTGAGGGCCACAGAGGGCCCGCCCTTTGCCCGGGCTTAGCCGTGGGCGCTCCCGCGCAGCGGGATGCCGGGATTCTTATGGGGTGCTGCCTCCAATTAGGTGAGTGGGCGGGGCAATGAGGGAAAGCAGCCCAGGTGTGACGGGCGCGGGTTTTCCAGGGACTCCTGGGAAAGCGAGTCCACAACCTGTTGCTCGCAGCCCTCCTGCCCAGGTCCACGTTCACAGGCGACTTTCTGCTGTTCAGTCCAAATCCCAGGGCGAAGCGGGACCCGCGAAGCGGGTTCCGCGAGCAGTAGCGGCGGTGGAGTCCAGAGAACAATGTGAGTTAATCACGGCAGGCAGGTTAGGTGTATCCCGCGTTCAGACGGCAATCGGAGCACTTTATCTCGATCCGATGGGGGCAGGGCAATGAGGGAGAGCAGCCCAGGTGTGACGGGCGCGGGTTTTCCAGGGATTCCTGGGAAAGCGAGTCCACAACCCGTTGCTCGCAGCCCTCCTGCCCAGGTCCACGCTCACAGGCGACTTTCTGCTGTTCTGTCCAAATTCCAGGGCGATGCGGGACCCGCGAAGCGGGTTCCGCGAGCAGTAGCGGTGGTGGAGTCCAGAGAACAATGTGAGTTAATCACGGCAGGCAGGTTAGGTGTATCCCGTGTTCAGACGGCAATCGGAGCACTTTATCTCGATCCGATGGGGGCGGGGCAATGAGGGAGAGCAGCCCAGGTGTGACGGGCGCGGGTTTTCCAGGGACTCCTGGGAAAGCGAGTCCACAACCCGTTGCTCGCAGCCCTCCTGCCCAGGTCCACGCTCACAGGCGACTTTCTGCTGTTCAGTCCAAATCCCAGGGCGATGCGGGACCCGCGAAGCGGGTTCCGCGAGCTGTAGCGGCGGTGGAGTCCAGAGAACAATGTGAGTTAATCACGGCAGGCAGGTTAGGTGTATCCCGCGTTCAGACGGCAATCGGGGCACTTTATCTCGATCCGATGGGGGCGGGGCAATGAGGGAGAGCAGCCCAGGTGTGACGGGCGCGGGTTTTCCAGGGACTCCTGGGAAAGCGAGTCCACAACCCGTTGCTCGCAGCCCTCCTGCCCAGGTCCACGCTCACAGGTGACTTTCTGCTGTTCAGTCCAAATCCCAGGGCGATGCGGGACCCGCGAAGCGGGTTCCGCGAGCAGTAGCGGCGGTGAAGTCCAGAGAACAATGTGAGTTAATCACGGCAGGCAGGTTAGGTGTATCCCGCGTTCAGACGGCAATCGGAGCACTTTATCTCGATCCGATCGGGGCGGGGCAATGAGGGAGAGCAGCCCAGGTGTGACGGGCGCGGGTTTTCCAGGGACTCCTGGGAAAGCGAGTCCACAACCCGTTGCTCGCAGCCCTCCTGCCCAGGTCCATGCTCACAGGCGACCTTCTGCTGTTCAGTCCAAATCCCAGGGCGATGCGGGACCCGCGAGGCGGGTTCCGCGAGCAGTAGCGGCGGTGGAGTCCAGAGAACAATGTGAGTTATTCACGGCAGGCAGGTTAGGTGTATCCCCCTTTTCATTTTCATCCTCCTCAGAGATAAAATTCACCTTATTGCAGGGATTCTGAACAAAAACAGAACTATGCGTAGGATTATACGACCTTGGTGTATGGGGACTGAGTCATACTACCACCTTAATACCCATGAGCCCAGGACCGACTAGCTATAGTTTCTCACTAGCTACCCTACTCACTCACAGAGAAACAAATGATTAGACAATCCAAAACAAAACATCCCAGATATCTCAGGAATTGCGGTAACAAGCCACACTCTTTCACTCGCACTCTTGTACTTGTTCACAATATGATCTGATAAAGACACAAAACTTTTAAAAATGTTTATTTTTACTAATGTGCCCTAACCTGCAGTGCACATGCCACAACAAGCAGGAAAATGCATAGTACAAATAAAGTCAGCATAGAAGCTAGTCCATAAACCATAGAGGGAGCTGTCCTCATGGAAAGACAATAGAACCTCCCTCCCCTTGCTAAGAAGCAGTATTATTATATATTGGAAGATCTCTGGGCTTTGTCAGCACACCCCATACCTTGAACTATAGATGGTAGATCTACATCACAGGTGTTATCTCGCTCTTTTACTTGGAAAGGGCCCTCTCTAAGTATGTACTACCTATTCGTGTATCCCAATAAGACCAAAGTACCTTGTCCCAAACAACAACTGCATCAGTATTTTTTGTCTAGATGCTAAGGCCTGGCTAAAACAAAATAACAAGGGGCATTATTGTGTGACCTTACTCACAATGTACAGTCAAAATCCCGGGGACTAGCAAAGAGTGGACACAGGGATGAGTTCTCATGTGAAAACATCCATCGAAATTATTGCAAAATAAAGTTGTGTAGTAACGTGCACAAAGCAGCAGGCAAGCTGCTGCGTATTCATGCTAACTTATAGAAAATAACAATGTGCTAATGGGCCTTGTAACTACCTCTCTTACTTTTTTTCACACTCAGCTTTACAACATCTTGTGTAGTGACCTTTCTCTCGATAAGCTTTATAAGATGGTTTTCATTCTATTTGGTTATTAAAATGTGTAATGTGGCCAGCCTTGCCACATCTTAAACATTGATCCTGACATTTTTGTTGTACATATTTAGAATCTTGTCTCTTAGTTGATTCACATTTTTCAAATTGCGCTCTCTCAGTGTTACTTTTCGCAAATTTGACTTTGTCTTTTCAGATAATATCTGAACATGGCTTTAAAATGTTCACAGATTTTAGCCATTGTGATAAATTCCTGCAACTGAGGATTATCCTGTCAAATTATCCTTTTTGCTACATGGTTTGTCAAGCTTTCTCTAAAATATACCCCAGCGTAAATTGGTCTTGTAAACAGTCTGCCAGTAAAGCTAAAAAATTAAATGTGTCAGCTAACTTTCAAAATTCTGTAATATAATGTTCAACAGTCTCTCTGGAACTTTGCATTTTCTTCACAAAGTGATACCGTTCAAATACGGTGCTCACTTTAGGAAGATAATAAAAATCTGTTTTTTTTAAACAAATTTTATACTCATTGAGACGCTTCACATCACCTGGTGAAAGATCAGTGAGATGCTCAAATACATCTTTACCTTCTGGACCAAAACAATGCATTAATAAAGACATTTTGTATTTAGCATTCAATGAAGTGCTCCACACTCTTGCATGGTGATTACAATTGTTTTTCACTTATGCCATTGTATTTGAGGATCTCCAGGATAGGAAAAAAAGGTGGCTCTATTACATTTTTCATCTTGCCTTGAGTAAAGAGATCCCAACTAAATATGTAGATGGAGAAACTTGACTACAGGCATCTAAATAGACTCCTAGATAGCACAAAACAACAGTCCACAATGCCGCTAACCGATATGCTACCTGAAGTATGTTCCCTCATGCTACCAGTGGGTTGTTAGTTCTCTGCTTGTTGCCAGTGTAAAGACCAGCAGACACTTAGAAGGTAAGTAATGATCCAATCATTTTCTTTGTGATGAAGATATATAACCCCATCCACTTGAATCCTCTCTGCTCCAACCTCCAACTTTTGAATCCCTACATTCTCAGACCGTAGAAACTTCAGGACACTGACGTTCCTCATTCTATTAAGGAATATCACAAAATCCCTTAAGAATTATTGTGGGTAGTGCCACCAGTGATAGAGGAGTCTGGCAATCTGATGCCAACAGGTGCACGAGGCTATCTGCACCACAACGTGATCACCTGCCTGATCATTGCTATTGATTTACCTAAGTTGCCACCAATCAATTTGCAATCACCATGACATATCTGCATCCCCATATATTTAAATGACTCTTTCTTCTATCCACGTGGAGTCCCAGTCCACTGAAGCTGTTCAATTTCTTTCGACTGTGCTAGAGAAAAAGACATGATTTCTTCCAGTTAACCCTAAATCTTCATGTGTTCTAATTTAGTGAGTATGTTCATTGCATCTAGTAAACTATGGCGGGTCTTATAGGTACAGGAGGGCATCATCTGCATATAAGAATACAATATGCCTCTCTGTGGGAAGTATAAACACCCTATTTAATTTCCCTATTTATTAGTATACATATCAGTGACTCTGTGGTGAGAGTAAAGAAGAGTGGCTACAGCGGGCAACACGGTCTTGAGCCTCTGCCAGTAGTCCACAGGCTGAGTATGAACTCTGGCTAATGGTTGGCAGTGTTGGATTTTAGCCATGTTCATAAGCCAGCTCTCATTCCCAAAACTGGGGCCTTCAAAGAGGTAGTGCCAGAGAAGCATATTAAACACATTGTCTATATCCAGTTGGGTTGCTGTTGGAATTGGTCACTTTCTCGGGGCCTCTTGCAGCCATCTCAGGTTAATATGCACATTTCGTCTGGGTATGAAACCTCTCTGCTCATGGTGCACTATTTTCTGTATCTACTGCAACAGCATGTTCACTATTATTTTCCCCAATATATAATTAATAATATCCGCTACTTAGTAGCAACCGTTGTTGATATAACTACACACCTAGGGGATCTCCGTGCAGCTGCAGCAGTACCATGGTGATTGCCTCTCTAGTTGTCTAAGGTAAGCCACTGTTATCATAAGCCTCAATACATATCGTTAGCAGCTTTGGAGTTAGGTGTGTTTAGTAAGTGGTGTAGAATTCTGGTGGTAGCCCATGGGAGCTAGATGTTTCCCCACAGCCAACTGATCTTTTCTTACCTTTATTTCTGCTACTGCTGCAGGCTATTTCCCTCTGCTCAGGCGTCAGTTGTGTTGTGGGGACAGTGTTGGCATTGTGGATGGCAGCGATGTATTCCAATGGATAAAATCCCCATTCATGAGTTATAGTTATATATAAGCAGACTGGTGCTGAGCAGGAATATTGCTGGAGAAATATTGTGGGACCTAAATATCGCAGCAAAAATATTGTGGGGAAGAAATTTAAACAAAAAAAATAAAGTTGACAAGAATATCGACTGACAGATAAGTAGTATCGATTACAAAAATATCTTTGCAATAAATATAGTTTACAAAAATATAGTTTACAAAATATCGATTTTTTAATAATGTTATGTAGCTTAGTGTTTTTAATGAGAATTGATTGTCATTTTATTATATGTATTAGAATGTTACTAGTTATTAATTTATTTTAAGTTTAATTCTGCGTTTGTATTTCCGTAGTGGGTTGTGGGTTTATAGGAGAATAGGGTGGGAAGTAATTTAATTATATATATTTAAATAATAATTTATAGTAGTTAATTTAGTTTTTTTTTACATGACTATTGCGTTTTTAGTTCCGTAGCGGGTTGTGTGTTTATGGGGGAATAGGGAGGGAAGTGATTTAATTATATAAAATGTATTGAATAATTCATGTGTTAATTGAATAATTAATAATAGTTTAAAAATCAGTTGTTAATTTCAATTAGTCAATTATTAATTAATTATGTTAATTGTTTAATACATTTTTGGTGTGTGTTGTGGTGTTTATATGTGTAAACGGTGTGAAGGGTGGTAAGTAATTACATTTTAATTAATTAATTACTAAATATTTCTAATGTAGTTTGCATTAATTAATTAGTAATTAATAATTGCAATCGTGTAACACATTTTAGATGTGTGTTGTGGTGTTTATATGTGTAAATGGTGTGAAAGGTGGTTAGTAATTAATTTTTTATTGATTAATTAATAAATATTAATACCATTAATTAGTAATTATTACATTTAATTGTGAAATGAATTTTAGGTATGTGTTGTGGATATTGTAATGTTAAATAATATGTAATTAATTATATTTTATTATCTTTGTTAATAATAATTTATTTAAATTAATATATTAATTATGGTAATATTGGAAATTAAATTTAATAAAAATATTGATGGTTTTGTTTTTTATTGTTTTGTGATCCAGCGCTTACCCTTCTGTAGCACTCACTGGAGTGTGAATAGTAATTTTTACCCTTTCTCTATCCAGCCCTTTCCCTACTGTTGCACTCACTGGAGTGGGAATAGTAATTTTTACCCCAAAATATATCCAACGCTTTCCCTACTGTTGCACTAATTGGAGTAGGAATAGTAATTGTTATCCCTCCGCTATCCAGTGCTTTCCCTAATGTTGCACTCACTGGAGTGCGAATAGTAAATTTTACCCCTCCGCTATCAAGCGCGTACCCTACTGTTGCACTCATTGGAGTGGGAATAGTAATGTTTACCCCTACGTATTCTAGCGCTTTCCCTACGGTTGCACTCACTGTAGTGGGAATAGTAATTTTTACCCCCTCGCTATCCAACCTTTTAACTACTAATGTTTTTATTTTCTTATTAAATGTATGTATTATTTTTAATAGTTTAATGTGATAATTAAATATAGAATATTTTATTTTATTTTAAATTATTGACGTTTTTATTTTTTATTTTTATATAATTTAAAATGTTTAGGAATTAAATAAAGATAATAGTTAATAAAATGTATTTAAGTAAACATATGGATATGTACATCTTTTGTGTTTATACTTATTAAATTTAGTTTATTTGTTATAATTATTTAACATATATATTAAATTAAATGTATTTTGTTAATAATATTAATATTATTCAATTAATTTAATTTAAGTTATGTTATATTTTAAAGTTGATATTTTTTACATCTATATTTTTTACATCACTTTTTTTGAGGCAATATTATTGTCCTTACCTGTTTGAATATAGAAAGTCGATATTTTTGTAATCAATATTTTTACATCGATATTTTTTTCATCCATATTTTTGAAATCGATATTTAAACATGGAACCAAGCAGACTACAAGCAGTGTTGGTATGGTATGGAGGATGCAGATTGACATGTAGACTTAGTAAGTTACAATTTTTGGATGCTGACACTTCATTTTTACACTATATATGTGATTTGTATGTTTCTACACTCAAAAAGGAGTGCAGCCTGATATGTGCACACCCCAGATATGAAGTAACAGTTACCACGCAATTGCATTGACTATCTTGATGAGTATACTCTGGCAAATAATATGTTGGACTGTCTAGGGATATGTGAATCCTAGAGTGTGGTGAACAAGGAGGCGACTTAACCTGTCTGTTATGACATTTTATTTTATTTGCTTTTCACACTTTGTTTGCGGGTGTTTGCGGTTGTACTGCAGTATTGCGATTGTGGAGTCCTTGCTATGAAGACAATTAAGTGTGATGGTTGCTGGCAGTTAATGTATACAGATGCATGGTTACTTGGTACTGTGTGCCACACTAGACATGGCGTGTAATGATTATCCCTTTCTGGAAAAAACTTGTTAGCTATTCCACATTATTTCCTCGGTGTAACTCAATTTGTAGTACAGGTTCAGTGAATTAAGATTGATAATGTGAGTGCCTCACTGAAATGTGTATTATTTACATGTAATACTATTTCTTGAACATTTTGGAGAAGGTACATGCAAATTGTAATCTATGTAATAATATAATATATTATATGGTCTTCGAATTCTGATGTAGTTGTGATTGCCAATCACATGTTGGCTAGAATGGGAAAAAAAAGATGACTTTTTAAAATATCAATTGAAACTGGTACTTTGAAAGTCGGATGACTGAAGAAAAAAGATTGCATTACAGCCAATCCTCCCCTCTGGCAGCACTAAGACTGTATAATCACAAAATGTATGTGATTACTGTGGTAATGTGTGCTTACATACTCCTTCTTATCACCCTTATTATTATCTGTGTTTCTCCTCCTTGCTGCATCAACTCCCCTCTTCAGCCCTCACTGCCCTCACTGTCACCCCACACAACAGCACTCCATCACTGCCGCCAAAGGAAGTGTGCAGTGTCACAGATGCATTTGGGATTGGCCAGTTATACTTCCTGCATAACACATGTGGAAACACCTTGAATAGTACATTATTAAAATATAATTTAACACTCTTGGGGCCAGATCCACAGAACTAACTTAAGACAAAATTCTAAACTTACTACCATTTTGGTATTCACAGAAGGCACTTACTCATTTCGGTATTCACAGAAGTTAGGAGTCCTAACTTAAGGACTCCTAAATGCCTTCTGTGAAAACCGAAAGTCTTAAAATTACGTTTTTTCTCAGTTTAGTAGTAGTAAAGTTAGGACTCCAAACTTTAGGACTCCTAAATGCCTTCTGTGAATACCTAAAGACTTAATATTAGGATTTGTCTAAGTTTAGTAGCAGTAAAGTTAAGACTCCAAACTTTAGGACTCCTAAATGCCTTCGGTGAATACCGAAAGTCTTAAAATTTGTATTTTTCTCAGTTTAGTAGTAGTAAAGTTAGGAGTCCTAGCTTTAGGACTCCTAAACTGAGAAACATCCTAATTGTAAGACTTTCGGTATTCACAGAAGGCAATTAGTAGTCCTAAAGTTAGAAGTCCTAACTTTACTACTACTAAATTGAGAAAAATCCTAATTTTAAGACTTTCGGTATTCACAGAAGGCATTTAGGAGTCCTAAAGTTAGGAGTCCTAACTTTACTACTACTAAACTGAGAAAAATCCTAATTTTAACACTTTCGGTATTCACAGAAGGCATTTAGGAGTCCTAAAGTTAGGACTCCTAACTTCTGTGAATACCAAAATGAGTAAGTGTGTTCTGTGAATACCAAAATGAGTAAGTGCCTTCTGTGAATACGAAAATGGTAGTAAGTTTAGGATTTTGTCTTAAGTTAGTACTGTAAATCGGGCCCTTGGAAGATAAGAGTGACACTAGCTTTTGACAACATTTTACATATATAGGTAGAAGAGCAAAAATTACCATAGATCATGTAATATTATCAACAAACAGTATTTCTAATTTGACTAATCTCGTGATTGAATCCAACTCTGTCAGTGACCATAATCCGTTGGTTCACAAGTAATATTGGAGTAATAAATTCAAATGGTCTATGCCTTAAATTGACTGGTATTTGACCCTGCCAGTCCATTAAAAGGCTAATTAATCAGTCAATAGATCTGTATTTTTAGTGTGCAGCTGTTCACCTGTGGGGGTATTTAGGTGCTAAGATCTACCTGACCTCAGTCGAACAGCCAAAACTATTTTATAAATTCCATGGGAAATGGTGACGTTCGAAGACGAAGGCCATTCCATGCTTTGGTGGCAAGGTAGGAGAAGGAACGGCCTATATAAGCTGGTCCTTGTTTATGGAGGGCTATGGAGGCGTGTGTCAGCACCTTGAATTGACATCTTTTCTGGACAGGGAGCCAGTGGAGGTCCCTGAGGTGGGGGTGATGTGTGTTCACTTGGGGAGGTCGAGGATGAGTCTGGTGCTGACTTCTGAAACATTTGGAGTTGAGTGGCGGTCCCGGAGTGGAGCATGCTCCATGGTCCAGCCTGCTGGTGACAGAGGATTGAGGGATGGTTCTTCTGACGCTGATGGGGATCCATCAGAATATCTTTTGAAGCAAGCGGAGGTTGTAGTATCAGGTGGATGTGAGCGTTGATGGTGAGTTTCCTGTCCACGATGATGCCGAGGTTGTTGATGAGGATGTAGGTCCGAGATTAGCAGGCCACCAGGTATCATCCTATGAGTAAGTGTTGTGCCCAAAGATCAGCACTCATGTCTTGTCCATGTGGAGCTTCAGGCAATTGGTCTTCAACCAGTTGGTGACATTTATCATGGTGTTGTATAAATTGCTTCTACAGGATTACTACAAGATTACTTCCATGAGTGACAGGTGTCACCTGTCTTCCATGAGTGAGAGGATGAGCTGGATATCATCTGCATAGGTTATGATGCTGAGGCCATAAGTTCTGGACAGGGGTGTCTTGTAGGGCTGAGGGATGAACTTTGAGGGATACTGCAGATGAAGCTCATGGGCTCCGAGATGAAGGTTGGTAGCTGGATTTTCTGGGTGTGTCCGGTGAGGAAGGATGTGATCCATTTGATGGAGTCTCTCTGGATCCTGATGTGGTGGAGCCTCTTGATGAGGTTGTGGTGAGATACAGTATCCAACTTAGCGGAGAGTTTGAGGACGATCAGGGCCACTGTTTCACCACCGTCGAGAAGGGGCTGATGTCATCGGTGGCAGCAATCAAGACCGTCTTGGTGCTGTGGTTCGAGCGGAAGCTGGACTGGGAGGCGTGCATTTGGATTGGTCTGTCTAAGTGTTCGGTGAACTGATGGTTGATCGCCTTCTTGAGGACTTCTGCATGGAAAGGGAGCAGTGAGATTGGGCGGAGCTTACGAGAAGTAGGAGGGCAGAGAGGCAGATAAACGATAGGAAAATTGAGTGCCAGCGGGTACAGACCAAAGAAGTGCAGGTTAAGTAGTAGAATGGTTTACTGCAACCAGCAGTGCAATTTCAGTCTTACTAAGTTACCCTACGGAGTCCAAACAATGTTACAAAGTTACCCAAAGATGCCCAAATCAATAATACAATGTTACAGTAGGCAGACAGCAGCTGTTAAGCAAGCCCCATGAGTATGATGAAACTGACAAGGGTGGAAAGGAACAACAAGGTTGGAAGCGGGGGAGCTGCAGCAGTGAAGGGTCGCTGGGACAAGGATCAAGGACAAATAGATAGTAACAAATAGTACTTTGAGTCTTGTTTAGCTGAGACAGCTAATCACTGAGCTTTACGAATAGCTTTTTGGAACTACATAAACTCTGTTAACACCCCACTTTCACTGAAACCTAGGAGTAACATGTTGAGCCAGTATGGCTGGTTTGACAATCCATTTTCATTAGCATCAAAAAAGCTATGACTAAATCCATCTCCTAGAGACCGAACTATGGGCACAATTCTCAGAAAACAGTAAAAGGAGCATTGTCTGCTAGTAAAAAGGTGCTATAGGAGGAGGCTTGGTCCAAGCTAGAAGATGCTGCTGCATTGAACTGCTACTTTTATTCTGGCAGACAACCAGTTAATCTTTTCAGAAAGAAAACACAGTTCCTGATATAGACTTACATGTACTGATGCAAGTGTGGGTTGGCCACTTCTCTAGCATTTTTAGTGTATTGCTGATATTAGCCCATTTATATAAGAATCCAACTCAAATGTGTCCAATTTATAGCAAGAGTCAGCCAAGGATGGTGACTCTAGAAAAAGTTATAAGGGCCTTTGAATGAAGTGTAAGCGGGAAAGCAGCAGCATCAGATGTGGTCCAGGTTGATATGTATGAATATTTGCTAGATATAGGGGCTCCTATCTTGACTCAAAATTTGAATGGAGCTGTAAATGTTTATATTCCAACAATTTAGGTGGAGTCATTGGTAGTTCTGATCTTTAAAAGTGACCCTAAATGTTATTTCCCCCATTTCCCTCCTGGACTCTTCCACCAAGTTCCAGGGCACAATGATCTTGGAAAGATTGAAGCACTGGGCTAAGTGATCACAGAGTCACAATATAGGTTCAGGAGGGGCCTGGGGAATGTACAACAATGTGTTCATTTGGATCTTCTAATAGGGAAATAAACGAGGGCTAAGACTCTCCATCTCCATTTATATTTTGTTGTTTGTCTAGGGCTTTGATTTGGTAAATCATCCAATCTTGTGGTAAACTACGTTTTCTATGGGTGCACCGTCAACTATAGTGTTATTATTAGCTTAGCTATATATGTACTTATCAGCCAGGGTACGTTATGGACCTAATAAGAAGCGTTCCCCATCGTTTAAAATCCAGAGATGAGTTAGACAGGGGTGCATGTTGGAATCCTTTTTGTTTTCCCAATTCTCCCTACTGCACTCCAGGAGTGCAGTCAGGGGCAGTTCCAGTCCCCCTCTATTCTGATGATGCCGCCCTGCTGTCCAGGACCACTAATGACCTGAAATGACTAATGGATTCCTACACAGTATTTAAGGTGAACCAGGAACTGAGAATAACTGTAAGGAAAACTTACTCAAATATCTGCGGAGAGGGAGCATGTAAATCATGAATTCATGACATCAACGGAACACCAATCAAAAGAAAATCATTCTCCTATCCGAGTATTCTTTTTACTTCTAGTGGGTCTTGGACGAAGTATATTGAAAACAAGAGAAAATAAGAAAATATTAGTATTAGTAGTAAGGTCACAGGCCTTTATTCGTGGGTACAACAAGCCACCGCTCCTCTCAGCACCGAAGAGAGGCACCAACTGACTCTTCTTCCTCCGGCGTTTACTTGCCATAGGGAACTGGGAATGCAAAATTTGGAAAACCTATTAGCGATGAAACTCAACCAGTTGGGGCGCTCTACATAGAGTAAAGAGGACACCACGTTTACAACAGCAATTAAAGTAGACTGGTAAAGAATAGATAATGCGTTGAGAATCCTGTGGCTCTCGCACATTTCAAGAGAGATAGCCCAGTTTAATGATACTTCAATATTAGACGAAACATATAGCATGACATACTTTTAGGACTTCAGTTGCTAGATACCTTTCTGTGAAACAAAGTGAGGGTTTACATAGGAATCTTTTAACTACATATTACAGCAAGCAAAGTTAAGTCATTACATGTTTACGTCAAGGCACAGCCTATGTACTAGTGGCTTTTCGAAAAAATTTAGTAATGGCCATAGAGGGCAGAAAAATGTCCATATGATGAGAGATCGATTCAAGGCACAATGGGGCATATTATCAAGGGCATTATCGCCGCATTAGCGGCACTTTTTGCCGCTAATGTGGCGATAATTTCATCACCCGATTTACAAGCACGAGCTAAGCCTTGTTAGCACTAGTTTCCATGGTTTTGCTCCTGTTTTTTATCGCCTTGCATGCCATCTCTAATGACAATGAAAGTAGGCATTACGAAGCAAAACAACATGGAAATAGTCGCTAACAAGGTTCCGCTTTATGCAGAAGCCTTCAGCAAACCCGTTTAGCTACAAGAATTATAGCGCTAAGCCACCTTATCACAGTGGAATATCAGCAAGGATTTCCTTATCTCCAATTCTTATCTCAGATTTTCAAGCGATAATGTCGCTCTTCGCCGCTATTGCTGGATTTCATAACGCCTTAGAGATAATCGTTTTTAATAATGCGCTATCTCGGCGTAGAAATTCAGCGATAGCCGGCATTAAAAATAATAGCACTAACATCACTTTGAGATATTTATCAAAATGTGTTGATAATATGGCCCAATGTACTCTGTAATTATTCTGCAGTGCCTACACTGAAATTAAGAAATTTCTATCTAAAACCATTGTTTTAAGCTAAAAACATTAAGAACTACAATGAAGCTTATTTGTATTTATTCTCCCTGAATGACCCAACCAATAATTTTAGACTAGAGTTACTTATTTTATACGAAAAGCCATTCCTAGTAGGCAAATCTTTAATTAAATGTAACCAATTTTTGCCAGGCATCCTATATGATTTCTCAATGGCCTGAATATATAATTATTTATAACTTGGAATTAGTGCCTATTTTATGGAGCAGTGGCCAGGTAGTACAGCTATAATGTTCCGATTGCATAAAGGCATGAAAAGGATGATGATGGACTCTGGTATATTAAAGGCTTGTAGTGAATATTTATGACGGTTTAGTGATAGTAGGTCTATAACTTTATTTTGTACTAGCTGTACCCATCCACGTGTTGCTGTGGCACATTCTGGTTAAATAGAAGAGAAAGAAAAGAGTAAGTGTTTAATTTTTTTAAATTCTAGTGGGTATACAATATGTTTTTGTGACTATTGTCTCTATGCACCCCTTGTAGTTGTTGCGCATCATGCAAATCAATAGGGTCTGTTTGGCCTTACGATTAAAAACACGCGCGTACTGTACATGTGCGTATTCGAATCCAACGTTGTGTATCTATAAACACGTGCTAATGTTGCAAAGTGAACCCCCCTTCCTCCACCCACTTCCCGGTCTGCCATCCTGACACCAACTGTCCATCCTAATATATGTAGACTATTGTCTATATGTGTCCCTTGATGGTTGTGCAGCAGCAACCAAATCGATAGGGTCTGTTCCTCTTTTCCATTAAAAACATGCACGTATTGGATACGCGCGTATTCGAATCCAACGTTGTGTATATATAAACACGCGCTAATGTTGCAAAGTGAAACAACTCCTCCCCCCTCCTTCCACTCACTTCCCGGTCTGCTATACTGACAGCACCTGTCCATCCTAATATAGGTAGACTATTGTCTCTATGCGTCCTTTCTTAGTACAAAGTGAACCAACTCCTCCCCCCTCCCTCCACCCACTTCCTAGTCTGCCATCCTGGGACCAACTGTCCATCCTAATATATGTAGACTATTGTCTCTATGCATCCCTTGTAGTTGTTGCATAGCAACCAAATTGATAGGGTCTGTTAGCTCTTTCCATTAAAAACACGCGCGTATTGGACACGCGCATATTCTAATCCAACGTTATGTATATATAAACACGCGCTTAATCGAATCCAACGTTGTGTCAACATTTTCAAAGCAATCTGTGAAGAAATTTCTGAGATTTTTAGATTTTGAACAGACAAACATTGACATTTTTATGTGTCTTTTCTGGCTTTCGATTAAAAACACGCGCATATTTGACATACGCATATTGGAATCCAACGTTGTGTATATAAAAAAACGCGCCTATTCAAATCTAACGTTGTCTCAAAATTTCAAAGCAATTGGTGAAGTACTTTTGGAGATTTGCGTTTTTGAACAAACGTACATTTACTTTTTTATTTATATAGAAAGATTAAAATAGCAGACCCTAGCTAGAGGTCTTTGTTATATAGAGTTTAGTGGTTAACCTCTTTGTTTTCTATCCCATATCTATATGAAATTGATATATTTATTTTCCATTCTCTACTTTTATAATGGGTTTGGCCATTCCAGTATGACTATTGCATATTAGAGTCTGATCTTACAGTCTCCCTCGGCAGTAATTACTCCAAACCTCAAGTCTATAATTTCAAGAAATTGACCTCATCTAGAGGACATATTTATGTTGAACCATGTAAAGTGGGACATACGTCACGCAGGGCAATGAATCAGATGTATGTGGCCACACAAAGCCACCCTGCATGGTATCATAAATCTTGAGTAAGGCAACGTAGCGCAAATCATTGCTCTGCCTTACTCTGCGCTCAGTAGGTATTCCTTTCGCGTTGCGGTGGGTGTTTCCACACAACACCCAAGGATTTTGACACTACCCCAGATTGAAAAAATCATGAAAACCTGGGGAAGCTCCAAATCCTTATGCCCCCAAGGTGAGTTGCAACAGAGGGAAAAAACGCAATTTCCCCTTCTGTTTTCCTCTTTTATATGCATCACACATATAAAAGGAAAACACCTCTTAGAATTGTTTCTGAGCTGGAAGGTGCTCCTTTCTTGTGAGTGGCTGGCCTAGTATTAACTGTCCACTAATGTAAGTGCAAAAAGCTTTCTGTCCATCTTTTGTTTACATAGCACTCTTCACCCTAATTGGGATAGGTATACCCAGACGTGGGTCCCTTGCTCACTGTTCCTCTGGATTCAAGCTAGCCTGGCTGTTGAAGGGTAATAGCCAGAAACTGGTCACAGGATGCTTGTTTCCATTCCAGGGAGGACCGGCCTGGCAGTTTGGTCTGGACTGTTCCCATGAATCACAGGGTCAAGACTGATTTGCATATGGCTTGGTCCTAACTGGGGTGGCATGGTGAGCAAAAGAACAATGGATTCAACCCAGATCTCTTGACTGGGGGTATGTATGATTTATTCAGCAGTCCGTCCATCGTTTGTTTGCGTAGCAGTTATGTAAGTAGGCACCCTGCTCTAGTACAGACAACCCTTATGGTGATTTAAGAGTTCTTAGAAAAACTAAGAAAGCTCTCTTAATGGTAGCTTTTGAGAGCATCCCTCAGGCTTTGTCCAGAAGGAGTGTAAAGCATCTTTTTTGTACCAGAATGGAACCTTATAGGTATAGATTGATCAAAAAAGAAGCACAAAAGGTATTTATAAAAATATGTAACTATTATATTACACTCCCTAACACGTACAAATATCTCCTACCCGGAGATATGCACAATGCACACAACACTTTGCATAGAAATCATATAAATAGCACAGACTGCATAGTGGACCCCAGGGGGGAACAAACCATATACTAAGAAAGTGGAATAAGAACCACGACTCGTGTCAAGACAATTTCCAGAGGATGTGGAACTGCTGGGGACCCAAGCTGAGAGACTAGGAGCCCCACGGAGATCGCGTGCAGTGTGGGAACACAACCGCGTTCTCAATGTGTAATTTGAGGTTGCAATTTTTAAGAAAACGGACCCTTCTCAGTGGACCCTGAAGAAATTGCATAAAAGACAGATGGTTGGAGTGCCGCCCAACCGTGGATACCCTAATACCCATGTTACCTACACCAGGGGAGCCAGGTGCATAGGTGTGAAGATGTGTTGGAAACCGCTGTCGAACCCAATGGAGGACTTCAGGAAAGTGCCACTGCTGAAGGAGGAGAAAGTGTCCGGTGGATTCCGAAGGTGGATTCTAGTTGAGAGGTACCTGCAAGCAGAGGGGACAAAGTCTATTTCACTCAGGAGTGACACAGAGATCTGGAAGACTCCCTCCCACCAATGCCAGTTGTTGAAGTAGAGTTGATGGTGACCTTGGCTCTGCAGCTGTTGGAACCCAGCGATGCTGGAGAAGACCAGGAGCAGTGCATGAGCTGTCCCACATTGGATGTTGGCAGCTGAGCGGTCGGTGTGTGTGTCAGAAGCACCAACAAGCCTTGGCAACTGCAAAGAAGGTGGATGCCGGATTAGGTGCAATGTCGGGACCAGCAAGGTACAGGGGACTCACCACATGCAGGGGAGACAGGGCAGGCCAGAGCAGTCAGGGGAGCCCAAAAGAAACAAAGGTGACCCTCAACAGGATCCACAGGCCAGAGGTACTGGAGTCGCAAGAGGACCTTGTGCAGCTCACCAAAAGATGCAGACCACAGTGCAAGCAATGCTGTGTAGATAAAGATCTGGTAATTGGATGTTCGAGAACTCTCTGAAAGTCAATCCGGATAAGACGGAAGTGTTGCCCATCTCCATCTCGGGTAACCCTTGGAGCGAGAAATTTTGGCCTAGGGAGCTGGGCGCATCACCAAAACTGGCAGTCACAGTCAAAAGCTTAGGCCTATATGTGGATAACAAATTATCCATGGAAAAACAAGTTACCACCGTAGTGGGCACCTGTATAGGCCTCCTAAGACAACTAAGGAAGATCTCTGCCCTACTCTCATTCCCTACTTTGAGACACGTGGTCTCAGCCACAATTTTGGCAAGGCTGGACTACGGGAACTCCCTATATTTAGGTTTGCCACAGCGGCTGCTGGACAAACTACAGGGAGTCATGAATGATGCAGCTAGGCTGATATTTAAAAAACCTAGGACTGCTCATGCCTCTCCCCTGATGCAGGAGCTGCACTGGCTCCCAATTTGTCAGAGAATTGTCTTCAAAGGACTGTGTATCGCTCACAAGACTCTGTATGGCAAAGCACCAAAATACCTGAAATCCCGACTATCCCCCTACACACCGGGTAGGACTTTGCGTTCGTCGGACGCCACTCTTCTGTCCCAATCCCGCTTCAAATTGACCACGGTGGGGGGCCGTGCGTTTTCCAACACGCTCCCAGCTTTATGGAACAAATTGGATCCAGAGCTCAGGAAGGAAAGTAACTTACTTTACTTCAGAAAAAAACTAAAAACTGTATTGTTTAAACAAGCATGGAGCAGATCTTAGGTGCACAGTTGGTTTCAAGTGAATGTAACATCTTATCACGTAAATCTGGACAGACAGCGCTTAGAGACCCCTGTGGTTATAACGCGCCATATAAATTAAATAAATAAATAAATAAATAAATAAATAAATAATTTAAGATGCTCGAGGTTGGGGCTACTTGGAGCCCGAAGATCTTGGTGGAACGCAGCCAAAAAGCTGTTGCAACAGAAAGTTGACTCTGTGCACAGGTGTTTGGTTCCTGTGGCTCCCACAAGGGTAGGGTAGGCCGCTTCCAGCTTTGGAGAGCCACCGCCTGTGTTGTTGAACCTTTTGGAGTCCGAAGGAGCTTAGGATCAGCAGACCGGTCAGCTTAGTTGCAGTGCCTGTAGATGCAGGGAAGTGACTCCTTCACTACAAGGGAGATACCTACAAGTGTCTTGGATGGCCACTGGCCTTGTAGGTTGCTGTATGGTGCACATGCATTGCAGCAGACTGAAAGGAGGATGTAGTCAAGCCCAAACAAAGTCCAGCGAACTCTAAAGTGCCCAGATGGTAGATGTTGAAGTGGTGTCTGATCTGAATCATGTCCCACGACGAATCTAGGGACCCACCCATAGGTTAGCCCTATGTACACCAAGGAAAGGGCTGGGACAATTCAGGGGACCCTCCCAGGAGAGGGTCTGGACAGTGGGGAGGTTACTCCCAGGTCCTTTGTCCAGTTTCACACCAGAGCCGGAGCCAACTGGACTATGCAAGGAAGCACCAACTGTGCCCCTCATGCAGAGTAAGTGGCACTGTCAAGCGCACCCACCCGACCCCAATACCTAAATCCTGTCTGGGAAGTGGTCCTGTGAAAGGATACCTGCTCGAAATTGGCACAGCAGCAGAAGGCCAGAATCGTGTCTCTGGTGGGGCAGCAATCATGTTGTGCTGTACGGGTCTAGAAGACTGGTACCGGGAGCATGGATAGCTTAACGGAGAGCTCTGCTAGTGCTTGGAATCATACCTCCCACACCATTTACGGTTTGAGGGTATAATTCCAACATGTTTGATACCAAACATGATAGGATTCGTCCCAGCCTTTTTCAAGATGGGCATCGCGTAATTACCCGGTGCCCCTCTATATAGTATATGGCTGCTTTACTTAAAACCCGGGAGCATGAACTCAGTAGGCTGTAGAGGTGTCCTGCTCATGCAGGGGCACCCCCACACTTAGAACAAAGCTCCCTGCCTTCAGGATTGCAAAACCTGCTATAGGGGTGACATAGGCTTTAAGTGCAGTGATCATAGATAGTGGAAACTTATATATTTCGTAAATGGTGCTAGCACCAGCTTACACAGGCTGCAATGGCTGGCCTGTAGTTACAGTTTGAAGGGTCCCCCATGGGCTAAAGCATGTATTATGATACATGCTTTAGCCCATGGGAAACTTTTGGGGTACCTATATCCTGGGTATCCTAGTACCATATACTAGGTACTTATAAGGGTACCCAAATATCCAACCTGGGATGTACCTAAGTGCTCAACATAACAATTTAAGGGAGGAAGCAGAGAGACTGGGAACCTGGTTAGAAGGATCCCAGACAAACTAGTCAATAACAGCTTAACACCAGGCAAAAAGTGAGGGTAACCATATAAGCAGATCCCACTTTCCTACATTTCTGCACACAAATAATCCTGCATGCAATGGGGGCCACCCTTACGCCAGGGTGCAATGATGCATGAGTTGGTGTTAGGCTGCCAAACTGGCACTAACGCATGTAGAACATAAAGGAATGCACAGCATTGTTTAAATACGGTGCATTTCTGCCCTTTCAGTTTGTCGTAGGGCAGCACAGTAAGCTGGCTTTGTGGGCAGTCCTTTGTTCAAATCCCGTAAATGAGAGCCAGATTTACATTTTTATATTTCATAACAGAGTCATCAGTCCTTCTAATAAAAGACTCCTTCATTCATGTGAAAAGGCAGTTCACAATACTATTATTTGGCTCAGTGTCCATGGACCAATTTTGCTAAACGTGGATATTTTTACGTTTTTTAATAGGTCAATTGTTACCATCTTCCAGGCATCTTCCAGTCTATAAATTGTGGAACTTGTCCCAATCTTAGCTTCAGCATTCAACGACTATTACCCTTTGCCTTTATGTTTTTTAAATATGGCTACATTTTACCTGTCACAACAGTTTACTGTTTGTGGGCTAGTTGGGGCCGACAACTACAATCCTCTGTATCATATCAATTGGCACATTCCCTCACCAGAAGTTTAATAATTTTCAATACTAGGTATATGTCAAATATCAATTTGACACATACCTTGATTTAAAAATACCACCTAGGTCCACAGAACTTTAAATTATGATTAGATTACAATCCAAGGCTAGGAGGGCATCGCCTGAAGGTAGTGCTTAAATATAGGCCTAACCTTGCCATTTACTGATTGCACAGTTCTCTCCCAATAGTTTGGATGTGTTTAGAATTTTTTTTCTTTCTTTCACAAGTCACCCGGAGGACCAGCCTGGGACCTCGGGGTCAGAGCAGGGCAAAGACAAGGAGAGTAGGAAGAAGGGGTTCAGTCCACAGGAAAACAGGCTCCTGCTTACGTAGGTGGTAGTACACCATCAACAACTGTTTGTCACCTCCACTTTGTCATTGGCAACAAAAAATTGAATATGGCTGTCCATCATGGACAAGGTGAATGCAGTCGGAGTGCTGAAGAGGACGATTGAAGAGGAAATGGTGTGAAGCGCAAAACCAAGCACAAACTCACCAACAACCGGAAGGCAGCATTGCAGACTGGAGGTGGGAGTCCAGCCCCACAGGAGCTGGACGATATGGGGAAAATGGTGTCCACAGTCATCAGTGGGGAGACGGAGGCAGGAGTCTGGGGACCAGACACTGCTCAGCATGACTGGACACAACAGCACCAGGGTGAGTAACGACCAGGGACGGGGGGACGGGGGGAGATGTGCACAATGGCACGCATTCACAATTAAGTAGAGCATATCTTCTGAGATACCATGCCCCAGAATACCAACTTTAGCCAAGAGACCAATTTACCCAAGTATACAACATCTCAGCACTGTATAAGCACAGAAGTCAAACGCACACCGCATGTAAGAGAGAAGGGGCAGCAAAATTAGTGATTCAGAGGTGACTCCCCCAAAATGCAGCACACACACTTAACAGGCAGAGCACATTAACAATGACAACAATGTAGTACAAACCGCAACACGTCCACAATAGAATAGAGGACACAACTGGTGCCGCACAAGTTCATTGACAGCCTTTTCATCCCACCTTCAGGAGCAGGGCAGCCCAGCTGCATTGATGAGACTCCCCCCCCCCTGCACAGACCACATAGCAGGCAGCACCACGGCTGCCTCTAAGGACCCCCACGAAGACCACATGGTCTTCCAATGCCATGTGTTGGGGTGCCCGGAGCAGCTGGCTAATCAGGTGCGGGTTGGGTTCGACCACATGGCAGCCACACTAGATGCCATATGTGGGTTCCTAAGTCCCACCAGGGACCACTCACAGTCCCTAATGGACACCCACAGTCTGCTCCATGCCCTTCAATGAACCATGGCTGACATCGCTGGAGTCCTGACTATGAGATAAGAACAACTGTCTAGTCGGAGTGGCACCTGCGATGTCATCCAGGAGTTGGGACACATGCGGATGTTAATGCAGACAATTGAGCGGACGCAGGCAGAAAGAGCGACTGCCATGGCTGCACACCAGCGAGTGGTAGCTGGGTTCCTCAATAACCTAAAGACCCTCCTCACTGCATTGCTGCCACAAGGCCTGGTGCTGGTGAATGCTGCTGCGATCACTACAGTCATATCTAAGCATCCTGAAATGTCAGTGCCACACAGTGTGGCAGACATTCCACCTCTGGCCCCTGACGTTTCACTGACACAGAGCGCTGGAGACAGTAAACCACCCCCCACACATGATTCACATGAAACAGCATAGGAAGAAGATGCAGATGAATCTGACCTCCTGGTAAGAAGAAAACTGTAGCATTCATCTCCGCCATATGGATGGTTTCTGCTTGGTTCTACCCTCTGCATCATCACCTCCCACTGTCCCCAGATACACTCTGCAACACTCACCTTGGACCTCGACATGGACTGCCTTGTTCTGATACGTCACCAATGACACAGCATTCAGACTGCAGACTGAGCACTTCCACTTCCGTTGCACTTTTCATTCCCTGTAGGACTCTGGCTGGCCCGCCACGGGGCAACAATGTAAAGTGGGCTTTGCAAGGCGCTGTACTGCTCCAACTACAACATTCCACTGAATGTGCATTAAACATTCATTTTCACACAGATGCGTCATGTCTATGATCTTTCAAGTATGGAAGTATGGATGAATGTGACTCCCCCTTACGTCTATGTTGCTCATGTTGTGGGACTTGGGTCACAGGGTGCTGCCGGCACCACAACAGGGACACATGCATCAGTTACTTCCTTTTCTATCCCGGGATGGAACCACGCCCAGAGCCCTGGGGTCTTTGTTTTCACCCTTACGCTGGACTGGCATACGCCAGGCCAGCTCACTCCACTAATGCTTACATGGGGGCGACAACGCTACATGTCCCAGGTCTTCCTTGTAGTGAAATGCTTATCACAGGTCTAGTTGTCAGCATGCCACAGTCACTCCCTCATGGCTGTGGCATGCTACACCCATCCAGCACATACGTCACAGGACATGTTACACTGCTAATAAAAAGGCCCGGGCGCATGTGCTGGACTCCATTTCCACTCTCTATCTGCGTGTGTCTGCGTGCTAATTATTTATGCATGAGGGCCTAGGGCCGTACCACAGCACATTCCCCAGGGCCGGAGGTTACATGGGTATCACGATATCCAATCATAGATGGTCCATGACTTGCGGGTCACAGACTTGGTGGAACCGGACACACTGCAGCCGGCACAGGCACAATGCCATGGGACGGTGAATTTTAGTGCCCTGGGTTAGGGGCACCTTAAGTACTGAGCAGGTGTGCAGCCTGCATTGATGCCCCGTCCTGGCGGTCCGGACTGCTAAGGATTTTTGTGCCCTGCTGAACCGCAGTGTAGGACTGAGCCAGCGGGCAGAGCGGGGCTACTGCCACATGGCTTTGCCTTGCGGTACACAGAGTTAGTGGCACCTAAACTGCTGAGCGGGTGTGCAGCCTGCGATGATGCCCCGTGCACTGATATGTTTTCGGCTATTGCGAAATCAAGACCCAGAATCAAGTATGTGTACTGGTGGTCAGCGGTTCAGGACTGCATGATGTGAGGGCTGCCAAGGTCTCTGGCCACGGGTTAGGAGCTTGAACCGGCGTGTGGTGGGCCCTCTTGGAGATACACCAGCGACGGAAGGCGAGCAGTGAGGCCTGGGTGCGCAGGGGCGGGCAGTCAATGCTGGGCGGTGGGAGGAGCTAGGGTGCAGCAGCGTGTGTGCACAGGGACAGTCCTGCGATGTTGGCGTGTGCAATTGTTTGTACTCTGCCATTCCTAATTTGGACTCTGTTTCAGATATGGGACCTGGTGGAGACATACCTGTGGCAGTATGAGGCCTGGGTCTACAGTGTCAGCACTCTCTCTCCATCTCCCTCTCTTCCTTTCTGTGTCTCTCTCTTTCTCCCACTTACTCTCACTCTCTCTCACTCTTCCTGTCTCTCTTTCTCTCTCCCCCTCTCCCTCTCTTTCTCTCTCACTCTGCCTCTCTCTCTTTTTCTCTCACTCTCACTCCCTCTCTTTCTCTCTCACTCTCTCCCTCTCTTTCACTCTCACTCTCTCTCCCTCTCATTATCTCTCACTCTCCCTCTCTCTCTTTCTCTCTCCTTCTCTTTCTCTCCCCCTCTCTCTGCCTCTCTTTCTCTTACTCTCTCCCTCTCCCTCATTATCTCTTACTCTCCCTCTCTCTCTCACTCTCTCTTCCACTCTTCCACTCTTTCTCTCTCACTTTTTCTTCCTCTTTCTCTCTATCTCTCTCTCTCTTTCTCGTTCGCTCTCTCTGTCCTTTGTTGAGTGCATGATGCACCTTCTTATCTTGAATTTTGTCCTGCAGGCTGTGACTTACAGATTGTCCGGAGGTGACCCGCCATGGCTTTTCTAAATAATTATTTTGATTTTGATTTGTATAAAATGTTTAGTTTGGTAATTCAAAGATGACAGACTAATTCTCCTTTTTCCGACCTCAGATGCGTGTTGAGTGTTGCGTAAAGTCGATATCACATATCTTTGTCGGGGGGTGCAGGGGGGTTGCGGGCCTGGGTTGTTGTGGCCCTCTTGTGTGTGTCGAGCTGCATGGTCATTCGCTCTATGGCATCAGTTGTTCTTCAGGTGTGGCTCTGGGTTAGGCACCCTTTCATGGTGCAGGTTGTCGTCCGACTTTACACCAGGTGTTAAATTCTTGCTTCTAACACGCCTTATCACCTGTTTTGTGTACTTATTACCAATCTTGCTAGTCGTTGACAATATTGCGAAGTGGTGTGTTTGCTGTTTTTTCCCCGGGAATGCCTACTTTGCATCTCATTAGCAATAGTTGCCGGTGTCATCTGTGGCGATATTTTTTGTGGCTGCTATTGCAGGTATACTGGTGATATGGGCAGTAAGCACGAGCTTGTGAATGGTGCAATAAATTTATCACCAATTTGGATGCGATAAAGTGCAGATAACTCGGCGATAAGTCCTTAAGAATATGCCTGTTATGGTTTTAGAATACCTCTTGACCACATCATAAAACATCCCTGAGCTCCTTCCTCTCAGTGAAGGGGTTGTAGCCCTCACTGCGACTAGGTTTGCAGTGCGCAGAGATTACCCAATGATGATGCACGCCACCTACGGGTGGATGAGGGAAACTGTCCTTTAAAAGGGATCTCCCCGCACTCCTTTTTCACTCTTAAACCAGGGGTTCTATTTTGTGTTGCCAAGGGGGTTTTAATGCCAAGTACATGGCAGTTTAAAAATGGCACTCAGGTTCAAATGGCAGTCGTGGGACATGTTTTAAGGTGCTACTTAAGTGGTGTCATTATTAACGGCATAAAATATATATGTATATTAAATAATCTGTGAATTTTATTTACTTTATATTACATGAATCTATGTATAATAATATTTAACATTTACTGCATTAAATTGTATTTATATTACAAAAACTGTATTTATAAAATTGTTTTTGAAAGATATTAGTTTCCATGATATATTTTATACAATATTCTTGTCATTTCCATTATAAGTATAAGAACTCGATATTGTGGTAGACCACATTTTTGATACAATATTTTCATCAACTCTGTTGTTCACCACAATATTGTATCATTGAACCCAATATAAATGTGAGCTCGGTGGAGATAGGGACAATGCCACCTTTCTGTAATGCAGCCCCAGTTGGATTTGGTAAATAAATAAACTTAAACAGTCACTGTTTGTTCTGAATGCTTCGTAAGATAGCAACCATCTGCGTCTATCAAGGAAGGACTGATATGAATGAAGGAATTTATTGATTGGGCATACAAGTGGGTGAGAGCGTGATGACTCAGGTCAAGAAACTTATTAAGAACTATGTCATCGCAAATATAAATGCTAAATATTTTGTGAGTGTTGTTGGTACCAGGAACCTACGTTTTCATTGGTAAAGTGATAGCATAAAAAGTCCTTTATGAGTAATTGTAAACCTCAGAACTGCCAGTCATTCCTACTGCACTTTGTGCCAGTAGATAAGGAGTCAGATCATAAAATATTTTTGCATGGTGCTATTTCATGCCCTTGGTGGTAAGTTTAATCAGTGCTTGCTCCAAACACGTTTTAGGGCTGCCTTAGGAAAACTTGGGGGCATATCATCTAGGAAATGCGATAAATATTGCATTTCCTGCTTTCCGCGGTTCTGTTCAACGCCGCAGAACGCTGGTTTTAATCGCCGAGATATCGCGCTATTAGCAAGGCATATCTCTACGGCAATTCATTCCTGAGATAGCGGCATGACACAGAATCCCTGAAAGCGGGAAATGCGATATTTATCGCGTTTCCTAGATGATATGCCCCTAAGACTTCAGTCGCACAATACACCTGCCATAATAAGTATGTCTAAGTCAGTTCAAATGCAGGCATAGCAAATCCGTGATAACCCCGGTTAGGGCCGTTTATTTAATTTTAACGTGTGTTTCCTCGTGGCTTGCTAATATTGCGCTGCTGTGTCTGCGCTGATTTCCTTGAAGAAATGTAAGGGAACGCCTACATTGCATGCCATTGGCGATATTTAGCGCCGATGTGCAAAGTGGCGTTTAAAGGGCTGCTTACTCAAGGTAACACGTGTTAGAGTGCCCTTGATGATTGAGCATTAACAAAATCGCCGCTTTTCGGCTGAAAAAGGGTGCTAAAGCGGCGGTAATCGGCTTGATGATATGCCCCTTGGTTCTGGAGGTGGAACTGTGTGATAAGAAAGTTTGTACACATTTGTTGTGTGAGGCTGCATTATGGAAAGGTGGCACTATTCCTGTCTGCACTACGGCACACATTTACATTGGTGTTGCTTTGTGCTGCGCTGTTTTTCTTTTTAGCTATATTAAAGCAATGTTATTCTGTTGTGTTATACTGTGGTTGTTGTGCTACGTTCTGTTTTAATTATTTTATTGTGATGTGGCATTTGTTTGTTTATGTACATTTTTGTGTTATGTTCAGTTTACTCTACATAAGTCTACAAATGCTGCTATATTTTCAGCAAACGGGGGTGGTGATGGACGGTTGGAATGGCCGCCATAATTGTGGCAGGGTATGCTCAGTCGTGAGACTCTTGCTCACTTTGCCACTGGATTCAAGCAAGCCGGGCTGAAGACGGCTGGAATGCCAGAATCCGGTCCTCGGAAGCTTGTTTCCGGTCCAGGGAAGGCATGGCTTGGCAGTTCGGGCTGCACTGTTCCTATGAGGCACAGGGGAAGACTGATTTGCATATAGCCATGTCTGAACTGGGGTGGCAGAGTGGGCTAAAGAACGGTGATGGATTAAACCCAGATCTGTTGACTGGGTGTGAGTGTTTGATTAGTTCAGATGCTCCGTCCATTACCACCCCCTTTTGTACCGCTTTTGGCCGCCATAAGTGTGGCAGGGTATGCTCAGACGTGAGTCCCTTGTTCACTTTGCCACTGGATTCAAGCAAGCCGGGCTGAAGACGGCTGGAATTCCAGAAACCGGTCCTCGGAAGCTTGTTTCCGGTCCAGGGAAGGCATGGCTTGGCAGTTCGGGCTGGACTGTTCCCATGAGGCACAGGGTCAGACTGATTTGCATATAGCCATGTCTGAACTGGGGTGGCAGAGTGGGCTAAAGAACGGTGATGGATTAAACCCAGATCTTTTGACTGGGTTTGAGTGTTTTATTGGTTCAGATGCTCCGTCCATTACCACCCCCTTTTGTACCGCTTTTGGCCACCATAAGTGTGGCAGGGTATGCTCAGACGTGAGTCCCTTGCTCACTTTGCCACTGGATTCAAGTAAGCCGAGCTGAAGACAGCTGGAATGCCAGAAACCGGTCCTTGGAAGCTTGTTTCCGGTCCAGGGAAGGCATGGCTTGGCAGTTCGGGCTAAACTGTTCCCATGAGGCACAGGGTCAGACTGATTTGCATATAGCCATGTCTGAACTGGGGTGGCAGAGTGGGCTAAAGAACGGTGATGGATTAAACCCAGATCTTTTGACTGGGTCTGAGTGTTTGATTGGTTCAGATGCTCCGTCCATTACCACCCCCTTTTGTACCGCATATTTTCAGCAAAGACATCCTATTTTACCACTTTAATCAGTGGTAAATACCATTGATTAAGGTGGTAAAATAGCGCTGTTCCAGTTCTTAAAGGGGCATATTAACAAGGAAACGCGATAAATATTGAGTTTCCCGCTTTGCTCGATTCTGTGTTACGCCGCGTATCACCGGATTTACTCACCGAGATATCGTAATACTATCAAGGCATATCTCCACGGCGATTAAATCCAGTGATAGTGGCTTGAAACAGAACCGCGCAAAGCAGGAAATGCGATATTTATCACGTTTCCTTGTTAATATGCCCCGTTGCCTCAGCCGTATAATCCACCTGACATTAAAAGTATGGCTAAGCCAGTTTCTGTGAAAGGGTGGATATGTGCACTCCTTACTTTTTCTCCTAAACTTTAATGTATATCTAAACTATAAATTATATTACGTGCTATGCTTGACTGTGCCGGCCTGGCATGTGCTAAGACTAGAAATTGGTCAGGCCCCTGTAAGGCAACCTAATCTCAAACGTGCCCTGCTTGAAGGGTTAAATTCTAACTATGTATTCTGGTTGACCGAAAATTAACTCATTTTTAACCACTTTGTTTTTACTGTAACTTATTTATCATTATATAATTTGTGTCAAACCAACAATAAATTTCTATTAATACATTTCAAAGTTCATTCAAAACTCATTGTGTTTACAATGTTACTTTTTGTACAACGATAACAATGTGTTGGATTAACCCCAATGCATTTCGGGACTGAGCGTCCCTACGTCAGGGGCGGACGTGTAAATAAATACATAACTTAATTAATTATATGTGCCTTACTTTTCGAGGTACATGTTCAGAACCATCTGTCATTGAAAATACGATTTCAACTTTTGGCATGAACTTTTTTCCTCTTTTATCAAAGGGAAAAAATAATTCTCTAAGGAAAAGCATTTGCCTACACCAGTTTGGGCTGTGATCTCTTCTCCTTGCTATTCTAGTTGAAGAGTTACTACAGCCTTTTTCTTGAGCAAATCTCTGACAATGTCCACGGTGGGAAGCTGTCAACAAGGAATGGCCACAAGCTCACAAGTCAGCGTGCATTTACAAACCATACAGACAAACCACATACGGTCCAAACCTTTGTGCTGGTTTTACTAACTTCATGACTCTACACACTTGGCTAGCGGCCAGGCCTGCCCCCAACTCCACATGGGCAAGCACAGTTGACTATGTCATGTAGCAATATAAACTGTGTAATTTTTAGTAAGGCAGAACTACTAGCTTAGTCAAAGGCCCCACATAAAACAAAGTATAAAGTGGCGAGGCATATTGGCTTTATCAAGGGGTCAGCACATCAACATATGTAAGGCATACATATTGGCTTTTTTAAAAACTCACTAATAATTGTTTTTTACAGGTGTCCCAGTCATGCTATCCACAACATGGCACCTTTTGGGGGCCACAGGAGGAGCCTCTGCACGTCATAATCTATAATCCTGGCAAATTTCGTGAAAATCTAACTGGGTGTTTAACTGCTACGGATGCATACATTCTCAATGGTAATTGCATTGCAGGGAAAATTGTGTTTATTGCCTGCAACACATCTTCAACCTCAGAAATCAGAGGATCTGCCAGGAACTCACCACCCTACTCAATACCTCTATCACCACTGCACCATTTCCTGAAGCCTGGAAACACACTGAAGTCAGACCATTACTGTAAAAAACCTCTGCCTACCCCAGCAAACACAAATACTACTGCCCAATCTCCCTGCTCCCATTCCCAGCAAAGGTTTTGGAAAAGATCATCAGCACTCAACTCTTGACACACCAGGAGCATACCCACCTACTCGACGCCTCCCAAACCTGCTTCCACACGAATCACAGCATCGAAACCGCACTGATCGTAGCCATCGATGGCATCTGAACCCTCCTCCTCTGAGTAGAAACAGCAGCATTGATCCTCCTCGATCTCTCGGCAGCCTTCAAAATTGTATCCCACCACACCATGATCGTAGGACTCCACCATTTCGACATCCAAGGGGACATGCTCAGATGGAACACCTCCTTCCTCTCCTGAAGAACTCAGAGGATCCACCTCCCACATTTCATCTCTGAACCCAAGGAGATCACTGGGGTGTGTCCCCCAGGGCTTACCACTCAGCCCCACACTCTTCAACGTATATATGTTCCCACAGGCTAATATCGTCAGATCCCATTGCCTCAACATAATTTCCTACGCAGACGATACCAAACTCATCCTCTAGCTCACCGACTACCCGACCACCACCAGAACCAACTACCAAAGATATGTGACAAACATTGCCGACTGCATGAAGAACAACTGCCTGCAGCTGAACACAGGCAAGATGTAAGTAATAATCTTTGGCAACAGCAGCATCACATGGAACGATTCCTGGTTGCCATGCAGGACCTGCACCCACTCCCTACAACCACACCAGATTCCTCAAAACCGTAAGTGACACCAGCTGTACAATGGCAATGCCCTCTACATAGGAAACTCTACACACCTCCTCTAAAGACTACTGAAGATACAGAATGTTGCAGCCAAGCTCATCCTCGGCCTTCCCCGAACAACACACATCACACCTCACCTCAGGAAACTCCACTGGCTCCCTGTACAGAAGAGATGCCAATTCAAGCTGCTGACCCACGCACACAAGGCTCTACATAATCAAGGACCCACCTACATTAACTACCACCTACTTCCACCAACCATCGAGAAGCTGAGGTTCTGTGAATTCTGAAACTGGGTCATAAAGGTTATGGTTCCGTTATGATTTTGGTAACAGCAAACCGTAAACAGTGAGCTCAGCAAGCATGAGTGTTTTCGTCATGTTACACCGATGGATTCACTGTGCATTTGACGATTTCGTTCTGAAACCCTTGGGTTCCATTTTGTGCATGGCATCCATTTTGTGGATTGCTCGCACATAGGCTGATGACTGTTGCTGAACAAGTCTCTGGGACACATGCACCTTAGCTTGAGTTTGTGCTGACTCCTGTTTGACCTGAGTGAACTGACCCTGTTGCCTGAAGCTGACCTTGCCAAACCAGTTCTTGCCCTTTAGCTGATAAAGATTAAGGATCAGAGCACAGGACAATGTAAAAGTTTTACTGCACACAAACTTGCCTTATCCTATTCCTATCTGTTTCTGTTCCTTCTTTATGGTCTATTTATGATGTGGGCTGCGGGTCTTTTTATTATGGGTTTTGTCCAGCTTGTCTAAAGAAGAATGTTTATCTTGGGTTTGTTTGATGATTAATTATGGGCTGGGCAAACAAATGTGGGTTTGTCATTATGCAATGCTTTGATCGTGTATACATGGGATTGGTCAACTGTAAATAAGGAATGTTTGCCTGAAGCACAATTTTTGGCATAAAAAGGGACGACCTGCTTTGTAAAGTTGAGCGGTCTCCTGAGAACATACACCGTGTTGTACTTCTAGGACCTCTGTTACTGGCTGCAGCCAATAAATGTGATCCTTGACGCCACCAAGAAGTATCCCGTGTCTCTGTTTGCCAAGACAGGAGAATCCGAAGACTGTAAGTGTGCCCTTGGCGCCGCTGGGTTTAAATCCCGGTTCTTCAGTTGGCGCTTCGAACGTGGGGCGACTTCAGCGGTACGGGTCCAAGCCTGAAAATCGTGAGGAGCTTTGTGTGAAAATTCTGGAGGAAGGCCTACCACTTCATCGACCCCTGTATGTCGTCGTGGTATGAAAGTCTTTGCTGCCAGGTTCCCCGCTTTCCAACGGCTACGAAGGACTGCTGCCCTGACTGTCGCCCTGTCTTGGAGCCCTTTGATGATTTGTAGAGCGAGACAATAGACGGGTCTTCTGGCGACGTCATCGATACTTCAGTTAAGTATAAGTGGAGCGTCTCCCAGTCCTTAGTTTGGTTTTTGGGTATCCCCTTGAGATCTTTGATTTGGGACTTGCAAGCTCCAAAGCCGAGGGACTCGTGTATTCACGAGGCTATCGTGTTCGATATTCCCTTGAAGTTTGAAGCGAGACTAGTGAGCGAAGATGCCTGGTCTTAGCAGACTTGGAAAGATATTTTGTTGTGGTTGTAATAGGGATTCCCGATTGGAAGACTCGTGTCCGGTGCCTCCGATTGGAACTCCGACCTATGAGCTCTATTTAAAATATGGCGTGGGCCCCATCACGTGTAATGAAGTATG
This sequence comes from Lissotriton vulgaris, assembly GCF_964263255.1. Classification (NCBI taxonomy): domain Eukaryota; kingdom Metazoa; phylum Chordata; class Amphibia; order Caudata; family Salamandridae; genus Lissotriton; species Lissotriton vulgaris. The sequence continues at coordinate 172,716,824 of NC_141688.1, forward strand.
GATTAGATATACTAGGAAGGACGGTGTCCTAAAATCGCCCCAATATGGTTGTTATGAGACAGAGATTTTAGATAATCTAGTAGTTAAAAGTTTTAAGAAGAAAGCCCGGCCGGCGATGCTTGAATCTTTCTGCCTCTGGCAAAAGGAAGCCAAACAGAAAGAAATTAAATTGGCGAAGAGAAATAAAAGAGAGAAGGGTATTTCGATAATGCAAGCTGCTATACAGTTTAAAGATAATGAAGAAGAACCAGCAAGTGAGCAGTTGCAAAGGCAACGTAAACTAGCGATTAATAAATGTTATCCAGCTTTGCTGCCTCCTCAGCAGGATGCAGCGAAGGACCTTGAGAAAGATTCTTTGATGTCAAATCTATTGAGTTCGCCACCCCCTTATGTGCAGAGTGCTACAGCACCTCCGCAACCTTTAGTTGAGCAACCTCCGGTTGCTTTGCCTCCTGTTATTGTACCACCCCCAGCTCCTCTTCAGTTGGCTCCTACTCCTTTGGTGCAGCCTTCTCCAGGGCCACCGATTTTTCTACCTGCTTCGTCTCCAACTCCTATGCCTGTATTGTCTACTCCTTCTGCTATTACTCCTATAATACTTTGTCTCATCCTGTTTTTCCTCCTGTTCTTTCGTCACCTCCTCTTTCTGTCCGACACTGTTACTGGTCTCTTTTCTCCTCTTTTTGGGTCATTGGGTATGACCCCTGTTGCAGAGCATAAACAATTGCGTAGCCAATTGCCTGGTCCCGATGAGCGGACAGTGCTGGATCATTTAACGCGTAAATGGGTTACTTATCCTTTGAGGTATAATTTAGAGTCTGTTATGGATGTCTTCCGTCAATGGGAAGCACCGATGCAGAGATATGTTTTTGGGACAATGTGCACTTTCCTTCGTGAAGAATGGGAAGATGGTGATTTGGGACAGGCTCCGCCTGAGTTGTTCCGTGTACAGTCTGAGTTTGCGAAGGGAACTATAGTGGGTGTTGATGTTGAAAGAGCAGTTGCAACATTGTTGTCGTTTAGGAGTGAGTCTCCTTCTCAGCCGTTGTTTGAGCCTGATCCTTCTGTTAGGAGAAAAGTGCGACAATATACAATGAGAGAGGTTCCTCCGGTGTGGAAGAAAGCAGTTCAGGGCGATGCTGGTGCTGTTATTCACGCTATACCGGCTAATTTTCAGCGTGTTTGGGTACATCTTAAGCAGACTTTGCCTGATCCACGTAAAAATCCTGCAGGGTACTATAAGGAGTTATCACAGACTGCAGACTAATGTACTATGAATTTAGCAGATATAGATATGTTGTTTGGAAATGTAGTTCCACAGCCTTTATGGGGATTGATTCGTCATACGGATCATGCGCAAGAATTAGGTGATACATGGGCCAATATTGGTGCCTCAGATGGCAAACAGGTTGGTGGCGCTAAATCTGAGCCTTTAGTTGCAGAACTCCCTGGTAGGATTATTAATTATATGAAAACTTTGATGCCTGCTAGGCATGTCAACTGGGACAAATTGTCTGCATGTAAGCCGAAGAAAGACGAAAGTGTGTCTGATTTCTTCACTAAGACAGACTTAAGACAGACTTAAGACAGACTTAAGACAAAATCCTAACTTCTGTGAATACCAAAAGTAGTAAGTTCATTCTGTGAATGCCAAAAGTAGTAAGTGCATTCTGTGAATACCAAAATAGTAGTAAGTTTAGGATTGAGTCTTAAGTACATTCTGTGAATCGGGCCCAGTGTGTGTAGGTTTAGGAATCCGACAAAAGTTTCACGCTGCAAATCATCCCCACTCAGCTGGCTTGGTTGAGTGCTATAAAAGCACCCTTAAGTTAAAACTCGCCAAGATTCAGGCGAGCTCCGTTCTACAATGGCCAGATGCCTTGCCGTTAGCCCTTCTGTCCACAAGAATGACTGTGCATTCGCGAATGGGACTTAGTCCCTATGAGGTTGTGTTTGGTCGCCCGGCAAATATTTGGGGAGTGCCGCAGCTGACAAAATTTAGCGAGATAGAACACCCTGTCTTGCTTGATTACCTTTATAAATTGACGGCTAAATTGCGTGTTTTGCACCAACAGGTACATGATACACCGCCACAAGCATCTAACGATCCAGGACATGCTACTGAACCTGGATCGTGGGTCTTCGTGAAAAATTTCCAGCGGACCAAGAACGAGCAGCCCGCTGTATTGGACCCTACTTGGTGCTTTTGTCTACACGATCAGCAGTGCGAGTGCGCAGTAAAAAGAACTGGATCCACGGTGTACATTGTAAGAGGGCCCCTTTGCCTCTGCCGTACGACCAGTGGGTCCAGGATGGTATTCCTGACTGAGACTGAACCGTGCCTCGTTTTTTGCCTTTTAGCGATACACGTTTAATTGGGTCACACACTGAGCAAGAAAGCGACGATCTTCTTCAAGAAGCTGTGCCTCCGTCAGTACGCTTGGACACTTCTGAACCTGAACTTTTATTCCGTGAACAGACATTGCCTGGCAAAGAGCGTTATAATTTGCGACCAAAAGTCGTTGGACTAATAAAATATTAAATTCTTTCTTTGCTGACTTTTAAGGTTAAGCTCTCCTCCGAGGAACTATTTTGATTTTTGTCTTTCGAACCGCCATCCGGGTTCAGCTGTAGGGTCGCGGTGTCAAGTCTTTGGGTTGCAAGCCGAAGACGTTAGGTCGACGGTTCTGGTTGGTCTAAGGGCGTTCCCTGGGCTGACAGACGCATTCCTTAGCATGGAACACCCTACCGCCGCAAGCAGCACGATGAGACGATGGAGTTTTTCGAGATGGAGAGACCTGTTGAAAGAATGAGCTTTAAGAGTAAACTGTATACAGTGATGAGCAGAAAACGTTTTTTAATATTATGTTTGTTAATGTTGTTTAGTTTAATGATGTTTCTGATGGGATATATTATATTCTCTGTTCAAGTGACATTCGCACCCACTACACAACCCATACCTCCTCCTACTGTTTCCTCACATTCTTTTCACCCTCTGCCTGAACATGAGTCCATTAGGAGATTGGAATTTGTTAATAACTCCTTTGTTCAGCTTCTGCACCAACACCAGCTAGTAGTGAACACGACTAATTGTTGGGTGTGCGGCCTTATGCCCCATACTACTGATAAGGGTATTCCTTACCTGGTCCTGCCATTTAGCTACAATGGTTCTGTGTGGGCATACAGTACGATATTCATCTATGCTCGTGAAGTTTACCCCCTACGTTCTGCGAAAGATAATCCAAAGAATAGTGCTCTAGTTAAGGGAATAGTAGATATGATTAGAGGAAGAGATTCCTATGAGACTATCCCGAGAGATGAGACACTAGCGTATATTGGATGGAACGTTACTGGATATGGAGTTAGTCTGAGTGAGTACCAGCGAGCGCAAAGATCCTCTCCGATTTGGATTGTACCCCATCAGGGTCATTACTGTCTGCAAGGTAATGGCAAGAATCCGAGAGCTCAGTTAGGGAAGAGTGTTTGCACTGAGACGTATGTTTTTGCGTCCCAGACTTCCCATCGTTACTAGCAGCTAAGGGTACCTATTTTGTCTGTTACAATAGAGCGTATAAATGGTTGCCCCCTGATTTCTCGGGCACATGTTTTGTCTCGTTCCTGTTGCCTCCTACGTATACAGCTGCAGCAGATTACCACAAGATGAGAGTTGTTAGAGGTGTCAGGACAAGAATTAGGAGATTTTCTGAAGGGTTTTCTGTTGTTTTGGGGACCTATGGCTAACAGCAGGAACATTAGACAGCTGACAAGAGTGGTTGAGTCCACCATAGTTGAAACTGCCGGTGCCCTTAGTAACTTGACTGCTGAGCTCCAGTCGGCTCGCCTTTTGACTTTTCAGAACTGAGTTGCGTTAGATGTCATACTAGCAGATAGAGGAGGGTTATGTAAATTGATTCAATCGAGCTGCTGCGTTTTCATTCCAGACAACGCTCCAACAGTGTACCAAGCCATTTCCAAGCTACATAAGATCTTCGAGTCTGTGCATGTGGACGAAGGAGATTGGTCGTTGATGGGATGGTTTTGGGAATTGTTATCCACTTGGGGATGGAAGAATCTGTTGATCATTGGGATGATGTTAGCTATCCTTTTCCTGTTCTGTCTTTGCGTACAGTGTGCTCCTGCTATATGTGGCCTTTGTGCTACTACGTGTTCGAGGAGACCTATCCAGAGAGAGTTACTAAGTACTAGGATAATGCTACAGCAACATCTTGATGATCTGATGAATATAGACCTGGATTCAGATTGACATGAGTTTAGGTTATTGCCTATGTAAGGGCAAAAGGAGGGTCTGAGGTTCCGTGAATTCTGAACCTGGGTCATAAAGGTTATGGTTCAGTTACGATTTTGGTAACAGCGAACCATAAACAGTGAGCTCAGCAAGCATGAGTGTTTTCGTCATGTTACACCGATGGATTCACTGTGTATTTGACAATTTCGTTCTGAAACCCTTGGGTTCCATTTTGTGCATGGCATCCATTTTGTGGATTGCCCTCACATAGGCTTATGACTGTGGCTGAACAAGTCTCTGGGACACATACACCTTAGCTTGAGTTTGTGCTGACTCCTGTTTGACCTGAGTGAACTGACCCTATTGCCTGAAGCTGACCTTGCCAAACCAGTTTTTGCCCTTTAGCTGTTAAAGATTAAGGATCAGAGCACAGGACATTGTAAAAGTTTTACTGCACACAAACATGCCTTATCCTATTCCTATCTGTTTCTGTTCCTTCTTTAAGGTCTATTTATGATGTGGGCTGCAGGCCTTTTTATTATGGGTTTCGTCCAGCTTGTCTAAAGAGGAATGTTTATCTTGGGTTTGTTTGATGATTAATTATGGGCTGGGCAAACTGAAATGTGGGTTTGTCATTATGCAATGCGTTGATCGTGTATACATGGGATTGGTCAACTGTAAACAAGGAATGTTTGCCTGAAGCACAATTTTTGGCATAAAAAGGGACGTCTGAATGGGTATGTAATGGGTTGTGTGGGTGTGTGAGTAGGTGTGTGAATGGATGTATGGTTGAGTGGCTCTGTTGTGAGGGAGTGGGTTTCTGAGTGGCTGTATAGGTGAATTACTGTGTGTGTCAGTAGCTGTATAGTTAAGTGTGTGTAGCTGTGTGAGTAGCAGTATGGGTAAGTGATTGGTTGTATGATCAGGCTCTATTAGTGAATCAGTGGGTGTGTGAGTGACTATGAGTAAATGAGTGGTTATGGAAGTACTTGTATGGGTCTGTGAATGCGCAAGTGAGTGGTTTTGTCAGTGTGTGAGTGTTTTTTTTTTTGATAGGTTGCATGGGGGTGTGAAGGGGTGTGTGAGTGGTTCTGTGAATGATGTCATCAGTGATGTCATTTGAGTGGTCCTCAGTCTCCCACCACACACTAGTCGCTAGACTACACAAGGCTGGCATACAAGTAACAACCCTAGACTGGATCCGATCATTCCTCACCAGAAGAAGCCAAAGGACCAGACTCCCAGCCTTCCTCTCTGACCCCACGAAAATCACCTGCAGGGTCCCACAGGTATCATCCCTGAGCCCCTCCATCTTCAACATCTACATGGCCCCCCACTCAGCCCTCATCCAACAACACGGCCTCAACAGCGTATCCTACGCCGACGACACTCTGCACATCCCCTTCCTCACCTAAGTCTCCATCAATGTCAAACACAACTTCCAGAAAAAGGAAGGCAAGACGTCGCAGTCTGGATGACCAACAGCTTCCTGCAGCTCAACGCCGAGAAGACAGTGGTCCTCGTCCTCTGTACCACCCCTTCTGCATGGGACCGCACGTGGGGGTTGACCGCCCTCGGAAGCCAACCTACCCCTTTAGACCACACCAAGAACCTGGCATCGTACTCGACTCATCACTCACCATGTACCGACAGGTCAATGCCGTCACCTTCAGCTGCTACAACACCCTCCACATCCTCCGCAAGACCTTCGAGTGGATCCACCTTCAGTCAAGAAAGATAGTCACCCACACGCTCATCACCAGCAGACTGGACTATGGAAACGCACTCCACGCTGGCATCAACAAGTCCCTACTCCGCAAACTTCAGACAATGCAGATCACTGCCGCCAGACTTGTCCTCGGCATCCCCAGACATGAACACATTAGTTAACACCACTGCCTCTCTGTGGAGAAAATAGTTGATTTTAAAATCCTCACTCATGCCTACAAATGCCTACACAACAACGGACCCAAATACCTCAACAACAGAATCTACTTCCACATACCCAAAAGAAACCTCCAATCTTCCAACCTTGCACTGGCCGAAACCCTGCACATCCACAGAGCCAGAGCAGGTGGAAGAACCTACTCTCACATTGCAGCCAAGACCTGGAACGAGCTACCGCCAGACATCAGACGCGCCCCCTCCCTGAACGCCTTCAGGAAGACCCTCAAGACCTGGCTCTTCAGCTAAACAGATCTGGGACTCCCTCTCCCCTCCGCCGCGCCTTGCGTACCTCATGAGTGAGTAGCGCACTAACAATTCCCTGATTGATTGATTGATTGATCAGTGATGTTACTGACCATGTCATGAGTGTTGTGATATGTATGGTCATAAGCAGTGCCTTGCGGGGCATAAGTTATAGTAAGCTCGGGTAACTATAATTACTCAATTTAACTGGTTTTATACGAGTGAAATCTAAGCCTAACTATTACGTCCCTGTAACCTTATATTTTTCAGTGTATTTTCAAGGGTTTTTAAATACATTTCCTAACTATAACATCCCTGTAACCTTTGGCTTTTTTCAGTGAATTTCTATGGTTTTATAAATTCTATTTCCTAACTATAATATCCTTGTAACCTTTAGTTCTTTTAGTGATATTGTAAAGTTTTTTAATTTTATTTCCTTTTTTTATTTTAAAGATTATCATTAGATATATATCTTACTTCCTTTCCACATACAGTTCATAAGCTAAATACAATAAAAACCTCCATGTGTCCCACCCTCCTAGCCAAGCAGTAGAAGCACAGTGCCTTAATACAGTCATAGTTGTAAACAAAATTATCTGGGTCGGCCAGGGAACTTCCAGGTCAGACACACCTAAAATTATCGACTGGGGATTTAACACAATTTCTAATCCCAGCTGATATCTGTAGAATTAACAATCTCTGCCTAAAGATTATGAAGCTTAGGGCATGTCACAAACATATGGGTGCTATCAGCAGCCAAATGTCCACATCTTGTACAATGTATCCCAGAAGTCCCCCCTATTTAAATATTCGTGCAGGAGTAATAAACAAGTTAAACCAAGTCTTTAAGCACTGTACCTGCAAATTGGCTGCAGAAAATGCTGTTGGAGCCAAATGTAACGAATCTTCACACTCTACAGTCCCAGCCTGTAAAATACCCTGCCAGCGGTTCATGTGTTTCGTAAGATCATCTCCCATTTTCTTATTTAATAATTTATATATAGTAGTCAATGTAGGTGGAGACCGCAGTAGTAGATCTATTAGAGTGACCCTAGAGAAACTAGCCAATCCCCCTGCCTTTTTAGTTAAAAAGTCTCTAATTTGTAAATATTTAAACAAGTGATAATTCCCTATGTCGTATTTATCTTTGATTACATCGATAGGAAGTATCCCCCCTTCCGTGACAAGTTCCCCAATTTTCTACAGCTCTCTCCCATCCCAATGGTTCATATACCCATCGTGAAAAATATTTGGGAGTAAGTCATTATTGTACTTGGGGACATATCTATTTACCCAGCCCAAACCAGACTACTTCTGGACTGCTGTCCATACTTTAAAAGCACCTATCAAGGTCTTGAACTGTAACCTTTTAAAATAAGCAAGATCAGTATAGCGTGTCAGACACCGTCTAGCCTCTTTCCCTAGTATCCTCTAGTCCCACTCCTTCCCCTGTTAATAGGCCTTCCAGCTGCTGAAGCACTGACGCCCAATCGTATAATAGAACATTAGGAACGGCCCAGCCTCCCTGATCTCTTGGGAGGGTCAAAAACCTTAAAGTTCTACTGGGGCGATGAACGGCCCATAAAAACTCAGATATCAACTGGTTCAAAGCTTTGAACCATGAGTTGTCAAACTCTAAGGGAATGGCTTTAAAAAAATATAAACATTTTAGCAGGAAGATCATTTTAATAGCATTGCTACTTCCCATTAGTGTCAGTCCCAGATTGTTCATTCTAGCAAAGTCCGTTTTATATTTGGAACCTTCTGAGCGGGACACTGATAGCCCGGCTTTAAAACTATCTAGGCAGAAGCGATCTTCTGGTTGGAAGAAATAGAAGAGCTTGTGTGGAAAGAGTAAGAACTCAGACTAGATTTCCTGAGCCAGATGAAATGGGATTATTCAACTACTCATTTTGGATTCGACGCTGGGGAGCTAGAAGATGGGAGAATACAACTTGATGCTTCCAAACTCTTTCCAGTTCCTAAGTCTCACATAAAAACCACCCCTTCCATTGAGCTAATCTACACTATTCTGAAACAGATGCAGACTGAGGCCCGACAGAACACAAAAGGGCTGATTTGGCTAAAAAAAAATTGCAAGAAGCCATTAGAAAAGTTAACAAAGCTTTCTCTGAGATTGCAGAACATGCAACGATATTGGAGGAATGGGTGGAAGTATTTGTTGGAAGGTTGGAGGCCACGGGGCAGCAAGCCACTGCAAACGGAGCCAGAAATGACAGATGCATTATGGAAGCTTAAATGCTTTGAAAACTGCGAGCGGCGGAATAACCTGAGACACTTGGGCATTGAAGAAAACTCAGAAGGGAATGAAATTTGGGTGTTTGTCCTTTGGCTTCTCAAGGGGGCCTTTCCAGAACTTGCCCACTGGGACTGGGACGGTGAGGTGTAAAGGGTGCAGCAATTCCCTTTGATGGTGAAAAAGAGAGGGGGACAAAGCTACCAGGATCCCAAACCAAGAGCTATACTTATTTTTTTTAGCTACTTTTTGTTAAGGCAGGCAGTCTTTGACAAAGCTAGACCTGAGGCCAGGCGTACAGCAGAAGGGCACACCTTCTATGCTAGGCCTGTTTTTCGCCATAGTACAGTTGAGAGGAGATGGAGGCTTCGTCATCTAATTGACCCCTTTCAGAAACTAGGTAGTGAGGTGTTTCTAATGAGTCCTGCTCGACTTAAGGTCATTTTAAAGGGAACCATCAGGGTGTTCTCTTCAGAAATACAGGTCCAAAAGTACCTACAAGAGATTTCTTGAAGATAGAGAAACGGTTATATTTAAATCTCCTCGAAGGGTCAAGGATATATTGTATTATCTCATTCCTTCTTATTCAGATATACCTTTTTTTATGGGGGGGTCCACCATTTTTTTGTTGTTTAAATTTAGAGGGAAAGCGGGGAGAGGGCGACAGCAGAATACAGGAGGCATCACATGGGTCTTCTGACCTTTTTTGTCCATGTATGAGGTTTTGATAGAAGGAATCATTTTTGGGCTAAAACTGTAACTAGTAGAATGTATGAGCACAATGGGGGACATTTCTACACCTGAGTGAATGAGCAGGTTAAGAATAGCTTCTATAAATATTTGTGGCCTAAATAACCCGCAAAAAAATGTTGAATCAGTGTTGAAGTTCAATTTCTGAAAGCTGATATTGTTTGTCTCCAGGAGACTCATGTGGAAGCAAGCATGTACGGTTGCAGTACTAGCGGGTTTTCAACTTATCTATTGAACTACACAGGGGGCACGTACAACAGAGGTGGCAGTTATGGCTCGGAAAGAGATAGCAAGATTACCACGATCCAGCTCAAATAAAATGGGAACACGAGTAATCACCCAATGTGCTACAAGGCATAGTATGTTTACTCTGTGTTCTGTGTATTGCTCAGTGCTAGATGACCCGGCGCTGTTTGATTGGCTGAATATAGAATTAGTTGGGTGGCCACTGCCCTTAATAATTTGTGGAGATTTCAATATCAATATCAATTTTTCAAAGAATAAAGTAGGGGGACAGGGATATCAAGGCAGCAAACCCAAAGTTCTTGAATCTTTAACGCAGCTTTGTGCGCTTCATGGGATGTCAGATGTCTGGATGAGCCAAGAACCTAGGGATCCTGGGTATATATATTTCTCTGCTCCACATCATGTACACAGGTTGGATAACTTTTATGTCTCATGGGAATTATTACAGTCTTGCAAAATGTTTAAATGTCCAAGAGTAATGTCTGATCATAACCCCGTCGTGTTGGAGGTAAATATTCAAGAGACCTTCCACAGTGGCGCGATGGACTTTTGAAAGGGCCTTGCTTAGCGATGAGGTTTTTTTCAACATATAAAAGAATGGGGCCCCAGGTTCATAGAGGAGAATAAAGGGAGTTCTAGCATCGATATAGGCTGGAATGCCTTTAAATCTGGGATAAGAGGGAAAACATCTAGGCATGGTTGGGCGACCAAGAGAAAATAGAGGAAGCTGCTACAAGACTTATACACGGAATTGGCGGCAGCCGAAACACTATTGATAGAGGTGATTTCAGGAAAGGGAAAACACCAACAAAGCGCCCTCTAGTGTTTTAGTTGGGAAATCCACTATTATTGATATTTCTGCAAAAAAGGCTGCGGGGAGATATGTCTCCTGGCGTGGCAAGGTTTATGAAAATAATGAAAGGGTGGGTCATTTATTGGCTGTACGTACCAGGGAAAAGATAGCTTAAAGGGGATCGCTGAAATTAGAGATGCGATCGTTGGCTTAATCTCTGACCCTGCTGCGGTGCGCTCCTTTTTTCAGAGGTTCTATCAGAACCTTTATTTTGACTACATTTGTTGTGAGGATAAAGTAATCAACAAATATTTAACAGGCCTAACAGATCTTTCTAGAGGCTCCTATAACTGAGGATGAGGTAGGGAGGGTTGTCGACTCACTTTCTGCAGGGAAAGCGGCAGGGACAGACTCAATCCCGGGGGAGTTTTATAAAAAATGTGTGCCCTGCCTACAGGAATTAATGAGGGAAATCTTCTTTAGTGCTCAATCAGGTGGGGTTGCCCCTGATTCTTGGAAAATAGCCAAAATAGTAGTATTCCCAAAAAAGGTCAAACCCATCTACGAACTGGGATCTCATCACCCAATTACGCTGATCAATAGCGACATCAAGATTTACGCTAAAATCCTGGCTAGTCGACTGGCTAAAGTAATTCACATGCTGGTTTCCAAGATTCTACATGGATTTGTCCCTGGACGTGGTACAGTTGATCATATTCAGAGATCCAACGCTCTATTTGAGTCTGCAAAGATCACTAGAGACCCTATCGCGCTAATTTGGTTACACGCAGAGAAGGCGTTCAATAGGGTCTCTTGGCCCTTCCTATGGGCAGTTCTGGAGAGGAAAGTGCTCAGCAGTTTATTTATAAGAGCAATACAAACTATGTACCGGAATCCAGTTGCCCGAGTAGCAGCAATGGGCGGTTTCTCTGATTTATTTAATATCACTCATGGTACACGTCAAAGATGCCCTTGTTCTCCCTTGCTGTTGGCCCTTTATATTGACCTCCTAATCTAGAGGATTAAGGAAAACTGGCATTCTGGAGATGACAAACATTTAGGGGAACTCAAAGATCTTAGCTTAGGCAGATGACTTGGCAATCATTACCCCTAATCCAAGGGATGCCCTCTTTGCAATTGAAAGGGAAGTTTCCAACTTTGGACGCATTTCTAGCTATCAACTTAATCGGAGCAAGACCCAAATTGTTCTGACTGTTGCTCGAGTAGTCCTGAATGCCAAGTATCTTGGTGTGGAGAGCAAAGCAAATTTAGAGAGAATAGTGGAATTAAATTTGAATCCGGTGCTTCAGATATTAATTTTATTTCCTAACTGTAACCACTAACCTTTGACACTGATGGCCCAATTATGATGTTGGGTGGATTGCCACTGACTGGCCGACGGTGGCAGTCCGTCCAACATCTGATGCTGCGGTCCCACAGCTATATAATGATGCAGTGGTCAAAGTGCTACAAGCTGAGGTAATGACCAACATATCTAACAGGCTCAAGGAGCGTCGGTGGGAGCTTAATCCCTAAAATGGAAGAGATCACTACAATGGCGTGATGCCCATTTTCCCTCTGTCTTTACATGGCGGTCCAAACATCATGTAAATGCAGACGGGATGGGACTTTGGAGCTCCTAGCAGGGCCCCGTCCTACGTGAGTCTCTGCTATAGAGCCAGGGGGGCACATGTGGTACCCCCTCAAACACCTCTGTACCATATGTCAGGCAATTGTGGTTTGAGATGCTGCCTTTTCGGGGCCACAGCGAAAGCAGAAAGGCATGTTATAAAGAAGAATGGAGACGCTGACTACATGTCGGTCAGTCTCCATCCCGATACGATTGCGACCTACATTGTAATGAGGACCTGAGTGGGTGATGAGTTCATGAGCGTCTTAGTGGGTGTATGAGTGTTTAAGTAGTTCGTTGTGTGAGAGTATTAGTGGGGCTGTAAGTGGCTATATGAGTATCTGAGTGGAACTGTAAGCGAGTGTCATTCAACCTGAGCTATGGTAGACAGCCCCATATCATCGTAGAAGAGTTCTAAGACTTGAGGTAATGTAGCACAGTAACTAGTCAAGAATTAAGAGAGTACTCTGAAGAAAACCCTTGTAGAACTTCCACGTACTGGAACAACCCTTGCTCCATGATCTCTGTAGTGTCTGACTAGCCAGCAGCTGACATTTGTAATCTAATGCATTTTATTGACACTCAAATTCAAGATGGTGGGCAAGATATTCGTGCCTCTCGTGAGAACTCACTTCAACGTCTTCCCAAAAGATCTTGCTGCTGACTCTGTTGCAGAACAACCAAAGGGGGGAGTGCATGTGCTGAGAGAAAAACGGAGTGGTTACCAAAAAACAGGGCAATTTAGGATATATCTGCTTGTGTTATTTTTCACTAATGCGCTGAAGTGCAGAGCACAGCATAAGTCCCAGTGAAATGTGCTTTTACCCAGTGACATGAGTCATACTAAGTACACATCAGGAACAAATAGCAAATGAACTTTACATCTGCTTTCAACTGTGCAAATAGTAAAATGAAAACAATGCAAGAAAGACACCATTATACAAGCAGTAAAAAGAAAACAATGTAACAAGGCAATATGTTAATAACATTTCCCATTTCTGGCAGTTGTCAGCAGACATGACATCAGCAGCCATTAAACTGAACTGTCCAATCTGAACAACCTCCGTTTACCTAGCTTCCCCAGAGTTAAGATTCTGCCTTCTAGGACAGCCCGAGAGGTTTTCGCTGCTCAGTAAATACAATCATCAGTAGAAAAAAACATAGTGTGTGTAAAATATGTTATTATTGGAAAACCCACTTCTTGTTGTATTGTTACAATTACTAGCCGATTTGCTTTGAATTCTACAGAATTTCCTTAATTTCCTCTCCCACGCTTGTCCATGATACACTTTGGATTTCAAATACCAGTATCTCCCCACCATATTACAGATCATGTCTTTATAAACCACACAGTCAAATATGCCTTTTTAGGTCGGGCCTATTGCGGCAGCGCTCATGCGCTGCCTGCTTTGTGAGACATGCAGTATTCAGTATGAAGTGAAAGCTTCAGGGAAGCTCGTCCACTCTCCACCCATATTTTTCATTGGCCTGTATCTGAAATGCCGCCTTCCGATTGGTTTTAGGCTTGTTAGTCCCTCCTTATGACAGCCATGTTGTCATTGGTATCCTTCCATGGTTACCGGCTCCTTTACTTCAAGTGTAGCACAGTATTTTTTCTAGACTGTGAGCACTGCTTTCTTCCAGAGTCTGCCCCCCTCCCGCAGGCTGTGCCTTCCTGACCCCCCACACTACTGTTCTTCATGCCTTCTTGCCTGCCTGCACTCCCATTTGCAATGCAATAGGTCTTGCGTAAATGCGTGTGATATTGTTATGTTATGTTATGTTAAAAAGCTTATACCGCGCACGTACACCGAAACGGTTTCTTGGCGCTCATAACAAACATAGCAGACAAGGGCAGGTGGTTACTCAAAGGCAGCTTTGAAGAGATAAGTTTTCAAAGTCTTACGGAAAAGCTCATAAGAGGAGCAGTGACGAAAGGAGGAAGGAAGAGAGTTCCAAAAGGAAGGACCTAGAAAAGAGAAGCGCAGGCCGCCATGTTTCTTACGGCGGTTGTATGGAATGCACAGAAGGTTGTCAGCAGAGGAGCGTAGGTTGCGGGTTGGTAAATACCGCTTTAGCTTGGAAGAGATGAAAGTGGGTGCACGGTTATGGAGAGATTTGAAAATGGTGCATTCGAGTTTGAAGGAACACCGTTTGGCCACTGGAAGCCAGTGGAGGCTCCTCAAAAGAGGGGAGACATGCTGGTGTTTAGGTTGGTGGAACACCAAGCGAGCGGCCTGGTTCTGAATCAGTTGGAGTCTTTGGAGCTGGTAGGCAGGAATCCCCACATATAAGATGTTTGCAAAGTCAACCCTGGAGATGACCAGAGCCAAGACGACTAAAATGAGTGCCTCTCTGGTAAGAAATCGACAGATCTTGCGGATCCTGCGCAGCTGAAAGAAGCAGGAAGATGTTACAGCCGAGATCTGCGATTTCATAGATGGATCGTCAGAGATGACCACTCCAAGGCTTTTCACAGAGCTGACCGGGCGAGGGGGGATGCGGAGAGAGGGGGGCCAATAATTATCATCCCAAGGATTGGTCGGGCCACCCACCAGAACAAGTTCCGTCTTAGACGGATTCAGCTTGAGCTGGCTGTGAGCCATCCAATCAGAGATGTATAGCATAATGGTTTGGAAGTTAGTGTGGGAAGAAGGTGAGGTATCCAAAGGAAAGATCAACTGCAGATCGTCTGCGTAATTATAGATAGTGGCAGGGGAGTGGCGGAGAGAAACCATAAGAGGTTGCATGTATAAATTAAAAAGGAGGGGGGATAGAGCCGAACCCTGAGGGACACCACAGGAGAGGGGGGAAAGGGGAGCAGAAAAGGTGGAGAGATGAACTGCCTGGGAACGGCCATGAAGGAAAGATCGAACCCAGTCAAGAGCAACGCCATGAATGCCGGCGTTGGTGACACGGTCGATCAGTATGGTGTGATCGACCGTGTCAAAAGCCGCCGACAGATCCAACAGTACGAGGGCTTGGGGAATGTTGTTGTCAGCTCCTGTTCTTAAGGTGTCCATGACTGCCGCGATCACCGCCTCGGTGGAATGGAGGGGGCGGAAACCAGCCTGTTGGGGGTCCAAGAAAGATGAGTTCTCAATGAAGGTGCTCAGACACCGAGTTACATAAGTCTCTAAGATCTTTCCCAGAAAAGGGAGAAGAGAGATGGGTCTATAGTTGCTCAAAACTAAAGGGTCTGCGTTGGCCTTTTTTTAAATGGGTAGCACTACGGCCTGCTTGAAGGAGTCTGGGACTACTCCAGTGGCTAAGGAGGTATTGAGAAGGGCCAAGGCAGGATCAGGGCAGGTCAGAAAGATTTCTTTAAGAATGTGGGGGGGGGGGGCAGCAGTCTTTGGGAGACCCGGAACTGACTTTGTGCAGAAGGCAGTGGAATTCGGTGATGGAAATAGGAGGAAATGTATTAAATTGCTGGGAGTTTTCAGAGGGGAGAGAGAATGAATGGGAGGGAGAGGGTGGAGAGATATTGTTTTTGATCGTGGAGATTTTATCCTGGAAGAAGGCATTGAGCTCGTCACACAAGGCCTGGGTAGGCATAGGGGGGAGAGTGACGCGATCGGGAAGGGAGAGCTCATTGACAATCGAGAAGATGTCTTTAGCTTTGGAGGCCGACTCCAAGATTTTGCGGGAGAAGTAGGATGTTTTTGCCTCTAATATAGAAGATTTATATTTGTTCAGTAAAATAGTGAATTCTGTTTTAAATAAAGGATCATACTTATGACGCCAGCGGCGTTCGGCTTGGCGGAGGGCCAATTTGTCAAGTTTTAACTGGTCGGTAAACCATCGCTGGGCGTCATGGGGACGCATAGCTTTTATAGTTTTTAGAGGAGCTACAGAGTCGGAGGCTGCCATCAGCCAAAGCTCAAGGGTAGAGGCTTGGTGGGAGGCTGATCCGGAAGTTGACGGGACTGAGGCTGCCAGAAGGGAGTGTAATTCAGTTAAATTGGCATTCTTCCAATTGCGGGCTGAGATGTTGTCAGGGAGCGGGGGGCGGTGGGAGATGGAAAGATCAACTGAAAAGGAGATAAAATAGTGGTCTGACCAAGCACAGGGGGTTACCAATGGAGGCAAGATGTCTAAATTAGCCGTCCAGACCTGATCTAGTATGTGGCCCTTGCAGTGGGTAGGCGTTGAAATCAGTTGCCGACAGTTCATGCTGGTTAAAGTTTCTGAGAACTGCTCGGACAGTCGGCTTTCTCGAGGGTCGGTAGGCCAATAATTAAAGTCGCCCAAAATGATGACTTTGGCATGGTTGATAAGAATCTGGGAGACGAGGTCCCCAACTTGTTGTGGGAAAGAGGGCATGTAGGTAGGGGGTCTGTACATGAGAACACAGGTAAGGGAGGTCCTGGTCGAACGAAGTTGGATGACAAGAGTTTGAGTGTTAGGGATGAGAGTGCAGTCTAAGATGAAAAAGATGTGTTCTTTGCGAATGATGGCTGCAACTCCACCACCAACTTGCCCCCCTGGGCGGTTAACTTGTAAAATATAGTAACCGTTGGGAGTAGCGGCCAGGATATCGGGTACAGAATCATCTGTCAGCCAGGTCTCGGAAAAGAGAAGGATATCTACATTGCTGTCATCAAGTAAGCAGTGGATTTCTAATTGGTGTTTCACCATGGAACGATTGTTGAGGTAAAGGATGGTTAGGGAGCGCGTCTCTAGCTTAGGAGAGGTGGAGAGCGGGAGTCCAGGAGTAGGAGCAAGTCCCGGCAGGGAGGGAGTTACAGTGCATGGAGTAGTCGAAATACCGCACTCCTGAGCCATCCTAATGGCGCGGGGCGGTAATGGAACAGCATGTTGCAGAGTACGTAACTCGGCAGGCGAGTACGTGAAGGTTTGGGCAGGGTGTAGGGCCGCAGGTCGCGGCCAGCCGCGGACGGGCGCAGACGGGCTGGACTTAGGCGCGACTTCGGCGCGAAGTCGGCGCTCCCGCTGCGCTCGTCCGCTGCGCTTCCGCCATATCGTCATTTTATGGAGATCTGCGTTTAACCACTAGACCGCTAACCTGCGCTGGGTAAGGCAGGGCGGAAGTGGTGAAGAGAAGGCGGAGAATGGCGCTCTGCAGTTCGACCCTCCGCACAAACGGCACTCAGCTGGGGCGGTACGGAGCCTGGAGCGGAAATAATGCAGGTGAGATCTCTCACGAAGAAATATCAACAATTGCAACAATTGCAGTTAAAATTGCAGTTTAAAATAAACACAACAGTAAATGCGGAGAACCGCTTTAAAAAAGCTTTTAGTCAGCTTAACAGCGTTAGTGAGGAGAGATTAGGTAGAACAACACATCTGCAGCCTAGATCGCCGCGTCTGTCAACTGTTAACCACGTTAGCGCGATAGACATACTTCCTAGTCAATAGCCACTAGACCGCTAACCTGCGCTGGGTAAGGCAGGGCGGAAGTGGTGAAGAGAAGGCGGAGAATGGCGCTCTGCAGTTCGACCCTCCGCACAAACAGCACTCAGCCGGGGCGGATCGGGGCCTGGAGCGGAAATAATGCAGGTGAGATCTCTCACGAAGAAATATGCAAATGCTTGTGTTCAGCTGAGCGAGGACCGACAGGGGACGAAGTGTGCAGTGCCGAGAAGCCCCGCCGGCAGCACATAACCAGGACATAGGGCCTGGTACACACAAGGTTTGCACTGTAAATCCAACTGGGCGCAAGCTCCAGAGTGTGACAACTTACTACTGAGTCACCAAACAAGTGAACAGGAGGGGATAGGCATACGAGTGACAGTATTCCAAAAATAAACATTAGATAATGTTTTGTTCCGAGTTTGACTTTGCAGTACTGTAAACAGTCTGTGCACAGAGTACAAGCATCTCCAGTTTCCCGGGCTGTAGGTGGAAGCAGGACATGAAAGAGCAGGAGGTCCTGCAAGTGACCTGGCTCCATCCTCTGAGAGGCAAGCACCGCTGGGCTTACCCCGGGCTGGGGAGGATGGGCAGGCTACGGGCTGTGGGGGCAGGCTCCTACTGATCTCCTATCGCTCCCAACAGCCTCCCACCACAGACTGAGGCTTCCAACAAGGAAAAATGTTTTACTTTACATTTTTTGTCCTCATTTACTGACCATCTCACCTTGAGCGCACAATCTGTTCGTCCGTACCCACACTCAGCGAACTGTGAGGCATAGGTGGCTACGAATTTTTACCTCGCCCACCTACCGGCACTAAGACATACTGATATGCGCACTCAAAGGTCAGCTGAGATGACTCTATTTTATAAGCTTCCAGAGATAGATGGCCTTTGTCTGAGAAGCTCCCCAATTGTACTGGGGATGATCCTGACCATGGCCTTAGAGTGTTCAGGTAGCATAATCATAGTACCCAAGAGGGGAAATCCCCCTGCCTCCCTAAAAAAAAAACCCTCTCCGGGTCTTATCGTAATTTCAAGATATTCCAAAAACGTCTCTACTTTTGGCTGCCAGTTCTTCATAGATCCAGTTTAGAGATTGCCAGGACCGAATATTGCCATTCTAAAAAGGAAGGAGGGGTAGAATCTGTCCATTTCATGCAGAATTGCCTTCTACCCAGGAGCACAACATACAAAAGTAAGGATCTTGCATGGCCTCTGACATTCTCCTGAAGGCCAAAGAAGACCATGGGAAAGTCGCTAATGATCGGGATTCCAATAAGGTCCATCATAAACTTACAAAAGCTGTCCCAAAAAGAAGCCAAAGCCGGACATTCTTTAAACATATGCAAATCCAAAGCCGAGGCCATACCACATTTCTTACAACCGCGGGTAGCTCTTTGTAGATTTTAGAAAGCTTCAGCAGGGTGTAATAGACCCTGTGGATAGTATATAAGTGATTCATTTTTAGCCATGCAGGCTTCACTATATCATGTAAAAGATTACACAAAGCTTGCCACAGGGTATCACACTCTTGGTTTGGCATAACAATTCCCCTTAGGTCTTAGGCGTTTTTAAACTCTCCATCCACTGCCTCTAACACAGCCTGGTACCTAAAGGAGACTTCTTTCTTCCCTTGTGGTCTTGTCACTAGATTAAACTCTAAGTTGGTACCTTCCCCCAATAGGCCACCCTTGGTAGTTTGTAGCTGAGCCTGGACACAACTAGCCAGTTGGAGGTACTTGAACCTAGAAAGACCTGACCCTACCCTATCACTAAGTTGATCCCAAGATATCAGTGTGCCATCTGATATAAGATCCCCCCATACTTCCAGGCCTGATTCCCTTAACAGGGCTACCAAACTGTCTCTCAGGCATTCTGGACCCGCGGGTGAATCCCATAATGGTGCCATACTGGAGAAGTAACCCAAAGATAACGTCCTCCTCAGGTCAAACCATGTTCTTGCCAGGTCCTGTAACACCTTCAGCTTAACTTTCTTAAAACACGTAACATCCCCAAACTTAAACAAAAAGCCCTCCACTGGTAAATGTGCACCCTGAAGTATCCCGAAGTTGACCGGCATTTTTAAAAGCATACGAGCGTGACATAATTGGTGCGCCCTGGCATATAGTTGGATATCGGGCAGAGCCAGTCCCCCCTTCTCCCTTCGTCGGCTCTGCTTTTTCCAAGCTAGTCTCGCATATTTGTACCCCCAAACAAAGGAATGGATCTCCCTCGGAATTTTGTCCATTTGTGCTTTATCAAAGTACAGTGGGATGCAATTAAAAAGAAAAGAGATTTTAGGAAGTATTGACATTTTAGCCAAGTTTGCCCTGCCAATGATCAAGAGAGGCAACGAAGTCCAGGTCTTCATCGACTTCCCACCCTCTCACGACCACTGTCAAATTGGTTTCCGCAATCTTGGCTATGTCTTGAACTATCTTAACCCCTAAATATCTCATAGTGGGGCTTATTTGATACTGATGCTCCGTAGCCACCTGGTTCCAAACCATTACCTCCATTTTAGCCTCGTTGATTTTGTACCCCGAGACTAAACCGTAATTTTGCGCTTGACTGGTGACAGCTGGGAAGGCCCTATCAAGGTTGGCAGTGAAGATTAAGACATCATAGGCAAACAGGGCTACGTTCTTCTCCCACTCTCCATACGTAAAAGGCTGAATATTATTATCCTTCCTTAACCGTTGAGCAAAAGGTTCTATTTACAAATCGAAAAGGAGAGGGGAGAGTGGGCAGCCCTGTCTAGTGCCCCTTGATATTTCATAGGGCGCCGTAAGACCACCATTTACCAACAACCTAGCTGAAAGGCTCCTGTAAATATATCGTACAATGCGACAAAACTTCTCGCCAAGGTTGAATTTTTTCAAGGCCTCCAACAGGTATAACCAATTTACCCTGTTGAAGGCCTTGGTAGCGTCTAAAGCCATCTCTGCCAATGGTAGGGCATATGAAGATGCCAGGTCTATTGCCCCGATAAGATCGTAAGTTAGGTGTGATAATTGGCGGTCCTTCACAAAGCCCTTCTGATCAAGATGCAGGACATCCCCCACCACTGCACCCAGTCGTGCTGCCATAATAGATGTAAAGATGTTATAATCTGCATTTAATAAGGATTTGTGCCTATAAGACCCACAATTAGATGCCGCTTTCCCTGGTTTCAGTATTAGTACTATAAGGGCCTCATTCCAACAATCCGGCGGGATCAGATCTTCTTGCAAGATCTGATTGAAGAGTTTGGCCATAGTAGGAATAACCTGATTCCCTATTACCTTGTTGATCTCAGAAGGTAGGCCGTTTGGCCCTGTGGCCTTACCCCTCTTAGTTTTTACAATTGCCTCCCTTACTTCCAGACAGGAAATCTCCTTATCCATATATCTTTGTTACTCCGGGCTAAGAGAGGGAAGCAACATACTCTCTAGCCAACTCTGGGCACTCTGGCTATCAACCTTGCCATCCTCAAGGTAGATGTTCTGGAAAAAATAGCAAAAAGCATCACAAATGTCCTCATCCATTGAGGAAGTCCCCCTTTCATCTCTGATCTCTCAGATATAGCTCCTTGATTGGTCAGATTAACTCTTCCAAGCAAGGCGCTTACCTGCTCCTTCCCCATATTCAAAGTGCGAGATCTTACTAGCTTTCCACCTTCAGAGAATCCTGGTGTTTAGAATACTTTCAAGCTGGGATTTCAAATCCCTGATCTTGTCCCGCTTCTCCTGTAGGATTTTGGGAGACATTGGAGCAAATAGTTCTACCTCTGCAAAAGATAAAGTTCTTCTTTCTTCTCCCTAAGTATAGCACGATTGAAAGACCAAGTCCTTATTAGACCAGGTGCTTGGCTTTCGAGAGACAAGAGAAAAGCGGAATGATACGAGCAGTGGGGTGCCAAATATGCTACATTCTTAACCAAGCTTCTTAAAGTTAACTTACTAACACAAAGTCAATACGTGACTAACTGCTGCTGCCCAGAACTGTCTCTCCAGATGTCCGCTAAAGTGTACTGTTTCATAGCTCCCCACAGATACTCTCGGGATTTAGACAGAGCCACTGCCCTGTTAGATGGAGATTTGTCCAGTACTGGATCAAGAACAATAATAAAGTCACCTGCAAGGACCACTGCTTCTGAAAAATCCAGTAAATGTGCACATATGGTCTTTAAACTAGAGGGATCATCTTGGTTAGGGCCGCAGCATCCGGTTAAAATTAGGAGGGTATCCGCAATTAAGGTTTTAACAATCACCCACCTACCATTTGGATCTTTCAACTGAGAGAAATCATGGGCCCTAGCTGACTTCTGAAAAATAATTGATACCCCTCGGATATTTGCTGTTTGGTTTGTACTGACATGAGAGGCCACCCAAGAATGGAGGTTTAACAGGGCAGTCATCTTCTCTTCTAATAGATGAGTTTCGTGGAGGACAGTGACCTGCGCCGTGGAGTCTGGTCAATATTGTAAGATCTTATTTCTCCTTTGCCTCGTGCGCAGGCTATTGACGTTCCAGGAAAGAATCTACAAAGAAGTCATGGTGGCTCCCCCTTTTCTACCCTAACCAACTGTATAATAATATTTTATTATCGCCCTCAACACCATACCTACACCATTTATTTTATTTCCAAGTCTGAACAAATCTAAAATAGCGGAAAGGAGGATTTTATTGAGAATTTGAACCCTCCCTCCTCCCCCCTTTCCCACTCTGCCCCCCCACCCATGGAGAACCCTACCCCCAGTCATCCAGACAAACTAGGCCAGAAAATGCAGCCTAAGATTTCCCCCAGAACCCCATTTTAAAAAAATAAGCCCACCCTGGAGTGCAAAACATAAAACATAAAACCACTACCTAGACAACCCGCCTACCTACACCTATCCATTATGTGCCACTTGACCCCTAACCCTTGAATGCAATTATAATTATAAACCTATCATTTTCTAAAATGAATGGAATTGAGGGGGGATAAAAAGCAGAGCCAAAAGTAGGTAAGGGGAGGTAGGGAAGAGGAAGGCCTAATCAAAAGTAACCTGATCTCACTTATCTCATCACCTTCGCCTCCCCTCACCCCTATGTAAGGTGTAGCTTAGTTTCAGTATTCTTTGCCAAGAATCTATTCAAGAATTCTTTAAGGATCTAGTCAGCTCTGTACCTTGGTTTAGAATGTAGGAGGTCTGGTATCTCTCTCTCTCTCCTTTTCTCTCTCTCAGGACTCGATTTCCCAATAACCCGCAAGGGTAGCTTGGAAACAACGGAGCTTTATTTCTCGTCCGGGAGAAATGACAGCGTCTTTCTCAGCGCGTCTGCTGGAGGGTCGGCTTCCTTCAGCACTTGATGCGGCGAGCTTCGTCGTGTAGGTAGATAGTCGAACTGCTCCAAACTACCGTGTGTTTGCCTGGGCAAGTATGGGCATATTTATACCTGAAGGTGCCGAGTTTGATGTAAGGTTGGAAATAATAACGTCATCAAAAACTCAGTACTTTGAAAACTCCATGTGTTCTTGGATAAATCAATATTCAAGCAAGTAGAGGCCCCTAACTGCTGAAGGAGTATTTTTCCAACAAATCGTTGTGGATTTTCGGAACTAGTGAAAGTAGCCATGCCGTATGTGGACTGCCTGAGCTATGTCTTAATATGATTATGATCTCTATGCCTATATAAGGATAGGGTGATTTATACCTATATAAGGGCATAAATCAGGAAAATTACACTAGGGTCCTAAAATTCTAAACAACAGTTTATTATAAAGGGTTTAAGATTACTCCCCACACTGCCCTCTGGTACATTCAATATCCGTAAGTTGTTCCTGCAG
Organism: Lissotriton vulgaris; assembly: GCF_964263255.1. Lineage (NCBI taxonomy): Eukaryota > Metazoa > Chordata > Amphibia > Caudata > Salamandridae > Lissotriton > Lissotriton vulgaris. The sequence goes on from NC_141688.1 coordinate 172,740,126, forward strand.
GAGTTATTTTCTATCATTTCATGCCTATCTCTTAATGCTCCCTCCTCTTTCTTCAAGGCTGCAAAGCCCCCCTTCATGACAGTCAGCTGACCAGTTAGTGTCCCCACTTCAGATTCTAAAGTCTCAGTCCTTGCATTCAATAGATCCTTTTTTTAGGTTTCGACTTTTGGCGAGGGGCGAAGCCCCTCCCAGTCGAAATCTTTTGTTCTTAGTTGTGAGCTTAGAACAGCCCCTGTTTCCAATTGGCTAGCTCCATAAATGGAGGCTAGCCATTGGAAGACAGAGGCTGTCAATCGCGCTTTCTCTCGAAAACGCGATTCGGGGGCGTTTCTGGTGCTTTTTTTAAGCCCCGCCCCTTTGTCCCGGGCCGCGCTGCGATTGGCTGCCGGCCCGGGACACCCCCGTGATGTCATTCCCTGGGCCGCGCTGTGATTGGCTGCCGGCCCGGGACACCCCCGTGACGTCAGCCAATCACAGCGCGGCCCGGGACCTGACCTGTTCAATTAGCTGTCGACCATGGAAAGTTTCATTGTGGCTACTGCAAACTCCTTTTGTGGCGTTATATTGGGACGCTCTTTAAAAAGCCGCTTTATTTTAATCTCGAGGGTGCCACCCCTCTGAAATGCCCCCGAGATTCACCGCCGCGGCCCGAGCGCCGCAAAACAGGAAGTCAGGCACGACGGTGCCTGATGCGGGGCGGGACTTCCGGTTTGTCGGAGGAAGTCCCGCCCGCCGCCGCGCTGTGATTGGCCAGCACTGCCACCGGGGAAAACAGAAGAAGAATGCCGGCCGAATCCCTGCGGCCCGGGGCTCCCAGGAGTGAGGGAGAGCGCCGGGGCCGCCCCGGAAAGCAAAGAGGGAAGCGGCAGGCAGGGCTCCGTGGCCGAGGAGAGCCCCGCAGCCCGAGAAGAGGAGCAGCGCGAAACCTGCCAGGAGCCCCCGCCAGAGTAGCCCGGTAAGTGAGAAGGGCTAGGGGAGGCTCCGTGTGGCAGGGTGTCACTGTCTTGAGCCCTGAGAGGCTCACGAGGGCATCCCTGAAGGGGTAGAGTGGCCCCAGAAGGCAGTGGGTCGCTCCCCCAGCGGACATTGTTTCCAAGTCCCCGGGCATTTCAGCAGAGCCGTGAGGGGCTCCAACAGGCTTTGTAGTGCCGATAGGCACTGCGACCTTCTCAGCACCCCCGCTGGCAGCTGACGGCTCCTTTCCATCAGAATCACCGGGACCGGCAATGCGTGTGATGCCGCGTGTCTTCGCTGCTGCTGATGCAGTCTTAGAGGCTGTCTTTGGGGCCATATCGGGGGCAGAGCAAAATGTGAGGTCGATACACCTGAGGGAGCAGGAGCCGGAGGCGGAGCGCACGTAGACCCAGAGTGACTTGGCGGTAAATTTCGCTTGCAACTGACTAAGTCTGTGGATCATGGCCATCCAACTATGCAGCAATAGTCACCTGAGCATTGGCTGGCCAAAAGTCAAGTCTGCATACTGCCTACAGCAAACACCACAGCAGACTGAAAAGCGGACAATCGCCTGGGCAAGAGGAACAGGGGGGTGGTCGAGGCAAAAGACGATAGGGGAGGAATTCACCAGGGGAGCACTGACACCAGCCTATTCAGCCGAGCAAAATCCTAGATTCGTTCCCACTTAACGATGTGTTGGTTACTACATTTCGGATTGTCAACAACACTCAATTCGAAAGCAGAACTATGAAAATCATAATGCAGCAGTGCTTAAATCAGAAACCTGTTAATGACTGGACTGCTCGTCTTTGAATAAAAAATGTATTCCTTTTATGGATATTGATTCTATCCAAGCAAGGAGCTGGGTGTGGTTACTTTTCAGTACAATGCAAAATTGTAATAAAGAAAAGGATAATGACAAACTACCAGCCGTGCCCACGTCATACGAGTCCGCTTCCCCCACGCCGCGAGGCTTACGCAGGCAGGGAGGGGTGCCTGTTTCGCGGCTTGTCCAGCCCTGACTGACCAATGAGATGCCGAGCCCGCCTCCCTCCTACAGGTGAGCTCATTAGGCTGCTATAAATCACTGAGCCTGACACGGCTTCTGTTTGTTGGGTCGGGAGGCGACAGGGGAAAGAGGGTAGTTTTGGCAGTGCATATTGACTCCGAGATGACTGAATGTACTAAGTTGTTTATTTTTTGTGAACAGTTCGTGAGAAATCGTTTTTCTTTGTCCTCGTGAACGGGTTTACTTTAAAGCGCCATTAAATGTAATAATATGCAATTATTTAGTGGTAGGCCTTGAAAGTGTTTAGAAGTTTGGTTCTCTTTGCCCCCAAAAATGTTGCTTTTGAATAAATACTTGCTGGAAGAATAGCTCTAACTTTTCCAAAGGCGAAACCGTTGCATTGTAAATGCTTGTTTATCTAATGACTTGCAAAAATTTCTTATCTCTCCTTGATTTGCAGCTGAAACCTCAAAGCCCTTCTTACAGTCCACCACCAGCGAGGCTATGAGAAGTTCTAGGGAGGAGATTGAATGTACCTCCATAGCAAGAACAGAAGCTTGAACCAGGGCTGAAGTTGGAGCTGGAAGCAGAACTGGAGTCGGAGAACACACCTCTAAACCTTTGGCCATTATTCCTCCGTCTGCACATTCTCCCACAGTGGTAGCAACAGGGCTATGACCCTTGATTACATCTTGAAGGTTTCCTGCGGTAGCTTCAGGTGGAATCTGACCTGTGGAATCCTTTCCCCTTGTAGATTCCTCTCCCCCCTCTTTCACTACCTCCATCTCGTCACCCCTCGCCGCCGGGCCAGAACTATTTATATCTATATCTACTGTAGACTTTGCTATAGCACGTCCCCCAACCATCTTACTAGTATCCAGTTCTGACTATTATATATACTTCTGGTAAAACCTTAAAGTAGGAACTGAGGGAGGGGGTAATCCTAGTCTTAAAATCCAATAAGGGACCCATAGCCTTGGCTTTAAAAATCTTGGGGTACTTCTTTTTAGCCTTCCCTGATAGGAAGGTGGAGATACACTTTTTACCAACCTTCACATTTTTTCGGGTCTTAGCCTTCACCTTCCAACCAGGACCATCTCTACCCTCCCCACTACCGCCACTGCCACACCCTGGATTCTCGCAGACTTTACCACTCAAAATATTCCCATGGATAAGATTGTTGGTGAGGTCGTTAGTATCTGCACTAGTGTCTGAACTCCCCCTTGACTTGCTCCCTTGCAACTGGTCAGCTGTTTTGTACATGGGTTTAGACCTGCGGTTCCTATCCCTCCCGTGTCTCTTGCTATTACTTACGGGAGAGGTAGGAAAGAAAACGGTGGCAGAAGCAGGGAAGAAAGTACTGCCCTGGGGCCGTGTAAACTGGCTGAGCTGAACCTGTGTTTCTCCTAACCCCAGCTCATTTTCACTGGAATTTCATAGCTTCAGAGGCTTCGCCACCCTGGCTCGCTCCAGGTTGCCTACTGCCGCTGCTTCTTTATTCCCTCCCCTGAGATGCCCACGGGCCGCCACTCTGCAGCTCCTCCTTAGCTCCAGCGCCTCAGTCTCCCAGCGTCTGGAGCCAAAGCAGGAGACAGGGGTACAAAACCCAAAGTCCACCCCAGCGAGTCCGGGGAAGCTAGCCTTATCTCCTTCGTCCTCTCCAATGCACATCTATGTGAGAAGAATGAGCTAAAAAAGAAAAAAAAAACAGGGAACCAAGAAAGGAGGCTGAATCTAGACTGAGAAATCCCTGGTATATCAAAATAATCCAGTTTTTCAGGTGTATGGTCAAATAGAGACAGTAGATAAAGACTGGTGGGAAATTTTCCTCTGGTATGGGTGACTGTGGTGGAGCAAAATCTTTTCCCACTAATCTGTGTTTAAACTCCTCCTAATGATGCATTTTATTATGAAAGGTGCACATCAACAAAGAAAACCAAGGAAAAAAAGAAAAAGCTTCATGCAGTGAATAGTTTATCATGTCAGCCACTGTTCAATGCAAAGTCTCTATGTTGTTTTTCTAGTTGCAGCTTCTATGCAGAATGAGAACCAGGACTTAGCCCGAGGAAGCCTGAGCAGAAAATCTGGATACAGGTGAGCACAACCTCAGACTCACTCACAGCTGCTCACGGCCGCTGCCATTGCCCGCCGCCATTGCGGCCCCCGGGGAAAGCAGGTCGGCACACCAGTCTTTTCCCCGGGGTGTTCGCGCGAGGCTAGGACAGGCAGGAAGTTAGGTAGGGGGTTAGGTCAGGGGTGGGAGGGGTTAGGAGGCTATTTAGGGGGACAGGAGGGGAACGACTTCCTTTTCCTGTCCTCGGTGCCTCAGGGAGAAGTTAGTTTTGGGAGCGCAGGCGGAGTGTGATTTAGGTAGGCGGAGTGATATTTAGTGTTGCGGACGTCGCAACTGGTGCCCCGGTGCGACGATTAGCTTAGTTTACTGTGTCTGCAGTTAGGCAGGGTGCTATTTAGCATTAAATTCAGCGTGTCGCCACTGGTGCCCCGGTGCGGCGAGTGTAGGTGCCAAACCTCACGCATCTCACGGACGGACCGAGCGCGGGTGCCAAACCTCACGCATCTCGCGGACGGAACGAGCGCTCAGGATCCATAATGGCAACGCCTGATGCAGAGGCGGTGTGGGCTGCGCTACTAGTGCTTGGCCGGGCTGGGAGGGCGGATCTCCTCCAGCCCGGTGTCCTGGACCAGGCGTGGGTCGTATGACGCCCAGGTCAGCGTCTGCGGGGGTGGCGGCTGTTGTCGCAGCATGTATGGATGAGCCCTCTGGGGCTCGTGAAGGTGTGCCCAAGAAGGGGAATGGTAAGAAGCAGCAGGAGGCTCCCAAGAAAGGGGGGAGGCAGCTGAGCCTCCCTGCCACGATTGAGGCCGGGGATGCGGTGCCGGAGGAGGAGGGAGGGGCCGAAGGGGAAGGCCACAAGGGCCCCAAGCGTGCTGTTGGGGAGCCATGGCAGGGCCAGGCTTTGCCGGCGTCACAGGCCAGGGTGTCAAGGAGCATGGGCCAGTTGGTAGGGTATGACAAGAGCAGTGAGAGCAGTGGGGGGGGACCTGGATGAGTGGGAGGCGGCGGCTGGAGAGGAGTTTGCTCTCACGCTGTTAGGGGGGGAGTCTGGGGGAGAGGAGGGGTTCACCATCCTTCAGCAGCCAGTCGACCTTTCGGGTGGCCGGAAAGGGGTTGTCAGGCCCCAGGGTTCCAAGGGCAAGGGCCCTCTGTAAGCGCAGCAGCAGGTGGGGGTAGGGCAGGCGGCGGGGAGTGCTGTGGCACCCGCGCCCAGGAGGGGAGGCCTGGGGGAGTCAGGGCAGTCTTCCATGTTCGACAGGTGGGTGCACATGACCGAGGAGGAGAGGCCCCGCGACCAGCATCGCATCATTGCTGAATACGAGAGGGAGTGGCAGCGCTTATGCGAAGCCAGGGAGCCGAAGTCGGGTGGGGTGCCCAAGGGCGATGGGTCCCAGGGGCTCATGGGCAGTGGGTATGGGTGGAAGGCTCAGGTACTGCCTTGACGGATCAGAGACCTGGTGGCACCAGGGCCTCCCCGAGCGCATACGGCTCGGGGGGGGGGGTGGGAACAAGCCAGCAGGGACAGCTGGCAGAGGCCGGGGTGGGCCGGCGGGGCGCAAAACGGCCTCCAAACGCCGGGACGAAGAAGCAGGGGGGTCCGCGGTGGCCTGTGCTCCAACGAGGGAGCGGGCACCAGCGATGTTGGAGTGCGAATTTATGCCTGGAGTGAAAGGGAAAGGTGCTAAGAGAGTTGTGACGGAAGTGGTGCCGCTGGATGTGCAGAGTGAGTGGTTGGACTATGAGGATGAGGAGGATGATTTGGAAGAGGGTGAGTTGCGTGAACCTGAAAGTGTGTGCAAAGCTAGGGTGGCAACGGCCAAGGTTGGTGCTTTACAGGAGGCATGGGACGGCGCCAGTCGGGCCAGCAGAAGGAGTTCGAAGCCGGCGGACGCACGGCGGAAGGAGAGGGACGCTCCTGCAACTTTGTCAGGTGAGGGCGCTTGGTGGGATGCCTGGACGGAAGGGGGGAAAGGGGGAAGGAAGAAGCCCTGCCGGTCGGTGGGGGTGGGGGATGGGTCTGTGCGGTCTGGGACCCCAGGTGGGGTGGTGCCTGTGACGACTGAAGGGGGGAAGCAGGGGCCGCAGGCCGCGAGACTCACGATGGCCAGCGCGCAGACTGACAAGGCGGAAGACATGGAGGGAAAGGTTGAAGGGGTTGAGAAGCTTCGGAAGAAGTTGCAATACATGGGGCTGGCGATGCCTCTGGGATCACATTTGTCGGACAAAACGAGGGCAAGGATCTGGAGGCATGAATATGTTGATGTGTTTAAGCTCCTGCATAGGGAGATTCAGGCGAAAGAGGGGTCTAAAGAGGAGGAGTGGAAGTTGACCAGGCGGCCGAGGGTGCAGGTAACGATGGAGAATTGGACATCGGTCTTTTTGATTCATGCGAGTATTTATTGCGAGAAGTACGGGGATCGGGCTATTGCATTGTTCAAGTAAATGGATGTGATCAGGAAGGCGCAGCTTCATTTCGGGGGTTTTGCATGGTTGAGCTACGACGAGGAGTACAGGGCCAGGGTCAGTGTTAATCCTGACAAGCCATGGGGGGACGTAGACCAGGAACTCTGGATTCAGTGGATGTCTTCGACACAGGCGGCGGCGTCTAAGCATACGGCCAGCGGTCTTCCGTTCACTTATCGGTCTTTTCAGCCGCGCCCCGCCCAGTCTGGGGCGGGTACTCAGGGAGCTGCAGGTGGACAAGAAAACCAAGCTGTGTGGTCTGGGGCAGCAGGGCAACAGTACAAACCAGTGGCTTCCGGGGCCTGCTGGAGGTTCAATAAAGGCTTCTGCAACCGTCCCTCCTGTAAGTTTAAACATGAATGTTCGAAGTGCGGGGGGCGTCACCCTGTTACACAGTGCCTCACCCTGGCTACGCCATCAGAGCAGTGGAAATTTGCCAAGGGTAGGGGGCAGCCTGGGCCGAAGGGCTCATACTCCGGTAAAGGTGGAGGCCATGGGTCCATGGCTCTCCCGGTACCCTGATAAGAAGGCGGCGCTGCGTTTGTACTGGGGTTTCGTGGAAGGTTTTCGAATTGGATATCAGGGGCCTAGGGAGAGGCGTTTGGCTGAGAACTTGCGGTCTGCCATGGAATTGCCGGAGGTTGTGGCGCGTAAACTGGAGAAGGAGGTTTCGGAGGGCAGGATTGCAGGACCTTTTACTGATTGGCCGATGTCGGATCTCATTGTCTCGCCTTTGGGGGTGGTGCCCAAGAAAGAGCCTGGGGAATTCAGATTGATTCATCACTTGTCCTGGCCGGAAGGTGGGTCTGTGAATGATTTTATCGCGGAGGTGGACTCCAGAGTGCTGTATGCGTCAGTGGATGATGCCATTGGTTTGGTGAGGTCCTGCGGGAGGGGGGCAGAGTTGGCCAGGTGTGACATCAAGTCGGCCTTTCGCCTTCTCCCCATTCATCCGGCGGATTTCCCCTTGTTGGGCTTGTAGTTTGATGGGGCCCTCTTTGTGGACTGGTGTTGCCGATGGGTTGTGCGATTTCCTGCACGCTCTTTGAGACTTTTAGCTCCTTTTTGCAGTGGGCCTTCGTGGACCGCAGTGGGCACTGGCTGGTGTCCCACTATTTGGCTGCCTTTCCGTTTGTGGGCGCGGGTCGCTCTGGCGAATGTGGAACGGCTCTGCAGCAGTTTCAGTTGTTGGCACAGGATGTTGGGGTGTCGTTGGCACAGGAGAAGACGGAGGGACCTAGTTGTTGCTTAACATTCCTTGGTATTGCGTTGGATTCGGTAACTTGGCAGGCGCGCTTACCAGTGAAGAACGTTTCGGAGATGCAGGATGCCTTGAGAGGCGCGCTAGAGGTCCGAAAGCTGGATTTGAGGTCTGTGCGTTTGTTCGGATTGTTGAACTTTGCCTGCAGAGTGGTGAGGCTGAGAGGACGTTTTGTAGGCGGCTCGGCATGGCCATGTCGGGGTGGCCCTCCCACACCACAGGGTCAGGGTCACACTGGGAGTCCGGTCGGGCTTGCGAGTGTGGCTGGTGTTCCTGGAAGACTCCAATGGTGTGTCTTTGGATTTTGCGCGGGACAGGATGGTGTGGCAGGTTCAACTCTACTCGGACGCGGCAGGAGCGGCAGGTTTCGAGATCTTCTGGGACGGAACAGTGGCCAGCTCACTGGCTGCGCCAGGGCAGGAACATTTCGTTTTTGGAGTTTTTTCCCTTGTTGGTTGCACTGCTGGTGTGGGGCCCAGAATTCAAGAACAGGTCGGTGTTGTTTCATGTGGACAATATGACGGTGGTGGACTTGGTGAACAACCAAAAGGCGAGGGACCTGCTAGTGCTGCGCTTGCTGCGCAGTTTCATGCTGCTGTGTCTGCGTTTAAATGTGCTGTTTCGCGCGCAACATGTGCCTGGCGCGAGTAACCAAATTGCGGATGCGTTATCTCGTTCGCAGTGGCAGCGCTTTCATGAAGCTGGCGCCGGGAGCGGAAGCTTACAAGACCAAGGTGCCGGAGGGTACATGGGCATGGGGGGAGTGAGAGTGGTTGGTTTGGTTGAGAGGTCCTCGGCGGAGTCCACTAGGTGGGCGTACAGGTTGGCATGAGCTGAGTTTAGGGACTTTGTGGGTTGGGGAAAGGGTGAGGGGAGGTTGCCCAGAGAGGTGTGTGAGCAACGGGTGGTGCACTTTGTGTTGGACTGCATGGATAGGAGATTGTCGCAGACGACGATTGCTGGCAAGTTGGCGGGAGTTTCTTTCTACAGCATGGTGTATTTGGGTTTTGATCCGGCTAGAGCGGATCTGCTGAGTCGAATGTTGAAGGGTTGCGGGCGGGTGCAGGCGGAGATGGGTGGGGGGGAGTTGCCCCGTGAGGCGGTGACGGTTGACTTGTTGGAGAAGGTTTTGAAGGAGTTGCATTTCTGTTGTTACGACGGGGAGGAGGTGGTGTTGTTTCGCCTGTGCATGATCTGGATGTTTTTTGGAGCATTTCGGGTGTCAGAGTTGCTAGGGACCCGTGGGGCGCCGGGTCGGATGTTTGCAGATGTGCGTGTGGATGGGGTTCGGTTGGGCATATGGTTGGGGCGTTCTAAGATGGACCAGGTGGGGCGGGGCAAGTGGGTATGGCTGTCGGAGAGTGGGTGTGTAAGTGTGTGCCCGGTGCGAGAGTGGCTGGGGTTTTGTGGCCAAGTTTGGAGGTCAGAGGGGGATATTTTTGTGCATGCATCGCGAAAGCGCTTGACGTCACTCCAGTTGCTGGCTGTTCTGCAGATGGCTTTGAAGAGACTGGGCAGGGATCCGGCTCGCTTTGGCACGCACTCGTTTCGGATTGGGGCAGCCACTGCGGCGGCAGGTTTGGGTTGGTCGTGGGAGGAGATCCGGAGGATTGGTCGCTGGCGGTCGCGGTGCTGTGAGCGCTATGTGCGCAAGTGAGGGCGCGGGGCGTGCTGCTTGGACGACTGCGCTGCTTGTCGTTGTTCCTTGTTATGCTTGGGTACTAATCTCTTTCTCTTCATAGGTTGTGTTCGTGGACCAGGGGCCAAGACGGTCACTTGGGTCGTTGGGCATTCTTTTGTGCACTGGGCCTTTAAATACGCTGACAGGCAGATGTACGGCCGTAGCCTGGGCCTGAGGAGCAGCCATCACGAAGTACAATGGTGGGGTAAGAGTGGAATGCGCTGGGGTGAACTGTTGCCATGGCTAACAAGGAAAGTGTCGCAGCTGGGCTGCCCAGACATGCTTATCATCCACCTGGAGGAAAATGACTTGGTGAAGCATACGTGGGTGTCACTGTTGCATTTGATGCAGAAGGATTTGGAGGCAATGAAACGCAATCTGGCTGGCGCCTGTATTGTGTGGACTGAATTTATTCCACGGAGGATCTGGAGGGGTGCACTGAAGCCTGCGGCCGTTGAAAGGGCCCGCAGAAAATTGAACAGGACTATGAGACTCTTTTGTGCGGATCAGGGTATCAAAGTGCTGGCTCATGTCGGGCTTCAGTTGGAACAGCCACTTCTTTTCGGGGATGACGGCGTGCACCTTTCTCACATGGGAAATGCATTTTACCTGATGGAGCTGCAGGATCTGATTAGTTTTTTGTGGAACGAATCGATATGCTGTAAGAGGGACTGAGTTCGAAAGATGCACGCTTGGTGGGGCAGGTAACCGCCCTCCGGGGGTTCCCTGGGTGGCGGGAACTGGGAGGGGTGGGGAGTCCATGACGGGCAGAATCACCCTTCCAGGGAGGGGGTTACAGGTGCAGGATGGGAGAGAGTGGTAGATGGGAGTGCGATGGATGGAGATGATGGAGGAGTTGGAAGGTGAAAAGGGGAAGTGAATGAGATGCAAAGAGGTCGTGGTGTGATTTGGGAGTGGCTGGCGGAGCACGTGAGTGGATGATGGGTGAAAGGCAGGATGTTGGGGGGATTGTTTAAGTTAATGATGTTATGTTTATTTGTGAATGTCATGCCTGTCCTAATAAATGGCCTTTTACGCAAACTGATGCGTGGAGTGGTTATTGCGCGATGCGGCCCCCGGTAAAGCAGGTCGGCAGACCAGTCTTTTCTCTGGGGTGTTCGCGCGAGGCTAGGACAGGCAGGAAGTTAGGTAGGGGGTTAGGTCAGGGGTGGGAGGGGTTAGGAGGCTATTTAGGGGGACAGGAGGGGAACGACCTCCTTTACCTGTCCTCAGTGCCTCAGGGAGAAGTTAGTTTTGCCACCCACCCACCCTACATAGCTGAAGGGGGACGCTGGGTGTTTTGTTTCAGTTGTCAAGTTGGGCAACATGCCAGTTTAGGACAGGATGGCACAATAAGGGGTGTTTCTGGGAACTGGGAGGAGTGGGGAGTCCATGACGGGCAGAATCACCCTTCCAGGGAGGGGGTTACAGGTGCAGGATGGGAGAGAGTGGTAGACGGGAGTACGATGGATGGAGATGACGGAGGAGTTGGAAAGTGAAAAGGGGAAGTGAATGAGATGCAAAGAGGTCGTGGTGTGATTTGGGAGTGGCTGGTGGAGCACCTGAGTGGATTATGGGTGAAAGGCAGTATGTTGGGGGGATTGTTTAAGTTAATGATGTTATGTTTATTTGTGAATGTCATGCCTGTCCTAATAAATGGCCTTTTACGCAAACTGATGCGTGGAGTGGTTATTGCGCGATGCCCCACCGGCTCCGACTCCAGCGCCCGAGCCCACAGGTGAGCACTGCCTCAGTCTCTCTCACAGCCACTCACAGCCGCCGCTGCCATCGCACACCGCCATCGCTCACCGCTCTGCCGAAAGGAAAAGATTCCGGCTCCAGCACCCGAGCCCAAGCCCCGAACCGGCTCCTTTCTTCTTTCTTTTTTCAGACCTCTGACCGTGCCTCACTGCCGTTACACATATGCCTGCCTGCCCGCCGTACTGTATGCTGGGGAAGAAGAAAGACCCGGGTACACTCAGAGAATCCCTCCGTGGAGCCCCAACAGAGCGGGTTACCTTACTTTCTATCATAGCACTCCATTAGTCAGTTCGGCATACCATGGAGGTTCTGGACGAAAATCCTAGGTGCAGAGGCTGCTCAGCATGCTGCCGCCATGTTCTCCGAGTAGGTCTGTCGACCTCGGAGCTTCTTGTAGGTAGTGAGAGTTGATGGGCCAAGGGAGGATGGCAGGGGTCACAAGAAGAGGCGTCAGGCAGTCGTGCTAGAGGGGCCAACAGAAACATACTCGTGTTATTTATCACTATAGTGCCTGAAAGTGTGTAGCGGCAATCGCCGTCTCTGTGCCTGCATTCCAGCAGCCGACTGTCTCCATCCTTCTGACTGGTTATTTCCTCATGGTGCTTATGTCTTGCACTGTATATAAGTGTATTGTATCACAATCTTCATATAGGGCTTACTACCCGCATGTGGGGCTCCGAAGCACTTGCCAATATCATGGGTAGCACACTACACCATCTGTGGTGTGTGGTTGGAAGTGTCTTGTCTTTGTTGTGATGCTGTGTTAGATGTGTTCCCATGTCGTGCGTGGGTGAGGGGGCCACCGAGGTGCGGTCATCATGTTGTGGGACACAGCATTTAGCAGAGCGCAAGTTGAAAAAGAGTGAGAGATGGGTGCGCAGGTTTCAGAAACCTGGCAGCATTGAGCAGCTCTGCAGCACTCTTTATGGCAGAAGTCTTTAAACTATGCTTTCAAAGAATTCCTTTTAGTAATGGGTAATGAGACTGTACCTTGTGTAAACAATTTAATTAGTCCAGTAATAGGACACGTCCCCTTTAGTGAAGCAAGTGCTGTGACACAAAAGTGTGAATGGCCCACTGCATCACAATTATGGCTCTCTTATTTTACAAAAGATGTATGGGGGCTCGTTTTCTTATGCTCGCATTAGGTCTGATGGCACCCTTATTTGAGAGAGGCTGTAGCATGTGGGAGATCCTCTTTTATGTCGTGCTTGGGCAGCGCATGCAGTAGCAGAGTACGAAATATACTACCCGCCCACTCTCCACCCATATTTGTAATCGGCTTGTGTCATTGTCCTTCGTAAACGCTGGCTTCAGAGTCGGTATTTGGCTTGTTAGTCCTTCCTTGGTGTCGCCTTGTCTGCATTTTTTTTAACTCTCATAACGACTAGACCTTTTACTGGTGTTGTTACATGGTCTGCTCTATAAGTAGATGAGCACTATTTTATTTAATGCTCTTACCCTATTCCACCCACTACCTCGCAGTTCGCTGCCCCCTTTTATTTGAATGTTTACTAATGGCGGTCTACTTTTACTATAGCGGTTGTGCTTATTTATTTATTTAAACAGTGCAATCCAAATTTTACGGCCGCGCTTACTTACTTATTTATTTTAGCACCGCGTTCCGGATTTAGCGGCTGTGCTTATTTATTTATTTTATTTGTTCACTGACACCCATGCGGAGCTAACACATTCATAAAGGTCGCACCCCTTTCTTTACACAGACCACATCTAAAGAAAGGTACGCGGCCAACAGAGTGAAAGCGTGGCTTGGGGGCTTTTACCCCCCTAAAAAAATCTGTTTATCAACTTGACAAACAGATGCTTTTTTTGTGAAAGCCCCCATTCTGCAGTTTTACTTTACTGTAGGATACGCCCCTCATGAATGTGAAAGCGCTGCATGGGCGCTAGTAAAAAAAAAACAAATATTTGCAATGCAATAAGTCTCACATTTTCGACAGTTTTAGCGATTGCATTGCCAATAGCTGAAACTCTCGTTAATGTGAGACTTATTGTATTCCAAATGCTTGTTTGTTGAGTCTTACCCCTCCTCCAAACTAATTAGTGAGCAACCTTTTGTTCAAGTTGAGCTGTACTGTTTAAAGCACCAGTGTTGGTGTAGTTTGTGATAACAGGATACAATAAATCTTTGTTTAATCCAATTTATTTAGTAATGAGAAGCAGTCCCTGGAAGCTCCCTGAGTTCATCTGCAACCAATTCTGTAAAGCCATATTAGATCTTCCAGGCATCTCATCAATTACATCAGCACCTGGTAATAGTTTCCAGGGACACACATGATTATTATTTATCAGGATACAACATGATCATTACAATGTAAAATATAACACATCACCCTTTTTATAATAAGGAAAAAATAACTAACATGAATAAATCATTTCTAACTCTAAAACATATGTGTATATGTGCCTATATGACAAATAATGTTATGTACTGAAACATTAGACAAAATCTTTATGCCACTCTGGTTTACATCTTCACCTCTCACTCACTCTGCTGTTACCTCCACCATGGTAATCATTATTGTGGTACACCCTCCTTCGCATTCCTCCATCTTGGAACACTTCACTGCTCTCCTGGTATTCCACCATTTACTAACAATAAGGAATTACCCTTTGCTTCCATTGCTCTCTAGATTTCAGAGAATTTGGAAAACCCTTTCTTAACCGCCTTGCTTACTGTCACTTTCACCAACATTCCTTCAGAAAATGTCTTGTCCATCCTGATTATTTTATCATTATGTCTTTCTTTGTACTGTGACTGATAACATTCTTCTTTTCCATGCAAAACATTCTCTTTTAATTGTATTCTTCCATGTCTTCCCATCCATGCAGGAACAGTAATAGTACAAGGCACTCTTCCCTTCAACAAGCAGAAAGGTGTCCCACCCGTCACAGTATGTGGAGTTGTCCTATTGTACCACAACATTTCTTGTTTCTGCTTTCTTCAAAACATGTAACTAGAAATGGCTAATTGTACACATTCCACCAACACTCGGTTAAAGCACCCCATAAGACCATTACCATTCGGGTGATAAACAGGAGTTCTGGTTTGTTTGACACCCCATTTCTTGAGAAAAGCATTAAATTCTTCTGATACAAACTGCGGACCATTATTGGTCAATATCTCTGCTGGACAACCCTCCCTACAAAAAATATCTTCTCAAAATGCAAAAACATTCGAGGTTTTCGCCTCATGCATTAAAAGCTACTACGGCCATTTTGAGTAATAATCCATCAACACAACGGCAAATTCACATTCGATCTCAAACACTCAAAGGGACCACAAATATCCATGGCGAGCTTTTCCCAAGCTCTCTTAGGCCATTCTACCAGATTAATCGTAGTCTCTTGTAAGAAATGTGATGTGTCACTGCATGTGCAATCAATACAATCTCTCACATACCTCTCTATCTGCCTGTTCATTCCTGGCCACCAGAAATCTATCCCTATCTTTCTCTACATCGCTGACATTCCCCCATTCCCTTTGTGCATCATCACAATCAATCTACTATGCAGGGCCTCTGGTACTAATACTTGTCACAACTACTCACTATGGCAGTCATTACTGATAACTCGACCCACACATGTTTGCAAGAAGTTAATCCTCATTCTACTTCCCTCCATCAAATTTGATTACCTTTTCCATCACCTTAACTAGCAGTGGATCAGCGATAACTCCTTCTTTCTATTCCTTTTCCTCTAAAGCGTGACACAAATCTTATATCTCAGCAACCATCCACTCATCATCTTTTCACACGGTCTATCTTCAAGAGGTAGCCTTGACATGCAATCTGCATTTATGTTCCAAATTCCCGGAATATACTCCATAGAAAAATTGTATTCTTATGAGGAGTGTAACCACCTTGCAATACATGGCGTGGCCCTACCTGCACCGAATGTGGAAAATACATCCACCAAAGGTTTGTGAGCAAACTGAAGTTTGTAATTCAAACTGAGTGCCCATGCAAAAATTCAGAAATATTGTACCCCCACCTACATGCCAGGGCTACTTTTTCTATGACAGAGTAAGATTTATCTGTCCCTTTTATTGCTCTTTCCCTACCATGATCTCTGTGCATTAATACAGCACCTAATCCATATCTGCTACCATTAGCTACAACAATAGTTTTGTGTTCTGGCCCAAATGGTTTAAGCGTTACAGCTATGGCTATCTCTTTCATTATAGCGACAAAAGCGTTTTGCTATTCTTCTGTCCAAACATACGTAGCACCCTGCTTCATTATGTTTCGTAATACGTGTACTTTTCCTACAAAATGTTGTACGAATATCACATAGTATTCTACCAGTCGAAGAAAATACCTCAGTTGGTCCTTATAATGAGGAGCATGAGACATCTCAATTGCTTCCATCAAATTATGTTTCAGCTTAACCCCACTAAATGTTAAAGTATGTCCCAAGTATTCGACCTCCTTTTGACCAAATTTGCATTTTTCTAATCCAATTGTAACACCCGCATTCTCCAATTTTGTCAAAACATCTCTAAGAACTTCGTAATGTTGCGACCTATCCTTGCAAAACACACAAGGTGATGGACGGAATGTTGCACATTGGTAAAACATTCACCCCCAGTCACAGATCTCAAAACACACATGGTGATGGACGGAATGTTGCACATTGACAAAACATTCACCCCCAGTCACAGATCTCAAAACACACAAGGTGATGGATGGAATGTTGCACATTGGCAAAACATTCACCTCCAGTCACAGATCAATGTTCGGGCTGGACTGTTCCCATGAGGCACAGGATCAAGACTGATTTGCATATGGCCATGTCTGAACTGGGGTGGCGTGGTGAGCAAAATAATGATGGATTAAACCCAGATCTGTGACTGGGGGTAAATGTTTTGCCAATGTGCAATATTCTGACCATCATCTTGTGTGTTTTGCTGTTCGCCCTATGTGAGTAGGGTATGCACACACGTAGGTCCCACACTCACTACGCCACTGGAGTGTAGCAATCCTGGCTGATGACGGCTGATAGCCAGAAACCGGTCCTAGGATGCTTGATTCCAGTTCAGGGAAGACATGGCTTGGCAGTTCGGCTGGACTGTTCCCATGAGGAACAGGGTCAAGACTGATTTACATATGGCTATGTCTGAACTGGGGTGGCGTGGTAAGCAAAATAACGATGGATTAAACCCAGATCTGTGACTGGGGGTGAATGTTTTGCCAATGTGCAAAATTCCGTCCATCATCTCGTGTGTTTTGCTGTTCAACCTATTCTTGTCCCACATTAAGATATTGTCTTGAAATACTAAGACATTCTTCATGCTTTCCAGTATGGTGTGCATCCCTCTCTGGAAGACAGCAGTTGCTGATTCCAAACCAAATGGTATATACTTTGTTAGAAATAGGTCCTCCATTTGGCAGAGGTAGGTACCTTTGTCCAAATAGGGACCCTTGCTTCTAGTCAGGGTAAGGGGAATACACACTTTAGATAACCCCTGCTGACCCCCTTGGTAGCTTGGCACGAGCAGACAGGCTTATCCCAAAGGCAATGTGTAAAGTTTTTGTACCAACAATAACAGTAACAAAGTGAAAACACCACAAATGGAAACCGCACCAGTTTAGAAAAATAAAATATCTGTATCTAAACTAAACAAGACCAAAACGACAAAAATTCAACATACAAAAACTCAACAGATAGTCTTTAGAAAGGTAGTTGCAGAGATAAACTTGTAGATGATGTAATGCGACACTTTACTCAAAAAAGTATCAGGAAAAGTATCAGGGATGCGTAATGCAAAACAGAAAAAGGAGTCGCAGAGTAGGCAATGCGTCGATTCTTCCTGCTCTCCGGTACCGATGCAACAAGCTGGCGCCTCGATGTGTTGCGATGATACGCTGTGATGTGACAACGTGGAGGCTATGAGTGTACGCCTGAAGGTCGTGCGGCGAATCCGGTGTTTCCAAAGCCGCGACAGGCCCTGAGACATGCTTCTCCGGTGATGCAACGACACTCTTGGTGATGGTGACACGCTACTCCAGTGTTGCTGTGATGATCAGCAGCAACGCGCTACCTCAGCGATGCGATGGCCCTGCGACACGCTTCTCCGGTGATGCGACGGCACCCTCTGTGCGACAGCACGCTTCTCCACTGATGCGCACAGCCACAGCGGCGACATGCTTCCTCGATGATGTGACAGAGGCTGCTGCGGCGGCGTCACGCTACTCTCGTTGAGTCGCGCTACAGCTCCCAACTCTCAGCAAGGAAGTTCAGGAAAGCTGGGGGTGAAGTCTTATAGTGCCTGGGACTTCAGAAACAGGATGCTAGATCTTTTCAGGCCCTTGGAGACTTTTCTTCAGAGGGACACGGCACACAGAAAAGTCCTTCTTCAAGCAGGGGACACAGCACACAGCAAAGTCCTTTAGTTCTCTACTCAGTATAAATAGCAAACTGCATGCCAACCCCAGACACACAGCAAGGACAGTACTTCTCATCAGTCTCTACAACTGATCCTATTTGGCAGGGATTCCTCTTGTTCACGAAGTAGTCTAAATTTCAGGGGTTGCATCTATCATATTTATACCCCAAAAAGTCTTTGTTCTCTATGTGTGAGGGTTTCTGGACCTAGTTCAAACCAGTTCTGGGTGCACTCTGCCAATGCGCAACTTTTTCCTTTTTCAGTATGGGCTAGGGTCATCAGACACACCACAGGAGGTGGCGCCAGCACTGTGGAAGGCAGGCACAGCCCTTTTCAGGCCCAGGTGCTACTCCTCCCACCACTCCAAATGCAGACAGGTCTATTCAGCCTAGTGCTGACTGACCCAGACTCCTGGAGCCACCCCAGCCCCAGTCACTCTTAACCCAAACAGTCAATCCACAAATTACATCATTGTCACATAACCTTTTCAACTTACTCTTGAGTGCATCTCGCGGCAACGCTGTGGCTGTGGCTGTGGCTGTGAAGCTGCAGTCTGTGGTGCTGCGGCAGAGTTACGGAGGAGTGTCAGAGTGCAGGACTGGATTCCGGCTTCTTCCCTGGCCTGCGCCCGGCTGTACTCGCTGCCCCCACTACCGCCTACCGTTTCTCTGGGGTACGTGACCGCCCCCACTGCCACCCAGCCTTGCCTGTTTATCAAAAATCCTCAGTTGTGTCGGGAGGACTGGAGGCTGAGGGGAGGGGCAGAGAAGTCTCTGAGGGCCAACGCGAATGAACTGTTGGCATCACGCTGGAGGGGAACCGGTGGAGGTGACCTTTTGCCCACTCTCTGCTCAACGCGTTTGGCTTTTTTGACTTTTTACTTCTGTTCCCTACTCTCCAGTTTACCACCTGCACCTCGCAGCTTATTCCTTGTTGTTTTTTTGGGCATGAGAAACCTGGGCCTTGTCCCAGGAGTGCTGCAAGGAATACTACTATAATCACAAGCCCGGGAAACACCACCCTTTGGTCAATCGGAGAGAGATACCCATCTGTGAAGCAGTAAGGTGGAAAGTCCTAGGAGGCACGCCCTATTGTGACTTGCCGATTCCACAACGGGCTTCTGAGCCCCAACATCACCTTCAGCTCCTGTCTCAGGCATCAGCCACCGAAAGGGCATTTACAGGCCATCCGAGGCCCTGGGCATCTTGGCACATTGTCTCTTGCTGGGGTGGGACTTGGAGCCCCAAAAGGCCTTGCGGCGGTAGGTGACGTTACCCTCCCGACACCTTTCCTTTTGCTGCTTTCGTCCACAGTATGGGATGTGCGTTGGCGCGCCCGGGTCAAGGATATGTCTTGTACTATTGGGAGCTTGTTTAGCCCATCCCCACATCTGCTAGCAGTTGTACTAACTTTCCCCAAGAATCCCACTGTGGTGTTCATTAATTTTCATAACTCCTTCTGCAGGAATGACGATAGTGAGCACATAGCTGCACTTGAAAACTTTCTAGAGCATGTTCCACAGGATAGTCACACCCAAGGTGTACCTATTATAATGGGGGACTTTAATATACATTCTTGCTCTTCTAACTGTATATTGGGCAGGGGGCACTGGATTTTTTGGCTCCCAAAGTACATTTTGTACATTTGGCCCAAGGTATTTGTCTAGAGAGCCTATTTGCGGCCAATAATTCACATTGTTTAGAACACACAAACGAATCACATCCGGTACATTCCTTTTCGGGAAGGTGGTGCTGTACAATTATAAATTATATTGTGGTATCCGCTCCTTTGCTTCTAAATATAATGAAAGTGTGCTCATCGTGGACCGATAGCAGTGACCATAACCCAATTAGTGTTGAATCTAAGGGACTGATGGGATGGCGTGTAGTTGAGCCAAATAGCCTTGCAAATAGGAAATTTTACTCAACAGATCGGGCTCGTAAAGTTAGGTGGGCGAAGAACATCCCAGAGGATTTTTTAAACTAGTCGTATTCGGAGGACAAAGTAGACATTAACAAGTGACTTGATACTCACACTAAGCCCGATGCGGTAAGAGAAACATTTGATAAGCTGTCAAAGCGGATTGCAAAAAATCTTAATTGGCAAGGAAGATCAAGAGCCGTTAAGGGGGAAAAATGGTTTGATGCAGATTGCTCTAAAACCCATAAAGCGCTAATTGCTGCATTTAAAAATAAACAGAGGGATCATTAATTGATTGAAGCTTGTAGGAAAGTATATAATTTGGCTTTGAAATCAAGCAAAGATAACATACGGGAACAGGCGTGGGAGGATCTAAATCTGGTCAGTGTCTTGGCAAATAGATCAAAAGTTTGGAAGATTGTAAATAGCCTCTTTTTTTAAGAATAGTAATCTGTCGAGAATAGTGTGTGATAATCCCACCGACAGATGGGTCATCAATTTTGAGCAGATTTACACTGAGGTGGTTTTTGTACAAACTGACAACCCTAGGATTCCAGCACTGAGTCGCTCTCATTGGGTTTCAGGGTGGACAAAGTCCAGAAAGCGATAGTGGCCGCCTCAGCCCGGAAAGCCCAGGGGTCCAATGGGGTACCTGAGGATCTTTATTAGTCAGACCCTGAGACATGGGCAAAACTCCTAATGAGGGTTTTTAATGCTGCTACAAGTGCTGGCCCACTTCACTCTTGGTCCTTGGCAGTGATTTTACCTATTTACAAAAAGGGTGTAAGGGACGATCCTGCATGCTAATGTCCAATCTCGTTATTAGACATGGCAGTTAAATTAATGGGAAAGATGATTTTAGACCGACTTAGCAATTGGTTAGAAGCAAGCAATGTGTTGTCGTACGTGCAATTTGGTTTTAGAAAAGGCTTGGGAACAGTGGACCAATGCATGAATTTACTTATGATGAGCAGCAAATACACTCTTGCCAAAAAGGTTGTTTGTTTATGGTATTCATGGACTTAACATCTGCTTTTGAGTGAGTAAACAGGTCCAAACTATGGCGTTTACTATTGGAAAAAGGCATGGATGCTGACTTGGTGGCCTTCCTGAATTGGTCCCACCTTAATTTAACTACCTCTGCTAGATATAATGAAAATGGCTCCCTTACAAAATCATGGAACGTTAAGAGGGTAATGATGTATTTTGGCTCCGGTTTTATTCACACTCTATATTAATAATTTGTAGCCCCCATAATACGGTGGCAAAAAATGTGGTCTAAACCCATACCCTGTCTAAAATAAATTATTATAGAAGATTGCATGAAGCTCAACAGGGCTGCAGACATTCCCTGGCTAGGCTATGTCTCCCAACAGCTCACGGAATTGGGGTGCCCTGTGCTGTTTGATCACCCTAGACAGTTGCACCTTGGGGAGGCGAACATCAATAAAAATCAATTTTTAACCAGGATTAGACTGGAAAGGGAAAATAGTAAACTTATGGTACCCACAATTAGACATTAAGGGCCAGATGTAGATAACTACTATTAAGCGAGTCCTTAATAGCGATTTTTACTGAATTGCTATTAAGGACTCGCTGAATGGAATATAGGTAGGAATCGCTAAAATATTAGCGATTCCTTAACATTCCTTAATAACGAATCAGTAATTGAGATTCGTTATTAAGGAACACCTAGCCATTCATTCCTATGGGCTAGGAGGCCCATAGGAATTAATGGGAAGAGATTCATTATTAGCGGTTCGGTATTATCAAATCGATAATAGCAGGTGCTAATTCAAGGGTGCCAGGGTGTCCAAAGGACACCCTGTTGCACCCCTGAATGGTGCATGTGTGCACATGTGGCGCACATACATGCCCTAAGGGTATGGATGTGTGCCACATGGCACATTTCAAAAAGCAAAAAAGTGCTTTTCGACAGGAAATCGCTACTTACCACCAACTTGTATTTGGTGGTAAATGGCGATACCTTAAGGCTGAAGTGCACTGTTTTTAGTGCTACGTACATTGCATTTAAGGAATTGGTATTTCCGATTCCTTAAATGCAAGAGCAAAATAGGGAATCGCTATTTTGCAAATCCTTTTTTGCACGTAGTTTTAAAGTCACCTACATCATTGCACTCAGCCAAATACTGGTCGGTAACACAGAAATTTAAAGAATTTCGGCATTACCGAGCGGTATTTAGCCACCTACATCTGGCCCTATATGATAATAAGCCACGTGATTTTAAATCACCCTTTTGGTTTTTTATTAATAATTTGCACCATTGCTTTATTTTAATCAGATTTGGATTCTCTAAGTTAGGGACCCTAAAGCCCTGTTCCTGTGATGATTTTTTGGAACAAGATTTCCCACACTTTATGTTCTTCTGCAGTTTTTATAATGATTTACGGTCTAATTATATCTTACCTATTTTAAAAAATTGCTATTTTTTACAAGTAAGACCTGCCCTGATATATCTGAAAATGCTTCCATCAAACCTTATATGTACGAGATTTTTAGCAGGAGCTGAACGCAGAAGAATAACCTTTGATTTGCATAAAAATGGGTTGGGTTTTACAGTCATCGGTAGAAATGCTTTTCAACTGGTATGATGATCTTTTTTAATTTAGGATAGCTGATGTTATAGGTAGTATCACGATACACTAAATATATATAAGGGCTTAGTATCTGTTTCAAAATAACTGTACATGTAAAGTAGCTCTGCTCTTTTTATCATTTTGTAATCGTACTGTATTTCTGGGTTACTCTTTGTGCAAATGTACTGTTATGGCCATAATGCGGCTAAATAAAGTTTTTATTGATGATGATAATTGCATCTCTCACAGTCAAAGGAACATTCCGTACCTTGTGCGCTGATGGTTTACCATTGTGCTTGAGAATAATTTTGTATTGGATTTTTTTCAGACAACCCAAATCACCTTGAAATAATTTAGGAAATTGGCCAACCCACTCGCATTCACGCTGAGTTAATAACACTTGTTGAAGATGGTTTGGATCCAACAACACACCCGTAGCACGTTGCCCTTTCCTACCTAAAAGTGACTTTTCTTTCTCGACATCATATATCTTAGCCATAGCATGTCTGTCTTGGAATATCAGATCCGTGCTGGCATAAACCATTATGGGTAACTTGTCCCTGTTATAACCTTCTGGCTCAACGTAAGCCTTTCCCATGTATATTTGTCAATGATAGTGAAAGGAGAACCCAAATCCGCCTAAACCTGTTCCTTCTCACCATTTACCATAACGTCACATTCAGGCAGAGAGTAATTTTCACCTGTCACTTCAGAAATCGAACATGGTTGATTTGGACATTCAGCGATCATCGGCACTTTAAATTTGTCTTCATCTGTGGAGTTAGATTTCTCAAACTAGAACTCCTACTTTTATTTCCCACTACATTTACGGAATTCCTCCCTTTTTTACACTCGTTCATTTTGCAAACTCTTTCAAAATGATCTGATTTGTTACATTTAAAACATTTACTCTTCCAGGCATCACATCAGTTACATCTTCACCTGTTAACAGTTTCCAGGGCCACACATGAGGATTACTTACCCACGTACAACCTGGTCATTGCAATGTAAAATATGACAGTGTCTATGTGAGTGTGCCAACAAACAAAGAAAAAGATGTTGTGGCTGTCTCATGTGAAACCACTGATTGGACTAATGACGTTGCATCTAGTAATAATGTGTTAAGATCTATTTTTAGTGTACCTGACCAAATGCCTTCCACTTTATGGTCTGAACAGGCAAAAGGTGCCTTATATGTACTGTCAGTGACACCAGTGAAATTGAAGGCAAATACAATAAAGAAAATGCTAGTATGTTTCAATACCTGTTATGCTCCAAAGCGGAAGTGGGAATCAGACCTGTTATAGTTGCTTTTCTCAAGGAAGGGTTATTAGTGGCTACCGTAAGTGTGTATCATACCACTATTATGCTGATCAAAATCCTTGGTAAACACACATACTGATTTTTACTAGACCTGTAATCTGTTTATGCATTTGTGAGACCTAGTTTCCATGTTGTTCATAATACCGCATCATATTGTTTTGCATTATAGCCACTGTCAAATGGTTTGTAGATTAGTGTTCAGTCATTTGTTATATCTCTCTGCATCTAGATGTTTAGTTCTTGTTTGCATTCTCATTCTTTGGGGTCAATTAAAGTGGTGTTTACTGAGTCACCATCAATCGTCTTTCAAGCCCTCAAGGAAGATCTAGAAATACTTTCTTGGAGGATTTTCTTTAGTTCAATATGTGAATGATTTGTTGGTAGCATATGACTACTTGGACCAATGCAAGACTGACGTCCTGTACTTACTTACTCAACTAGCTAGTAAGGCACAAAGCTTTTAGAGAGCAGTTACAAATGTGTCTTCTCTGTGTTTACTATCTAGGTCATGACATCACTGTGGAGAGAGATATCTGTCTATTGACTGAACTGTAGCCATCCATAAGTGAACCACAGCAGTCACTGTCTATACGGCGCAGACTAGTTGAGAATGGTGGGCTACTGCAAACTGTGGATACTTGGAAATGCTACTAATTATATATAGCTACAAGGTAACGTAAAATAAAATGCCCGAGAGCATTTGCATTGGAAGAAGGAGGCAGAACAAGCCTTTGTGCAGGGGTCACTGCAATTATGCGGCAGTGGAGGACCACGTTATGTGGCACGGTTGGAAAAATTATGTGGCAAGAAATGCCAAATTATGTAGCATAATAGCATAAAGCAGCATATTTTTTCATAGAATTATTTTGTAATTTGTTATTCATGCTAACACTGTCTGGGCCAAAGTTTCACCTCAAATGCGTTGGACTTTGGAGCGATTCATGACTATTCTCAGGGGGAAAACAGCCCAGTAGATACCATGAATGGTAAATTGTATAAAAAAGGAATGGGGACAGAGGCCAGTTTCCCAGACATGGGCCCAATAGTCTTTTGTTAGGCACAAACAACCCTCCCAGGAAGGCACAGTAGAGCCAGGGATTTTTTTTTTTTTAAAGTAGTTAGGGTAAGGCCATCCTAGCATCAGACCACACCGCTACCTGTAAAATTACCCACAAACTTTCTGTCTCCTGGTGCTATCTTGACGACCTATCCCCAATCTGCCATTCCAGGGTTGAGGAGGTAGGAGCCCATTAGATAATAAGAATATTCATTTTTTTTTAAAATAGGGTGGGGAGGTTCATCCTGGCATAACGACATAGCCCTACAGCTAATAGTGTACAAAGTCTCTTGATCCTTCCAAAGATAGTTTCTGGGGTTTACCTCCAATCTGTTCCCTCCCGGGGATAAGAAAGCCTATTAAATACCAGGCACTTTCCAATTTTGTTAAAAAAAATAGGGTAGGGTGGCCCGCCCAGGCACTGGGCAGTATCATTACCCATAGAGGCCCTAACAGTCTTTTTGCCTACCCCAGGAACAGATTGGAGATTTACCCAGAGAGAAAATTGAATTAGACATTTCAATAAGCAGAAAACAAAATGGAGTGGATGCCGACCTGTCCTGGCATTGGGCTGACACTTCCACACCTAAAGCCAACTTTCCACCCAGGGGTATCCTAGAGGATCTGCCCCACAATCTGCCTCCGAAAACCCATTGGATAGAGGGATAAGGGCTGACTCATACTAGCATTTGGTCATACCCCTAAAGCCAGCAAGCTTTGGTACCCCCCCCCCACCCGAGGTGAGGGCGGAGGAGTCAGTCCTAATCCCATCTCCAAGGGGAGGGGGTGACAGAGAGCCTACGAATGCCAGGGACATTTTGAGAAAAATAATGTGAAACGGGCAGGCCTGTACTGGTATCTGGCCACATCTCATCTCTAAAGCTTCAAGTCTTTCTGCTCCCTGGGCCTAAAAGTAGGATATTTGGTTTATTTTTGCATAGTTTTGAAATAATAGCCTGACAACAAGAGGGTTAACCCCTCCATTCTGCCTCTCTGTGGTGGCAGAAAGACTGTCTGGTCCCAAGTGCAGGGGTGCAATGCAGTAGAAGGAAAGACAAACACCACTTTTTCCCCTTATTTTCTGGTGAGACCAGATAGGTGGTAAACACACCTATATGCCAACCCAGTGGTACTCACCGCAGTTCCAGATAGTATTTCTGCCCCTAGGGAGAGGCAAAATGGGGTGTTTAACCCTGCTCTGCTAGGCCAGATGTCACAACTATAGAAAAATAAATGTTGATTTCCTCTCTCTTGCATTGTGAATGTGCACTTTTCGAGTTCTAGCTCAGCGGTCAACCAAAGTACTTCAACAACTTTGGCCACATGAGTGTCATGAGTTGCTAAATTTCATATATTTATGAGACGGTAATCTTGGCCATGTCCAGCCAATGGCGAAAGTCTTACCACCCTGTATTTCCACAATTATCCCAATTGAAATATTGCCTCCCATGTGTGGGTAAAACATGCATTAGCATGTCATTGTACCCGTGTGAACACCTCGTTTACACCACCTTCAAATGGTCCAGGTTTTGACCAAACCTGATGTGGACATAAGGCACTGCCACACGAGTGAGTACACTTTTTACCTCGAGACCTTTGAAAATAATGGGTGGTAGCAATTTTGGGGATCTGTACAGATTCTGGAACTATCCCTCACAGAAAAATCCATTATTATGGCAAAATCTTGATATTTCCTTGTTGCATTTTGAGACCTTCTTGCAGGTGATAGGCCCAGCCACACCAGTACGGTGCCCATTGTATCAAGAGAACTGTGCAAATACTATGTGGTATGAATTTGAAGATCTCTGCAGATTACACAACTTTCACTCAGAAATATAAGGCAAATCAGTGATTTTGACAAAGGTTTGACATTTGTAGGGTATTCTGGATAATAAAATGTATTGGACTCCATACTAGTAACAACACTCTAGGCTCCCCTGGTTATCTATGTTTCAGAAATGGCTGGATTTGGTAGGTTTCACTGGGTTATTGGCCGAACGTGGATCGAAAATGACACAGTTATCCACAGCGCCAGAATGGGCAAATTTGCAAGTCAAAATCTTGATGTACCATTTTGGGGTATTTGCTGTTGCGGATTGTACTGTTATTATCAGCAGAAGTATGGGATCACAGATTAGTAGAACAACTTCTTATCAAGTAAATTACTCACCATTTTTGGAAACCAAATGTAAGCTAGTGTGCAAGAACAAACCCATATTGCAAAATTCCCACTGAAGCACAATATCAGGCCCAATTCTTCCCAAAAAAATATCTGGTACCCTATATTTGATATCTTGTTAATTTGGTGTCATTTTAATCATAAAAATATTTCTATAAATTGTGCTTAATGGCATGGTCCTAGCCAATCTTAATTAAACGTATATGCAAAGTGTGCAAACTCTTCTGCATCTGCACACAGACACTTCTCACTGCAGCTGAATCTAAAGACCTTAATGTCACTCAATTACAGGGCGTACTTGAATTCTTCATATGATTGTGTGAGTGTCTACCCCATAAGCTTATAAAAATCCATAATTTACCTGGAACTGTAGAAAACATCATACAAGGACATGATACTGAACGACGTTTCATCAAAAAAGTTCCCAAGAAATGCAAAGTCTACCTGACTTTGAGTAGCTGACCAAGCAAAATCAAGTAACTCGAAAATGTTTTCTGCAGAGAATTCTCCTCGAAAGAGAGAGAATGACTTGTCCATGCTATAGCAATAGAAACACACAAATAAAGTTTCTGAAACCCTTGCTTCCTCGGACCAAGAATATCTCAGGTCAAATTTGCCTGGTCACGTTAAGTTGAAATACCTAAGATTTAGACTGTTCTATATTCCCATTTCTGAATTTAAGGGGAATTGGAATCATGATACTATTAGAAAACTAACGAACATTTTAGACGTTGCTTATAAAGTATTAGCCTCCTGTGTTTAGTAATCTTTCACTACTACTTTTTATTTTTAATGTACACATTCCAGTACTCTTTAATCATTACTTGTTATTTTTATATTTGTGGTTATTATAATAGTTTTTATTGTAATCTGTGGATTGAAACAATAACGTTGTAATAAAAATACTAATATTACTTTAGGTGGCATTTAAAAAAATAATTTAAATTATGTTAATTTAAGGTAATATATCTAAATACATTCAATATTTAATTCAAATTAGGTCAATAGTGCAATAGCATGTCTATTTGTACTACATTTAAAATACATATATACATTTATTTACATATATATTTAACATAAAAGTGTGGTTGCAAAGTTTTCCCAAGTTTACTTAACTTTTTTACTTTTGATTATATGTTACATAAAGGGAGATCTCCACACAATGCTACTCCCCTTACTCCCTTTTTTCAGTGACTGCTGTGTTCATAACCAAGCCTTTATGCTCCCTGCTGTGCAACTGGCTGACTCTCCTCGTAGAATGGTTTGCAAAACTTGAAACAGCAGCTTCTATGGGCCACAGAGACTGTGATGCGTTTCTTGAGGTCAGGCCTGATTCTGAGCTTGTTCCTCATTGTTCTGACCTTCCCTCAGGAATCCTGTTTTACACTGTCTCTTTCTAAAGCTACTCAGTAATTAATTTGTCTGTGGTATCTGAGTCGATACCTGGCTACCCAAGGATTGGCCCAGAGCCTACTTATATCATCTGAGCCATATGGCATGCTGCTCCAGAGTCCCCTACTAGAAAAGTGGGATGGGTATGGTATGCCCAGATGTAGGTCCTGTGCTCTCTTTGCCACTGGAGTCAAGCTAGCCTGGCTGATGAGGGGTGATATCATAAAACTGCTCACAAGATGCTTGTTTTTGGTTCCCGGATGACCTGGCCTGGCAGTTCAGGCTGGATTGTTCCCATGGGAAGAAGGGTGAAGACTGATTGGCATATGGATTGGTTTAAACTGGGCAGGCATAGGGGGGAAAACAATGGATTTTGGCCAGATCTCTGTACTGGGGTGAATGTTTGACATTGCCCAGCATTCTGTCCATCAAGTTTTCTATAGCATGGATATATCTGAAACTGCGCTTTTCTTTGCAATCTGTTTCTCTATGTAAGGGATACAACTGACTATCCTTGAACGTTTAACTCTAGCCAAAATTCTGAACAGTATTACAACTGCCACAGCTGTTGCGTTGGGGTTAACCTCCAATCAGCTAGAAGCCAAAACAGCTAGGTTCCCAAAGATTTTCATGCTAATTGATCATTTTAACATGTTTTATTTTACGCATCTCACTGTATATTTTCATCAGAATTTGCATATGTTCCATCAACTGTTGGACTGAAAATAAAGAGTCTTTACCTTATTTCTCACTCATTTTACCTGACCTGAAATTGACTGTAGGTCATTTAAATATCCTAATGATGATGAACTGTCTCATGAAGTAAACAGACATATTCTAATCAAATTGAGTAATTTGCTTTGAGGAATGCACTAGAATGGTGAAAAAGAGAGGGACTGTGGAATGTAGAAATAAATGTAGTAGAAGCAGCTATTGTATCGCTCAGAACCAAACTAATGTTGCCGGGAAAACAACCTTTACAACGCAGTCATCACATTGCACTACATTTACAACGCATTTATTACATCGCAACAACCTTTACAATTCAAGTCACTACATCGCAACCATTACATTGCATGTCACAACAATGCATGATACTACAATGCATGTCACTACAATGCTGGCATTACATCGCATGTCATTACAACGCATACCATTACAACGCATAGTACCCCTACACTATCCAACACTTACCCTACTGTTTCATCCCCTGGAGTTAGAATTGTAATTTTTACCCCTACACCATCCAACACTTACCCTACTGAAGCACCCCCTGGAGTTAGAATAGCAATTTTTTACCCCTACACTATCCAATACTTACCATACATGCAATGTAATGGTATGCATTGTAATGGTATGCGTTGTAAAGGTATAATGCAATGTAATGGTATGCGCTGTAAATGTAGTTTTAAAACATTTGTTGAATCGCATACAATATAAATGTATGCATTATAATGGATGTTGCAGTGTAAATACTGTATTGTAAAGGCATACATTGTAAATGTATGCGTTGTAACATCAGACATTCAATGTTGCCATGTTATGCAAACTCTTACCTGCAGATAATCACTCTCATGTCTGGCAGTGGCTGTGAAATTTCTTGAATCGTTTGCTCAGCTCTGAAAGTTTGCATTTATGCACTTATTTGAAGGTCATGTGTTTCTGCGCTTGCATTGTCATCTGCTACGGGTCATCACATGATCTCCACAGGAGCCCTGTTTATGAGAAAACATATAAATGTGTATTTCACACTTTTGGGTACTTTTGTTTTTTAAGAATCACAGGATGCCCGGTGATTTGCTGGCCACCCCGATCTGCCAGTGACAGATATTTTTTTCTTTGTTGATAAACATTTTGACTTTGTGATTGGCATAAGGACAGATTGATTTCACAGTAGAATGGAAGAAAAGAGCAGGGTAGAAAATTACATTTAGAGACGGACAAGTGATAAATTAAACAGGGAGAATGAGGAGAGTAAAAACATAGAGGGCATATTTACAATGCTCCTGTGGCCCCTTTACACAGTATGCTCACATTTACAAGGCGATGCACAGCCACCCTGTGTGGTTATTCATGGCCTGGTAAATGTGGAGCAAGGCAATGCCTGACTCTGCATGGAAGGGGTGTTCCATGGGTGTTGCTGTGGGTGTCCCCACGCAATACCAGTGGTTTTTGACTCTGCCCTAGGTTTACACCATAGCGTAAATGTGGTGCAGCACCAAAAATAACACCTTTCCAAGGCAGGCGTAACAAGGAGAAATATTTACATTTCTTCTTTTTTTTCTTCTTTCCACGTGTGCCGCATTCTGCAGCACATGGAGTGCCTTATTTACAAAGATTTACAAAGCGTCGTGCCACAAACCATTTGGCCAAAATAACAACTGAGATGCCAATACTGATTAACAATTTAAATCACTTTGAAAAATGGCGCAAGAACCATAAAACAATGCGTCCATAAGCTTCTGAGTCGCTTTTATTTCATTAATACAATTTCTTCTTTTCTTTTCTTATACCAGAAGGGAACAAACTAATACAGATAATAAACAGTGAAAATTTAAAAGCTACACCAACATTTATCAACACATCATACTTCAGTCCACTTACACTCCACTTATATTCAAACACTCTCATTCACACCAACGTCCTCATTCGATCTCCACACTCACCACATACAACAGTAGTCCCAGGGACAATTTGTGATTCAAATCCACTCCCTGTGGACTGCCCCACCAACAACCAAATAAAACAAATTAATCCTAAGGTTCCTAATGCACATTTAAGAATATTTGCAATAATTTTACATCTAATGAAAAGTGTATTAATTGTGCACAAAATGACCAAAACCGTTTCAATGACAATTGTTTGGCACTTAACAATAAACAAGGTCTACGCGTTTAGTGCACATAAAGAATCTGACATTGTGTTTTAATCTTTTATGTGCACACATAGAAGTTTGAAAAACTGCATTTTTCTCAATGATTGCTTGTGTGCAGGAAGGGACACCTTCCTGCAAATAAAAAATCACAAGAGTCGATCTCCTCGTCTGCAGAACGCATAGAAAGAGGGAAAAAACAAGGAAAAAGTAATACATGTTTCCTTGTTGGTCTCCCTATGCCTCCCCAGGGGAGGCGTAGCAAGATGGAATTGAGAGTTTAAAAACCGAGAATGCTTGGCACTGAGGAAATAAATGGAGGTCAGTAATGGTGAGGTGCAAATCAAACCTAAAGTAACTGGTTGTGTGAATAGAGTGGATGTTGAATTATTGGTAGTATTTATGGTTCATCCTTTCCAAAAGATGCTTGTAGAAAAACGACAAGAAGGAAGGTTGAATCGGAGAGATATTGATCCATGGTAGAGGAGGGGGAAATAACTTAAGACGTAATATGTGACACTTGTGTTGGTATTGATGGATAGTGGAATTAAAGGCAGGAGAAAGAAGGTAAAGTCTATGGGGCATATTTACAATGGCGCATCCCTGCAAATTAGCAGGGATGCGCCAGTAATTTTGCACCATGCCTCCGCCACCCATGATGCTCCGCATTTACAATGCGGCGCACCATGGGGCAAAAACGGCACAGATGCGTCACGCATCTGTGCCGTAAAGGTATCGCATTGCTAGAGCTGCGTCGCATGCGTAACGCAGCTCCAGCAATGCTCTGGGGGGCCATTCTACTAATGCTGCGTCAAGCCTTCCGCAGGGTTTTGACGTAGCAGTGGCCTAAAAGTGACTGAGTGAAATCTTGTAGATTTCACTCAGCCACTTTTAGGAGGCGTTCCTGCGCCGGAAGGGCCCCCCCCCCCGCACCAGAATGCCTCCTTAAGGCACAGGGCTTTAGAACATGACACAACTCCCAGATGCGTCACATTGTAAATAGCCCGCACCATGGCGCATCTTTTGCACCGCCAGTGCGTCACAAAAGTGACGCAACGGCGGTGCAAAAGAGGCGCAAGAGGCTTGTAAATCTGCCCCATATATCAGAGGGAAAGGAATGACATGTCTACATATCCAAGGCTAGCTTGTCACTCATAAAATAGGGCCACCAGCATGATTTGTATATCACCGTGGATTTTATGAACAGTAATAACTCTGTGAAATGATTTTTGCCTACTGACCATTACTGGCGTTTTTACAACTGGAAGTAGTAGCATCCTTTGCATCTGAGGAGTTGTCCAGACGCGTTGCTTCCCTGCACACATTCTTCTATAATGTGTAACAAAAGAATACGATGACTGATTACATATCACAGAAACCAAGAAGGTGGGGGACATGAGAGAAAGGGTAGATGAAAAGAGGGTGGGTGGGTTTGAAATGCCTAGTGTGAGTTGTTATGTAGTGTGTGGGAGGACTTGTAAATGAATCAGAGTGAGAAGAACTTTTTTTTAAAATGGGGTTTTAAGTTAGATGAGTTTAGTGAAAGGAGATTAAGGTGGGAGAAGGGTGTCTGAGTGTCAGGGTACAATCTTTTTAAAATATTGTAGGATAGATTTGGCAATGGGTTTAAAGTGATGCCCACAGGAAGGAGTGCATTAAAAGTTGATTCAATTTTCTCATGATAAACACCTAGGCCAAACAATCACCCTGCGTTACGTGAAACATGTTTTTTTGGTTTTCCTGGTGGTGATGGTGTGAGTGGGTGAAGTATTGTGTTAAATGTGAGCAGAGTGAGAAAAGGCTGATGGTGGGTCCTGGGGCTGGGGGCAAGGAGCGAATACAGACACAAACTAAGGCTTGGGAAGAAAGTAAAGTAAGCTGTGAATTCAATGGCTTTATAAACTATCTGGACTAGAATTAGATTCTCAGGGGTTATGCGAGACTCCTGTTTGGGGTTTGAAGATGTTTTTTTGTGAAAGGTCTGACCACAATTGTAGCTGTGAAGTGTGGCAGGTTACTAAAGCGAGGTATTCTACTGTCCAAGGGGCACATATGGTTGGGGCTATTTCTCCAGCAGGGAAGGGCATTGGTAAATCTAAAGTTGTTCTCTCCCTATGCCTTCTCCCATGGAAGTTACTCTGATGGAGAAGCCTGTATTATCCATGATTCCCGTCGCACAGTCATAAATGGAATTTTTTCTACCAGTCGAAAACGAAACTAACCTGGAAGTTTCACATTACTTATTACTGAGTTGGTGAATAGTACGTAACATGTACTACTAAATATGCTGCTAGAAACGGTAGTTGTGTGAAACGGAGCACTACATAAAACGTTATTATGACAGTCCCTATATGTAGGGGAAAGGGTTAAAATGCATTACAAAACAAAACGGAGCCTTCAAATTTGAGACACCTGGGAAGCTGGATTAATGTACTGATAGAAATAAGAAAGTCACAAACACAAGTGGAAACTATAAACTGAACCAAATAAACAAAGATGATTTCACCGGGCCTCAGATATGCTCTCGTGTTTTGTTGCAGTAAAGCTTAGTGAGCGATAATGACTAGAGGCAAAGTCGGCCGTGCCCTCTTTGAAAGACATGAAGGCACGAGTCAGGTGGCGGTTCTGTATTCCAGCGCTTTGAAGTCAGAGAGCGGCGCAGGTAAACATCTGGAAAGGTGTGCGCGTCTCTGTAAACAGGCAGGGCCTGCCCGCTCACAGCTGGCTGTACAAAGGAGCAGCGAGGCAGCACTCTTGTAAATGCCTCCTCTTTTTACTTTGTGGCTTTAAATTCCACAATTGCTTACGGCATACTGGCGGTCACTGGCCAGACCCTATCTCTTCACACTGTGTACGAGTAGTTCGTGGTAAAGGATTCTGTGAGCTGATATCAGTCTCGCAGTTCATCAGGAAAAATACAACCACACCCTCCATATTTTTGGGGGGAGTTATACCCTATGATATTGTTAGTTTCCTATTTTATGTTCACTTTTACTTTACTAAATAGTTCAAATTGGCAACCACTGCGAGTGCAGAGTTTCTGATGCAGGAATACTCTTTCCTGCTATGTGATGAGCTCTGGTGTTTGTTTCTGGGAGTGCCCAAGGCTCCCCCTAGCAACGCTCTCATCAGCCATCGACTGCGCAGATTAGCGAACACGCGTTAAAGAGAGGGACGTTGGTAGGAAGAGAGACAGAAACAGTGAGAGAGGAGGAAAGAGAGAGGTGGAAGTAGACAGAAACAGAGAGAGACAAAGAGGCATTGGGGTGGAGGAAAGGAGGGATTTATTTTAACATCTCAATATAGCTCGCCCTAACCCCCTCTGCTCTCCATTGCGACTGAATCCAGTAAACCCCTACTGCTCTGCAGCCCCTTAAAACAGGGGTCTCCAAACCGGTCCTGGAGGGACGGATCCATGCCAGATTTTTGGGATATCCCCATTGAAATACATGCAGTAATTTTAAAAATCTGGCATGGATCCGGCCCTCCGGTTTGGAGACCCCTGCATTAAAACGTTCCCAAAATGAGCCTTCTAGATTCATAGCTACTGTGTTTAGACACAACTGTGCCTAATGAACATCAATAACAACATTAAACTATTGCAATATTTATGAAGCATTGGCAATGCCAAAAGCCCACCCCATTAGAGTTGCAATGTAATGTCTGTGATGCTGGCCGATTTCATTCAAATGCACAAGGGAGTTTGTACTGGATTCAACTCACTCAATGCACGAGGGTGTTTGTTCTTCAACAGGAAACAGCCAAGATTACCTGTGGAGACTTACAAACAAGACAGACAATTGGAGCTGAATCGGGGATTCATGGAAAAGAATAACAGAGACGGGGAAATCAACTTCCATATTGCTGCTCTCTTTCCTTTTCCTAGGGTTGTAGTAGGAGTTAATGTCGCCTAATATGGTGCCAGAGAGTGTAGTGACCACTATAGGACTGTGTATAACCTGCTAGGATGCTCACCTGTAGATTACAGTGGATCTCTGCAACAATGATTGATCGAGTAAACCATCTGCCTGGGCGGAAAATCGACACACTGAAGACCAAAAAGGGGTTCTACTGAGTGACATCAGGGCCTCTTTAGACATCACCTACAGAAGCAAAGAGAACACACCAAGCCATACTCTAAAGTGACTGAAAGGTATGCAAATTAGCACCAGCTGTAGGGTCTGCAGGAAGATAGTATTCAGACTCGATACTATGGGGCTTATTATGAGTCCTGCATTCCAAATCCCTTGAACCACCCCTAACTTCAAAGACACACAACAGTATTACTACAGGTGCCATCCTTCCGCAAGGGGTGAGATATGCTTTCGGGAACCCGGGACTAGAGAACCCGGACTGCATGAGGCACATTGCCAGAGGACTCTGTTGTGCACATGGAGGATAACTCTCCATGAAGGGAACCGCATGCCCTTTATGAATGGTGCTGAAGACCTACTGAAGTGTGCTCTCCAAGGGTCTGTCTGAGGTCCTCCTGTTCTCCTGGTGATGCCAGGGACATCAAAGATCTCCTGTGAGGGACTACACCATCTACCTGTGACATATGGTGAGTGTGCACTCTCAAGTGCGCACATCGGCTACTGAATCTCAACTGGTAGGACAGTGTGAGTATGAAAGAATTGTGTGGAGCCCCAGAAATCTTGCCAGCATCTATGACATGTGGTTTCTGTTCTGCATGGACCCTGACACTCTTAAGCGCCTATTTTATGGTGAGCTGATTCCCTGGTTGAGCGACTCTGCATGGCCTGTTTCATCGATCGTGCAGCATCTCTCTTGTGTGACACTCCGACTGCATGCAGTGTCTGATTCACTGGGTGCAACCCTCATAGGTGGGGGTGTACCTGCAGTAGTACCTCATTCTACCTCATGTGACTCTGCAGAACTTGTGCCTGTGTGTGTGTGTGACCGGGCTGTTCTGGTGCAACCTGCATCATCATGCACAGGACGTTGTGCCTCATTTCTAGGGAGAAATGACATTTGCAACTTTTCATTGTGTGTGACCCGAATTGCCTGGTGCAGCCCATCTTAACGTGCACCATTCATTGTACCTCATTTCCATGGAGGTACGGAATTTGCAACTCTTCATGTTGGAGACCTGAAGTGTCTGGTGCGGCTCATACAAATTTTCACCATGCGCTGTAACTGGATTGCCTGGGCACGACTCTAATCATCGTGTAAAGCTTGCGGTGCCTCCTACCATCTAGAGGCTCCCCTGTGTTTCTCCCCATTCATTGGTTGTTTTTGTTGGATGAACACATTATACAATAAGATTTGACAATACGGACTGGAGTGCTGTACCAACTGAAGGAAATACGAATTGGACAGAAGAAGAATACATTTATGGACATTGAAATTTAATAAGAACTTTTTTATTTGTGTGCTCGGGGAGGGTCTTTTTTGTCTGTAATACTGTCTGGACATGCAGGCAGAGGTAGAGTTGTTTGGTAACCAACTCTTCTTCCCTTGGAGCACATGTTATGAACAATTATTGAATTGATAATGTGAACTAGATACTCAGTAGAGCGCCTTTCCTATACCCGGTTACCGGTTAGTTTTGATTGCATTATGTTATAGTATTTATAAAAAGCTTGGTTACTCCAAGATGGAGTGCCCCCACGCTATGAAGTCAGACTTCTAGAACTACAAAGGAAGAGGCTATTAGGATGATTTAATTAGCCAGGTTTTAAAAAATTTCTTGAAGGTCAGGTCTGACTATTCCTGCCTCAGGTCAAGTGGAAGGGAGTGCCGCAATTTGGGGGCCAGAAAGCTGATAGATCAGCCACCCATCTGAGCTCTTTTCGCCCTTGGCACAGCCGCTAGCCTGGCTTCCTCTTTGCACTGTAGGGATTAATCATAGTATTAATATAGTGGGGCCTTTATATTCAGGATTATATGGCAGAAACAAAAGGGCTGTGAAGGAAGCTCTTTTATAAATTGGGAACCATTGCAATTTTGGGAGCACTGGTCGCTGAGTGGTGCAGCTAGGAGCAACTGGCCTGCTGCGTTTTGTATTCTTTGGAGTATATTCAGTCTGAATTGGGTAGCACCTAGATAGTGTGTTGCAGTAATCTAACCTGGAACCCAGGACTGCTTGGGTTACAGTTTTCCTGGCTGCTACTGGAAGGAGATCAAAGATCTTGTGTAGCATTTTCTGCATGCCAAAACATTCCCCTTCAAGTTTGGATATCTGGTTGTCAAAAGCAAGATTACTGTCAAATCAGATTCCCAGAATCTTTATTTTTGATTTTGGAGTTGGTACTGAACCTATGGCATCGGTCCACCACGCTGTAGACCAGATGGATGGCTGTTTACCCACAATTAGTACATCTGTTTTCCCTGCATTCAGTTGAAGGCAGCTCTGGTCCATCCATTCTGTCAGGCTAGCCAGGCAGGTTGGAAAGCGGGCCACCGAGGTCCCATTGTCCTCTGTCAGGGTGATAATAAGTAGAGTGTCGTTGATGATTGATATATTCTATGCCATAACGCTCAACCACTTCTGCTAGGGGACGCATATACACAAGTTAAATAGAGCTGGGCTCAGCACAGAGCCTTGTGTGACCTCCTGTTGGAGCATGACAAGCTCTGAGAAGCATGACTGTTGTACCACCTGATAAGTGCGGTTCTGTAGAAAACAGAAGGCATGGCCTGTGACCCGTAGGACCACAACCGTTAAACCGTTAAACGTTAAAAGGCAATGGGAAACTGTGTGTGGAAGGGGAACGCCACTCACCTCAACCGGGCGGCGCCCGAGTGGGGATACCATGATCAATAACCCTCCTACGTCTCTGACGACCAGGAGTCCTTCTCTTTTTTTCCCCCTACAGGAACCCGACCAGGTGACTGGACAAAGACCCTACCCGGAGGCGGAGAATCCAGAGCACCAAGAACCCGGAAGTGCCGAACCGGAAGCAGCCTACCGGGAAACCGGAAGTCCCGCCCCCTACCCCGGACCGAGAAGTATAAAAGCTGACGACGAAGAGAGGAGAGCGTTCCAGATAGCCGACTCGTGGCAGGAGACAGTGCACAGTGAACCAGTGAAGGAGAGCAGACGGGGTGAGAGGATCAAAGACGGAGAGTTGGAGGACGTCTGGACTGAGGAGTGGTGGAGTCCTCTGGAGGTGGCTGGAGAGCGGCCGTAACTCACTGGAGAGTTACGGCGGGGCACGTGAGTACCTTGTTACCGTCTCCGTGTCCCCTTGTAAATAACTGTAAATACTTGTATAGTGATAGAACGCACTGATAGATCACCTTTGCACTGTATATAGATTTATTAGAGACACTGCACCTATAACGTGTACCATAGTCCTTACACCCCGGCCACTCACGAGAGCACGTCTCTTCTACCCTTTCCCACATCTCTTCCCCCTCCGTCTAACCCTCCCTTCCATTCCCCTCCTCATGGTCATCTCTGTCCCCTCACGACCCTGGTGCTGGTACTGGTACTCCGAAAGTCCGAACTGGAAAGGACTAAACCCCTGCCTCTCTGTTTCCCTCCGAGGGTACTCCGACGCCTCCCCGGAAGACCTGAAGACGTCCAGAAGATCCATCGGCCGGCGGATACCTGGGAACAGACTACAGCTTCACACCCTGAACTCTGTACTCACTTCGTTTGTGTCACTCAGAACAATAAAAACAGCTACCATAGCCAAGTATATACGGCCTCCACGCCTGTTATTCCGGTCCGTACCAACCCCCAGTCCACACCTGGTGTCAGAAGTGGGATCCGGAAGCATGGAGGCCGCCGTGAAGCAACTCGCAGAAAGCCAGGAACTCCTCGGGAAGATGATGGAGCGCTTTCTCAAAACGGCCGAGGACGATCGAGGCCAACTGCATGATGTCCTGAAAGACCAGGGCACCGCACAAGACCGAGCCCTTGGAAAACTAGTCGACGTCATGGGTCAATCGAGGCCAGCGACTGCATTACCCTCTGTGGTCTTACAGAAATATGTTCCGGGAGAAGACCCGGACTTCTTTTTTACGAACTTCGAGCGCCTGGCTCAGGCGGCTGCTTGGCCGGCTGATCGCTGGAGCCACTACCTGGGGCCTCTGCTGACGGGCGAACTCCAGGCGGCATTTCAACAGGCCAATATACAAGGGCAGACCCCGTATCAGGACATCAAAACCTGGATCCTGGAGAGGCTCGGGATTGACGACGAGACCTACAGAGTACGGCTGCGACAGGCCTGTGAAGGACCCCAAGAAACTCCCAGGGCATTGTCATTCCGCATCCAAGACCTAACCAACCGCTGGTTGAAGCCTGCCACGTCCACCAAAGAGGAAATCCTGTCCAAGATCTACCTGGAACAATTCCTAGCCTCCCTACACCCCGCCACACAGAAATGGGTCCGTCAGCACTCCCGACTCACACTAGACACTGCTGTCGAGATCGCAAGTGCCTTCAGCTGTGCTCAAGACTTCCAGAAGAAGGACGAACATCCTACACGGATAAACCATGGAAGTCATCCTCGAACCCCGAGGCCGGTGGTTCCTCGAAAACCTGAACCTGTCCCTTTGGTTCCGTTTCCAGTGACCCCAAGACCAAGTCCTCCCGGTACTCAGTGCTACCACTGTGGAGGATATGGACATATAGCACAGTTCTGCCCCCAGAAGGAGGAACCTATGGAGGTCGGACTGGCTAGGAACTATGTGTGTCTCACCACGGATGCCAGTCCTCCTCCCTTCCGGTGCCCGGTGAAGATCGATGGACATCCTCTGATGGCCCTAGCCGTTTCTGGTTGCCGACAAAGCGTATTAAGGCCGCAGGAAATGCCCAGACCGATGGGGCCTATGACTGGCACCGTGGATATCCAGTGTGTACACGGTGATACCAAGAGATATCCCACCACACGTGTACAGGTACAACACACCTCAGGAGAAAGAAGCCCTCTTACTGTCGGCCTAGTACCCAACCTGCCGGAACAGGTTATCCTGGGTAGCGAATATAATGGGCTGCCCCATTTGTTACATGACGCTACAAACTCCTTGGAAAGATGGTGGTCCGAGGCTCCCTTTTCCCGAAACCCTCCTCCCGTGGAACCAACAAACAAAGTCCAGAAGACAAGAGGGCAAAAGAAGAAAGAAAAAAGGACTCACACACAGCCTATCCTGTTCAGGTGGACCCACATCCATGGGAAACTGATCGGGAGTTCCGTGCGGCTCAACAAGAGGACCCAGTACTACAAGACGCCTGGGGGCGGGCCCTGGAAAACGAGGATCCCTTGCACGTATGTCCTTATTTCTTTAAACGGAACGGTCTGTTGTATAGGAAAGGCGGACCCCAACAGGATCCTCAGTTACTCGTTCCCGGTCCCTTTCGCGAGAAAGTACTGTTCCTGGCCCATAGCCATTTGTTAGGGGGTCATTTCGGGGACGACAAAACAGGACAAACTATACTGGACAAGTTCTATTGGCCTGGTGTATACAAACAAGTGAGCCAATACTGCAAAGAGTGTCCTATATGTCAGAAGAACAGTCGATACCAACCCCCAAGGGCACCCCTTCAGCCGCTCCCTCTTATTGATGTCCCTTTCAGTAGGGTTGGGATGGACCTGATAGGCCCCATGTTACCCTCAAAGAGTGGATGTCGGTATGCTCTCGTCCTGGTGGACTACGCCACCCGGTTTCCTGAGGCCGTTCCGTTAAAACACCCAACCACGCAGAACATACCGAGAGCCCTTGTAACCATCTTCACCCGGGTGGGTTTTCCCCGGGAGATATTGACGGACCAGGGTACCCCGTTTGTTTCTTCTCTTATGCATCAGGTGTGTTCCCAACTGGGCATTAAACAAATTAGGACCTCTGCCTTCCACCCCCAGCTGACGGACTTGTGGAGCGTTATAACGCTACCCTGAAGACCACCCTCAAGAAGTTGTTGGGTCTAGAAAGCCGTCGCTGGGAGGAAATGCTTCCTATGGCTCTGATGGCTATCCGTTGTAAGGTCCAGAGCAGTACCGGGTATTCTCCCTATGAACTCCTCTATGGAAGGCCCCCTAGAACACTCCTGGATATGGCCCGCGAGGCTTGGGAAGCCGAGCCTGATCGTACCCGACCTCTGCCTGAATATGTTGCCAACCTCAAGACTCACCTGGGTCAAATCAGAGAAATAGTGAGGCAAAATCTGTTGACCGCCCAGGCTACGCAAAAACGCCAATACGACAGAGGAGCCAAGCCCAGAACCTTCGTTCCCGGAGACCTGGTACTGCTTCTCCTACCCTCCTCAGACCACAAACTTCTAGGACAATGGCAAGGGCCGTATCCAGTAATAAGACAGGTGACCCCTGTCACATATGAAATCGAATTGGACCACACCCGTAACCAGAGACAAATCTACCACGGCAATCTTCTAAAAAAGTGGGAGGGCCCCCAACCAGTATTATCCAGCATGACAGACCCAAAGATCCCACTCTTTGAAGATTGTGTGGACCCAGAACTACCCTCGAATAAATGACAAGACCTCAGGACTGTCTTGTCACCCTTGCAGATGGTGTTTTCCACTCTACCTGGGCACACCACAGTCATCTAACATGCAATACATACAGATCCTGGAAAGATCGTAAGACAACGCCCCTATCGGATCCCAGAAGCACGCCGGAAAGTCATTCAAGAGGAAACCAAACAAATGTTGCAAATGGGCATCATCGAGCCATCGATCAGTTGCTGGAACTCGCCCATCGTTCTTGTCCCCAAACCCGATGGCTCCACAAGATTTTGTATTGACTTTCGTGAAGTCAATAAAGTCTCGAGTTTTGACACTTATCCGTTGCCAAGAGTTGACGAGATGATAGAACGCATCGGACGAGCCCGCTACATTAGCACGCTGGATCTCTGCAAGGGATACTGGCAGATCCCCCTGAAGAGCGAAGATAAAAAGAAAACAGCGTTTTCCACACCCGACGGACTGTTCCAATTTAGAGTCATGCCCTTCGGGCTCCATGGGGCCCCAGCGACCTTTCAACGGGCTATGAACATAGTCCTGCAACCTCATGCCCAATACGCAGGAGCATACCTTGACGATATAGTCATTTATAGCAATGACTGGTCAGAGCACCTGTCCCACCTAAAACGAGTAATCACCTCTCTGGGAGAATACGGGTTCACCATTAACCCCGCTAAAACCACTCTAGCTGCACAGTCAGTAAAATACCTAGGTTACCTCCTTGTGAAGGGTGTCATCCGACCTCAAGACAACAAAATAAAGGCCATTCAGTCGATTCCCTTCCCCCAAACCAAAAAGGACCTCCGTGCCTTCCTTGGGTTCTTAGGATATTATCTGAGGTTCATCCCCAATTTTTCTCAAATTGCAGTACCCTTGACAGATCTCCTAAAGAAAAACACTCGAACAGAGTCCTTGTTGCAACATCCCTCTCCGCAGATGTGGAAGGCCTTTCAGGACCTCAAACAAGCACTAGTATCAGAGCCAGTTCTGATCAGCCCCGATTATACGCAGACCTTTATCCTCCAAACTGACGCCTCAGAACAGGGATTGGGAGCAGTCCTCTCCCAAAAAGACCAGGCAGGAATTGAGAGGCCTATCCTATATCTCAGCAGGAAACTCTTCCCTCGTGAAATGAATTACGCGGTAGTCGAGAAGGAAGCCCTAGCCATAAAATGGGCCGTAGAGAGCCTGCGTTATTATCTAGAGGGGCGGGAATTTCTTCTATACACGGATCACGCTCCCCTAGAGTGGATGGCCCGCAATAGGGGTCATAATGATAGGGTACTTCGGTGGTTTCTCTCCCTGCAGCCCTACAGATTCCAAACCTTACATAGGAAGGGGGTTGAGCAGGGCAACGTAGACTATCTGTCTAGAAATCCCCCACCGGCCTCCCCCACAAGAAAGACAGCTAGGGAAAGGGGATGTGGAAGGGGAACGCCACTCACCTCAACCGGGCGGCGCCCGAGTGGGGATACCATGACCACTAACCCTCCTGCGTCTCTGACGACCAGGAGTCCTTCTCTTTATTTCCCCCTACAGGAACCCGACCAGGTGACTGGACAAAAACCCTACCCGGAGGCGAAGAATCCAGAGCACCAAGAACCCGGAAGTGCCGAACCGGAAGCAGCCTACCGGGAAACCGGAAGTCCCGCCCCCTACCCCGGAATGAGAAGTATAAAAGCCGACGAAGAAGAGAGGAGAGCGTTCCAGATACCCGACTCGTGGCAGGAGACAGCGCGCAGTGAACCAGTGAAGGAGAGCGGATGGGGTGAGAGGATCGAAGACGGAGAGTTGGAGGACGTCTGGACCGAGGAGTGGTGGAGTCCTCTGGAGGTGGCTGGAGAGCGGCCGTAACTCACTGGAGAGTTACGGCGGGGCACGTGAGTACCTTGTTACCGTCTCCGTGTCCCCTTGTAAATAACTGTAAATACTTGTATAGAGATAGAACGCACTGATAGATCACCTTTGCACTGTATATAGATTTATTAGAGACACTGCACCTATAACGTGTACCATAGTCCTTACACCCCGGCCACTCACGAGAGCACGTCTCTTCTACCCTTTCCCACATCTCTTCCCCCTCCGTCTAACCCTCCCGTCCATTCCCCTCCTCACGGTCATCTCTTTCCCCTCACGACCCTGGTGCTGGTACTGGTACTCCGAAAGTCCGAACTGGAAAGGACTAAACCCCTGCCTCTCTGTTTCCCTCCGAGGTTACTCCGACGCCTCACCGGAAAGACCTGAAGACGTCCGGAAGATCCATCGGCCGGCGGATACCTGGGAACAGACTACAGCTTCACACCCTGAACTCTGTACTCACTTCGTTTGTGTCACTCAGAACAATAAAAACAGCTACCATAGCCAAGTATATACGGCCTCCACGCCTGATATTCCGGTCCGCACCAACCCCCAGTCCACACTGTGTCACCATGGGAAAGGGTATCAAAGGCCGCACTCAAATCTACATGTACAATGCTTCAGTCAAGGAAAGATGTCTCTTCAAACTCCTCATACATGACTACAGAGCCCTCCACAAAACCGCACCTGCCTAGATAGACATCTGATTGACGTTCCACCAACCAGCCAGGGAACTCTGCTCTTCCACTTCACCATGGCCCACATCAGTAGTGGC
Organism: Lissotriton vulgaris; assembly: GCF_964263255.1. Taxonomy (NCBI): domain Eukaryota; kingdom Metazoa; phylum Chordata; class Amphibia; order Caudata; family Salamandridae; genus Lissotriton; species Lissotriton vulgaris. The sequence continues at coordinate 172,784,164 of NC_141688.1, forward strand.
CGCTGCGGAGGTCACTCCTTCTTGTACCTCGCCATCAGGTCCTGGAACGAACTCCAGCCCCAGCTTCGCACCTCCCCATTACTGGAAGACTTTAGGAAGATGCTCAATACTTGGCTATTTCACCATCATGGCTATCTGGCCAAGGCATGCAGGACCCGAGCACCTTGATGCCCCCAGTGGTAATAAGTCAAGCTTAACAAAGCCCTGTGATTAAATGTAGCAAGTCCTTTGTCTCAATGTAATTCATCAGCTGTTGGTTGACGTGTTTTTCCACCATCTTAGAAAAGAAAGGGAGCAGAGAGATAGGCCTACCATTGCCTGGTTTGCCTGCATCCAGATTGTGCTTCTACAACAAGGGCATCAATATGCCTTGCTCCCATTTCCAAGGGAGATGACCTATATTAAATGACTGGTTTAGTAGGTTGCATAAACTAGGTAAAGTGGCCTTCAGGCCTCGTTCCAGCATCGCTAGAGGGGCTGGATCAAGTGGGAAGCCTGATTTTACTTTAAGGGCCAGCACATACAGTTCTGGTATGGTCAGGGTGTTAATCTAGAGCAATCTGCTGGAGGGACTAGGTGGCTCTGGCCAGATAGTGGGGATAGAGATCTCACTAGCTTCAAAGGAGCAGGACTATAAATCTTAGAAAATTGGTTTCTAGAAAAAGTGAGCAATTTCATTACATTTCTCCATTGAAGGCACGGTATCTGGGGAGACACATTCCAAGGAAGACAAATAATTCACTATCTGAAATAGTTTACTGGATGAATTATGCGCTTGCTCAATTGTATGAGAGTGAAATTGACTGCGTACAAGCCTGATCGACTTATAGTATGGCTTCTGTGCTTTATTGTAGTTGGACTTTGCTATGACAGTGTATTCTTTATGCCATTGGTGCTGTAGGAGTGTGCAGTATTATTTTAGCAGGCGGTGCTCATTATTAAACCACTTTGCAGATGGTAGGGTACAAGTGGTTTTGCAGGTGGTTAGCAGGGCTATACAGTCAAGTGCACTGCTAATCCACTTCTCTACTTGTATATTTGCTGTATCTGGGTTGTTACTAAGGGTGTGGCAATTTGCTCCCAGCATTGCAGTGAATGACGCTGGCAAAATGCTAGACTGCTTTTGTCTTTGTTGGTGCTGACTACCTACCGGCATGGGGGTTCAGGAAAGTGAGGTGATCTGGAAAGGAAGCAGAAAATGGCCATACTCACCTGGGGGAACTCGAAAATAAAGGGTCCAAAGTGTGAGCCTGCTTATGACTGGGATTGTGGACCAATTGATTGATTTGAAAGGCTTTAAGAGTCTGCCTAAGGGAATTACGAAGTGCATAGGTGGTTATGACATCAGTCAAGGCAGTCAAAAATTGAGAGGCGGAGCCAGGTGGGTGATAAATCAAGAGCCCTGCTAGCATGTAGTTGCTGAACAACGTCACAACAAAAATGGCCACTTCACAACCCGCAATTGAGAGAAGAAACAGGGAAGAGTGTGTATGAAAAAAATGCTGTCCACCACTTACAGCCTCAAGAGCCCATAGTCTTGTGGGATGGAGTCAAGGATGTCAGGAGCTGAGTGTGTGGCCAGCCAAGTTTCAGACAGAAAGAATACCTCAGGCTGAAAGACAGTCAATGTCATAAATCTCAGTCTTGTGCTTTGGCAGTGACAGGCAATCAATAAAATAGCAACGTGCTAAACTTGGATAGAACCGTCTTTCTTTCCTACAAGAGCCTCAAGAATGTTTGTGTCTAGTTAGAACCTGCATTCCCCACAACTTACCATTTTCTTGGAAACATCTATCGAATGCTTGCATGCCTTACGAAGTACTTGAGGAGAGTTGCAAGATCTCCATGGCTGTATAATACTTGTTATCTGCTTTTACAGAAGCAGGGGCCATGGCCCCTAGTGTCGTCCAGGTGCAGTCTGGCTTGCCTTAGGCACGCCTTCGCCACACCAACAATGCAACCATTGCGTGTGTATGCTGCGCATCTGTACAGCTGCCATGTTTAAATAGCTCACCCAGAAGAGGCGTGGTTAGAGCAATCGTATCGGGCGCAAAAAAGGCAGGTGACCAAATTAACCCAAATTGAGCCCAGGAGCTCTGCTCTTACCTGACAGGCTCCCCTCCCAGGAGGAGTTACTGGAAATGAATGCCACAAATGAAAACAGAAAATATAAGTGAGATTAAAACACATAAACACAATTTAAAAACAGGTAGGGCCTCACTTCAAAATGGCTGCCAACCGGAACAGGAACCAGGCAACTCCTCATGCCTACAGCGCTACAAGGATATTAAAGTAGTGGAAATGTAGGCGTGTTAATAGCCTTGGAAGCTAGAGTGGCTGATAAACTCCAGGGGCCTCATTTATGAGAAATGACTCAACGCTCCGTGAGAGCAGCGATGCGTCATTTCTCAGTGCGCACTCCTTGCGACATTCCTTATGCGTCATATTTAATGTATGACGCATCATGTCACAAGGAGTTACAGATACGTCAGTATTTCTGACGTATCTGTAAGCGCAAAAGTGACGCATTGCTGGAGTGTGTCAGAAAAGTGACGCAACTACAGCAATGCGTCCTTTCACATGGGGCTTGCGTCAGTCTTACGCCTGCTGTGAGGCAGGCGCAAGATTTTGACCCAACGGCGTCCTAAAAGTGACGCAGTGAAATCTCATAGATTTCACTGCGTCACTTCTACAACCCTTCCTTGTGTCAATACGCCCCCCTTGCATACATTATACCTGGAGGTATAATGTGGCGCAGGGGTTTACAAAGTGACGCATCTACCTAGATGCGTCACTTTGTAAATATGGCGCAACAAGGCGCATTTTTTACGCCACTGGTGTGTCACAAAAAGTGACGCACCGGCGGCGTAAAAGTGACGCACAGCCTCATAAATGAGGCCCCAGGAATGGACAGGTTATCTTCCATCCGGGTATATAGGGCAATCGTGGAATACCACGAGGTTGGGGGCTAGATGAGAAATTATCCACGTTGTGCATACTATTGATATTTTAACAATGCGAGCGGGCCTAATATTGCTAGTAATATTTCCAAATGTCTTTTGTGCCCAAAAGTATATGATGTTCATGTTGTAAGGATTGAATATGTGTGTTGAATATAAATGTAATTTTCATGCATCCTATGTGAAGTCACTATTGTGACGCTCTGTGTATTTATCGCGAGTTATCGATGTGCCTTTGCTTTACATATTGCCTCTTAGGAAAGTCTGTCTGCTTCGTATCAAACTACCTAAGAGGAGCACATTTTGTAGAGTGAGTGTATTCGTCCACCTTGACGGTAGTGGTAGGTTCTACCTGGTTGGGTGCATCCCTTCAGCCAACCAGAAAGTGCTGGTTTCATCAAACATATAATGCCTATTCAGTTCATGTATTTTTTAATGGAAAGGGGTACACTAATTCATGCACAACTAAATATTAAACATAAACTTACTAAACCCAGTCCTCTATAGTCTCTCTTAAGCTAGAAATGTGTAGATGAATGTCTCTCAGTGTTAAAACAATGTTAGTCCCGTTCCTGCGATGTTGCCATGTAATTCACATCGTTAAAATTCCTGTCCTATTACACTGAACAGTGATTCTTAACCTGTGGTCCAGGAACCTTGGGGGTCCTCAACTCCTAATCAAGGGGTCTGTGACTGCTGAGAATACTAAATATGAATAAAAGTTAAGTACAGTGTATATTAATAAACACAAAAATTCAAAAGTAAAAATGCAAATGTGAATTAATTTTAAATTGGAGTGTAAAAATAAAGCTGGTTTCCTCAGATTTATTTGTGGGGGCAGTTCAAGTGCATTAAACAGAATATAGTACGTATTACGGGTGGCCTTAATTGATTTTAGAAAAGCTCCAGGCTTTCTATTAGAATAAATATTTTTTTTTAATTTGTTTGAGCACTAAATAAAATATTTTACCAATTGTGTATTTGTTTAATGAGCGCTTGCTTCTGTATTGTTTTGCAGGTACAAATCATCTAAATTGCTTATTCAAGGGGTCTCCCGCCTCTAGTTATGATTTGGTGGGGAATCCCGGAATACAATAATGATTCGTTGGGGGTTCCTGGATGCCAGTAATAACTGGGGTCCCACAGAAGTCAATAGGTTAAGAACCCCTGATATAGAGATTCAAAATGTAAGGCTACTTCCTAATGCATTTGTCATAATGTTCATGATTTACACCCCTTCCTTCAGCATTTGTGAGAGTGTACAACTCCATTCTTCTGTATTTCTATGGTTATATACCATGCAAATCAACTTCCTGCTACATTTGACACAAGATCTCGTTTAACAAAGTCTCTAGCAGTTATTTGGATTATAACTTTGTCAAAGGTGGAATAATACAACAGCTGGCCAATTAAATGTTTATAGAGAAGAAAAGCAATTATGGGGCGTTATTGAAGCCCCTCTCTCAATACTGATTTTAAAGCTCTTGTTGGTCAAAACATGAGTGCAGCCAGCTGAAGTACTCTTTAGCCACACCTAAAACAGAGGTTATTCTGATAATAGTTTAGAAGTTCCGAATTATAACTACACTATCTAAACCCTACATACCAATAATTATATAAGAATCTAAGGATGAAACCACAATGATCTTTGCATCTGCAGACTCCCCCCTTAGTTGAAACTCAAGATTCTCAAACATTGGTAGTCATTCAAATGGATAAAATATATGAAGAAACAACATTCAACAACAAATGTTCATCAACACCCAGAATCAGGCATGTGTTTGTCTCCACTGCAACACTGAAATATAAGGCTATACCGCTGATGATCCCAGTCACCTCCGGGTTACAGAGATTCTTATATGTAACAGAGGATTTGCAGTTCATCTGTAGTTAAATACTCCTGTAGATTTCATTAAGGCGATCAAACCAGTCTTAGAGCAAAAGAAATTTGCAAATGACCAAAACGTCGATACTTGTTTAGTCAGCAATTACAAAATACTGCCCTGCCTCACACCAGATGTAATTATGCATCTTGTATGTAATCAATCTGGTCAAAGCGGGGGAGAGATTACTGCATCATAAAGTGTGGTGGGTTGAATGGAATATGAGGGGTCTCGAATTGTGAGTTGAATGTTGCTATTGCTGTTCATGGCAAGTATTATCTTTTATCCAGGATGATATTTGATGCATTTTTTGGGGACATTTTTTCTGTTTGTACTTTCATTTCTGGAGCTTCACCTGTTTTAGGTCGATGCCTACCAGACAAGGCAGTTGTCGAGTTGCAAAAACAAATTGGGGCATGCTGGTAGATGACGTAGAAATGCATTCCGCTCACTGCTTACCATTGGCTTTGCCTATTGTCACTCACGTTTGCATGGTTTTCGTTTGCTGGCTTTCATTGTTTGAGGCTGTCCCGCTTGAATTAGTACCTCCCACAGAGCATGGCCTTTTTACTGCCTCACTTTTCTTTTCAGCACTTCACGAAAAGGCATGTATCCCTCCTTGCATTCTTCCCTCCTCCACCACCACTCCCCCTATGGCTTCTGTAAGGTGGTTTGGTGATTCTGCAATCACTTTTACCAGAAGCTGTCTTGGTTATTGTCTCGTTTTGTGAGGTACATTTTTATTCATGAAAGTGTATGTTGTGTTTAGAGGTTGATTTTCACAAGAGGTGATTCATTTGTCGCCAGATTTCATTTTTTATTTAGAACTGCTAATATTTGTAGGACATTTAGCCTGTGAAGAGTGTGTGCCGTTATCTTTATAGCATGCCAAGAAACATCCCTGGCCCATTTGACACTTGATAAGGAGCCTCAACAGACAGTAAAATATATACATTGTAAAACTGTTTGCTGGTAATGAATTTTGTCCCGCTAACACAAAAGAAAGCACCTGAGCAAATGTTTTTAAATTTTGGGTGAAAATCTACCAATACTATACAGTGATGAACAGTTAAAATGTGTTTTCTATTGTGAAGTCTTTCTGCTTGGAACGTGCTTTCCATTATGTACAACACGTTAGCAACATTTGAATAACTCATTACTTTCATTTATTGCTTGGCTGTATAAATGTATATTGTTTTTTTCATAATGCTAGCTTCTTTCCCAATGCACACATTGTTGTATGTGTGCTCTTTGTAAGAAAAACATAATAAGAATGTATCTTTCATAGTTGGCTTTGGCCCTCCCATTTTTTCACTGCTTTTGACCTCACAGATCACATCACTCATGACATGGTTAGGGACATCCCTGATGACATCAGTGATGACATCTAAAATGACAACAGTGATTACTACATCCACATCATCTCTGACGCAACCACTCAGGCTCCCATAGAATCTTTTAAACATCCGCTGGCAATCCCACACAACCCCATTGAAAGAGCCATACCAGTACTTACACAGCCACTCACAAATTCAGATCTACACACATATCCACTTGCTCACCATACTGCCACACATACACCCGTTCAGTCAACAATACAGACATTAACATATCCACTCATATACAAATACAGGAACTCACACACTGAGTGAGTCCCCCATAGAACTACTCACACATCTACACACTCACCCATACTGTCAATCATTCAGGTACGTACTAACCCAAACAGTTACACACACATCCACGTACTTGCTCATACAAATAGTAACACATACTTATTCACTAATACAGTCACTGACAGAAGCATGTACTCATCCATATAGCCACTCTCACATTCATATACCCAGTCACCCAACTATACTGCCTTTCACATACACAGTTACTGACTCATACTGGCACAAGCACTCAATCACGAGCACAGCCATACAGACACTCACTCATCCATACAGCTACTCACCCATGCACTTACTACCCCATACAGGGCACAGATACATCCACTCGCTCATCCATACAGGCAGTCACACACCTTCTCACTCACAGACACCAGGCCTGAGCTGCAGTGGATATATTTATTTTTCTACATTCACAGCCAGAATGATCAGGATCAGGCCGATTGAAGAGAATATAGTCCCAGCGTCCAGAGGCATTCACCAGGGTCATCCATTTTGTGCCCGATCGACAATGTGTATTGTGCCACCTGTGTCGGCTTCCCAAGCAGTACCAGGTGACACTTCAAAATGGTCCTGATTACACACAGATTCACTTCCAATTAGAAAATAGGCCAGAGAATCCAACCAACATCACTTTCTGCTTGAACCACGTGTTCTGCTCGATGAATGAGAGCTACCTATGTATGAATGATACCAAGACTTTGATCCTAGTAACTGGAGATACTGACTGAAATTCACTTCCTTTCATCTGGACTTTAAGCACTGGCAAGTCACCACCCACCTTCCTAAAAGTAATGAATCTGGGGAATCTTTCCAATGCTAACTTCTCTTTTGCTGCCAGAGCAACCCTCTGCCCAAGAAGGTAAATATAAACAGTAAGCCTTCAGTCGGCCATTTTTCAGCATTAGAACTGCTGATAAATCATTGTTCAATTTTTCCTGTGATCTATCATATAATTGCCATGGACAGAACACACTCTTAAGCATCACAATATAAATTCAAAAAGTCACTTTAGTACATTTCTTATACATAATGTGAAACCATAAAGAGAGGAAAATAAAAAAGTTGAACATTAAAACAAAAAGCCATTGTTAATCACATTACTCACAAACCATGTCTAACTTGCACATGTATGCATGACAAACCTTTTGACTCTGGTATTTCACCTGATCCCCTAACCATGATTGATACCCAGCTAGTAACTAGATCCGTGACTACCATACTCCCTCTAACCACCCCAGATATGATTTCATCAGTACAGGTTGTAGATGGTGACCCTGAGTTAGTCGAAATACCCAGCATCTCAATACATAATGGGTCCCCTTCCCCAAAGAGAAAACGGAATTGCAGGAGGGCCCAGTCGAAGCAATTAAAACAAGGACCAGCTAAGGAATGCACTTCTGGCTCTGCCCACAAACACGCTATAGAAGGACAGTCAACGGATGGAATACTTAATGATGAGCAGGCCAGTAAAATTATAGCAATAGTTACCAGCTCACTAGTAATACACATCAAACTGTGGAGGATAGGATAGAACAACTCATAGGAGAGGTGGACAGATTAAAAGATATAATGATCTCATTGGGAAAAAAAAGTGCAACCGGGGCACCAGAGTGCACACAAGGACATGAGGTAGTCCAAAGGAATGCGGGTACCCATGTATCGACAGGAATGGAATGTTTACATATAAACTCCACCCTAGGTACACAAACCTCAAGAAGTACCTCAATTAGTTTGGGACAAGTTGAGTGCAGGCCAGGGAGCAACAGCGGTCCAGAGAAAAATAAGGACTTACCGCAGACAGATACTAACAGCTTAGGTAAGGAGCAACAGGGATTTATAAGATCTAGATCAATTAATTTGCCCCAGCATGCTGCCCGTACGTAGATATATTGGTGAATGTCCCCCCACTTAGCCCAGACGTTGTAGAAACACACGATTCTCTAAAAAATAAGGTTATGGATTGGTTACACCGTAACTATGGTTTTCCCATTTCTTGTATAGACCAAATTGTCACAACTAGGAGAGTTAATTGGATAGGGCTATCTTGTGGAAAATTAACTCAAACTTGGTGAACATTATCGGCGTCATCTTGCCCCTTTTCAAGCCCATTCGTGCGCGTAAGCGGCAGCCATTTTGAATGCCATGGCCTCCCTGCCCCTCGCTGATAGCCAGCGCGTCTCTCTCTCTCTCTTAACCTCGCAAGCATTCCCCCGCACGCTGACAACCCCCGCTCTCTCATGCCTTGGGTCATAAACCCCTCTTCAGCGCAGCTTCACCACTGACTCCCATCCTGTTCCCAGCGCGACACCTCCCCTCATTCCTTTCATGGCCTCAGATCCTTCTGATGCAAACCCCTTTTCCTGTGTCCCCGTTTGTCTTCCTTGTTCCCAGGCCGCCACCTGGCCCTGCGGATACTGTTTATTACCCCGTACAGTAGGAAGTTTCCCCTCCCCATCAAAAGACCCTCGAGCCGATCAAAGCCCCCACTCTATGAGATCCGATCAACCCCATGCATTCCGTGAATCGGCGGAATGCCCTGCTGTGCGACAACCATCGCCTGTTGTGACCGGGGTGGGGAATCCAACTGTAAATGTATGTGGGAACGGGCCTGTAGGGGAGATTCCGAGGATGTTCTTTCTAATACTAAAGTGTTGCGAGAATGTGTTATGTGCAATAAAGGTCATAAACCCTAGTATAAGAGGCCAGGCCTCAGAGATGTGGTTAGAGCACCTCGTGATGATACTTGCTGTCTGAATTGATGTGTTCTCCTCCGGAGAGAATAAAATCCTCGTTTCCTGCCTTCCAGTCTCCAGCGCCTGCTTCTTCATTGATTAATATTGGTGGGTCATAGAGGCGATACCGCCGGGCAACATAAAAAGGGTCTTTGGTTACCGGTTGTCTTTGGAACCCTTTTTAACAATTGGCGTCCCCAACGTGGGGCCCATCAGCGACTCGTGGATCCAGTGGGAGAGGTCCCGACGACAGAGTGAACGACTGCAACGATCGGAAGGTACCCTGTCCGATAGACCCTCGTCTGACAGCCGATCATCCGAACTTCACTGGTTCCGAACAGACCTCTCTCGAGTGATCTGCGGTCCTGACTGGGAACCATCAGGAGTGCCACGAGAAGTACGAAGAGAAGAGGACGATCGGGCGCTGGATTCGGAAGACGAGAAACTGTCCATGCGGTCCGGGTAAGGTCGTGTAAACACGACGAATTGCGAAAGTGATAGATAATTGAAAGTGATTGATAATTGTTGAGAAAATACTAGTATTACTTTTTGTTAATTTATTGGAGATTCACTGTCTACAAACGGAGAAACAACAGGCTCTCCCTTTATAAACAGCGAAGGATAGGTACGCACCCGTCGGACCTATCTTTCTCCCCCACTGAACAATTGCCCCTTCCCCCCCATTGATTAACTGTTATAGATTGTTTTCTGGAGATTCTCTGTCTGCAAACAGGGAAAAATAGGTCCCCTCTTTACAGATAGTGAAAGGGTAGGTGACGCGAACCTTTGCGAGCCTACTTATTCTCCCCATTGACCATATTGATTTTTTATTTTTGACCTAACATTGATTGCTCAGAATTGGTTCATGAGGTATTCACTACGTGCAAACAACGTAGAATAGAAATATTCTGTCTAGTCTTTGCGCGCAGTGATAAGATAGGTAGTGCTGACTATTATCCCATTGTGATCCGTCATGCCTGTCTTCTCCCCACTGGTTAGTAGCCTGTTTAGCCCGGACCGCTTATTAGAGGTGAACCATCCGGCTCCGCTGGAAGGCACCCCTAATAAGGACATGTTCATGAAGCATGGATTAATTGCTATAGCCTATAGTGAGCTGTGGCATAAATATACGAAAAAGGATCGAGAAAGACAGTGGCCACTGAGAGGATCCTTTGATCTCGACAAAATAGAAACAGTAGAAATAGCCCTTCGTAGGAATGAAACAACACCTATTATGCTCGATAGTCTCGGTATGTGGCGCAAAGAAGCCGCACAACGAAGGGAAGGCGACGAATTCGGAGAAGGTGAAGGGACACGATGGACAACCCTCCGAACGTCTAGTAGGCAAAGGGAAGGGCCAGCGATGGCACAGTCCCGAGGAGTAGACATGGAAAGAGAACGGTGTAGAGGGATGTGCCGACAAGTCAACCCCGGAACACAACGACCCAAAGGTAATCCCCCGGCACTATGCACAGGACGAACAGATGTAAAACAAAACCAATGTGCTTTCTGTAAATGTCTTGGACACTGGAAAGCCCAATGCCCGACTCTGCAAAGCATAGGTAAGAATGGAGGGTTGACAGAAAGGACAGACCGACAGAAAGGAAAAAGGCGTGAGATAAAAACCAATCAGACTAGTGCAGACAGAACAGACAGGACCACCCCGTTTGATTATGCTCGATGGCACAGATTTCGTCAGACCAATTTTAACGACATGTTAGAGTTTTGGGACTGATTGCTCTCTGTTACTCCCCCACTCTGAAAAACCAAACACAATTACAGACCAGTGTAAACAACCCCCCGTTAGAGAAAAGACTCAAGGAAGCCAAGCGTCTATTATATAAACTTAGGATTTAATTACGGTAAAGAAAACACACAACGTACGGTAAATAGAATAACTAGTAGAACTCTCTCTCTCTAAAACAAACTTTACTAATAAGAAAAATACAAAACATATTATGCTCACTCCGGAAGTCCTCCAATGTAACAGTTCGATGGTCCCGCCCATCCGAAACACATAACACGTGTGGGGCGGGGCCTGCCAGCAACCATGGGCCAAAAGGAGATCGCTGGCGAGAAGGTCCTGGAGGCTCCACCAAGCAGGCAATGAAATGGTCTTCCCATACTGCCCTTCCAGAAATGGCGTCCCCCGGGCCGCGAGTAGGGAGGGGGCGGATGCAAATGACCCCCTCCCTCGTATCTCCTGGTCCGGCCATCACGAATTCCTCCATCGAACGGATGCAGGGTGGGCAGGGAGGAAGAGGCGACGCGGACGAGCCTCTTCCACCTCCACAGGTAGGAGGCTTCCCTGCCCTGGTCCCGGCCGTCGTCCGGCGCCGATGTCCTCCAGCCGGGCGACGGCCATATTTCCTCAGCACAGGACATATAATGCCCGACTAGTATACTTCCTTAGTACAGGACATACAATGTCCGACGGGCATATTTACGGAGCACCGGATGTACAGTGGTCCCCCAAGAGTCGGAATTAGGGGTGTAGGGTGGTCATCATGTGCGCCCCTGATTCCAAGGGACGGTGTAGGATGCGCCGGGAGAGGGAGACGGCACGGGTGAGCCTCCCTCACCTCCCCAGATGAAGGCTCCATTGCTGCACCCTGGCGCCCCGAACCAAAATGTCCTGCTCCAACAGCATGATGCTCTGTCTTTCGCCATCACAAGAAGTTTTCTTCCACTCCTGATGGATACGGCAAAGGTGGCTGCCACAGGGTCTCAAAATGGCGTCTGGGCCCTCGAAAGGCGGGTCTAGGCCGCTGGAGTAACTTTGTCCGAAATTGCAACTCGGGCACTTGCCCACCTGGGCGCAAGCCCCCACCATCGACAAACATCCCCTCGACTTTGAAGATTCTATCAAAGTCCCAAGAGCCCTCGGCCCCTTCAGGCTTCCGGTGAGGAACAGTTGCATTGATCTCAAATGAAATAACCACGGCACAGCAACAAGATGGCGGTGCTCTCGTGTCTGCATCAGCTTCCGTCTGAACCACCCAGGAACATTATGGGCTAACGAACTCGAGCAAGTTCCGGCTGAACATCAACATGACCCGGTAAGAGAGACTCTACCCCCTCCCTCTCTTGATTGACGGTCCACACCACCAGCCCCTCTGTTAGCACAGTTTTCTTTTGAACTGCCGAAAGGGACTCTGGTCCAACCGCCAATTGTCGGGGATATTTTGCCCCTGATGCTACTTCCGGACTAAACCGGCCTCGCCCAAAATGGCGCTGGTATCAATGGAAACTAACGGATGCCTCGTGGTGTTCCTCAGCTAATGAAACTTGATGTACTAAGATATATATATATATACGAACCATTGCGCACTCGATGTTAAAGGGAGGAGGGTTCACTTGGCGAACATTTAAGAAGGGTTCCGTAAAATGTTGATTTCAATGAACAATTTATTTTTGATATTTGTTGTAACTGATACATAACGTCGCTTATGATGCACACCCGCGGTTTACATCTAGGAAATGTGATTACGATGAGCTTGACTGTGTTTCCATTTATGAACTGAAATGCCCCTGATTCCTTCGTCACGCAATGAAATGTTTTTGGTTACTTGCAAATAATTAATTAGACCTTTTTACATGTTCTTGTGCTACAAAATAACCCCCTACTGTATGTGCTTCCATCGACGACATGTCAGGCCAAAATATGAATTGCGCTCTCACATTTTACGTACTGAATAATTCTACAAATAAAGGTCTTAAAAAGCTATGGATAGGCATCGCATACTTTTGTAAATGCGGGTATCGGTGGGAGGGTTTTTCTGTGCGCAACTGTTCTGCTCTTTTTTTAAGGCTATCCGAGAAATGGTTGTTCGGCCCTGGGTTGATGGTCGAATCAAAGGTATGATACGCTGCCTCCAAGATATGCGACTAAGCTCAGGAACTGACGTATGAAGAAGGACCTCGACTTCTGAGAATGGGTAAAGTAAAACGGTGTGATTGATAAAATGTTATAAAGATATGGTGGTCGAAGGTACTAAGGTACAGGGTTGAACGAAGAACTGATATGCCTTAGAACATCACAGCTTTGGGAATGATTTAGGGATCCCGATGGCCGGATACATCTACAAAACCGGGTACCTCACGCTAGGCACCTCTGATTCCTTTTTAAGCGTTTCACTGCACACGATCCTTAATGCCATCCTCGAACCTCCCCATGAACCACCTATCACATTGCCTGCCCCCATGACTTTAGGAAACCAAAACCCTAAGGGATTATATCCCGAAGAGATAAGTACGAGTATGTGGTAAGTAAAGGACTTTCGTGCCCATACATTTGATGTGTTCGAATGTTGTCCCCCTACCTCCCCTTTTTTCCCCCTTTTTCCCTCTGCAGGTTACATTAGAATCCCGATTAGAGTATCATAAGGGATCTGGAACCACGTCACGCCCGATGCATGAAGACGGACTAGCGCTGCAAAACGGCACAACAAGGACGCTCTACCCAATGCACGACCTTTTTACCTGATCTAATGCTCTTCTGTCCCAAAACTGCATGCTTTCTACATCCTAACACAGACCCGAAACGTCTAAACGTTAGGTAACGCACTGAATAGCCCAAACAATACACGGTCATTCCCCATGTCACACGTGTACTGTTTGGCCTATTGTCTGTCTCTCTCTCTCTCTCTCTCTCTCTCTCTCTCTTACTCTCTCTCTCTCTCTCTCTCTCTCTCTCTCTCTCTCTCTCTCACTCACTCTTCCACCCCTCCACACTTTCTCTCTTCCTAGCAACTGGCACCTAATTGGCGAACCTGGTGCACCTCCTGATTGGCCCCAAATACCACAAGTATTTGCACAAATTTGTCCTAAATAAAATTGTATCGGTACCACGTTACTACCTCTCCTTTTCTACTAAAATATGGATGAAATTTAAATTGACCGATAGGAAAGGGACAGGTAAGACGACTAAGGTTCCCTAAATTTGACCCACTCTCAGGGAACTATTTGTCAGTGGCTTCTATGATAAAATGTGTCTGTGGTAATGCGACCATCCCCATTGAAAATTGTCTCCGTACCCCAAGCTGTAAGGAATGATCGAGACACCCCCATCTACCCAAAATGCCCCCAGTTTGGTATCAGCTGCCCTGAACGAGAACTTGAAAAACGCCCCTTGCTCCGATTCGCTGTGTTCCTAATCGTTTTTCATAAGATCCCACCTTCCCCGAGGATAAGTTTAATAATTATCGCAAACCACCCCCCGAGTTTTTGTAGTAACCAGGTTGCGAGGATTTATATAGAAAGTTAGAAAGATGTATGCAAAGTTAAAAATTAGATCGAAAATCGAAAGACCTTGTTGCTGTAAGCCTTGCTGAAAATAAGATGTTTTGATGTAATGAAGACTTGTTTAGCCCATGTTCATCCCTCAGAAGGATGCCTGTCAGACTATGGTGAATAGCACGTTGCACTTTTTGTAAAATACAAGGCCCTGAAGACCAGCCTAGCCTTGCAAGACTCGTACTAGGGAAATGGGTCTCTGCCAGAAGAACTGACATCTACTATAATAGACATATGACAAATGAACGTAATAATCATCAAAGCGTCAAAGAATTAGCCAACAAAAGGAAGTTGTAAGGAATCCAGCAAATCCATCATCAATTGTTTATACGTTAGCCGCAAAAATCTCAAATGTAGCGAGTGCTTACCCCAGTTGCTTGGTGTTGGGAGAAAAAATAGATTTATGTAATTACCTTTTTCTGCAAAATCTCTAAAGACTGTCTTTTCAACACTCATTTAAGGGTATCACTGTCGGAGGGGAAAGAGACCGGATGTGGGAGCACGCGGCCTGACTGCGGATTGTGGAACATCAGCGACGGAGGCCGAGGCGAGACCACAGCAGTAAGGAGTCGCAGGACGGGGCACTGTTTCAAACAAAGCTAAGGAAAGGGCTGACCTGAAGCCCCTGCTCTATGATCAACGTGTGCCAAAAAGTCCCCGCTCTCTGAACATGGTTACGGACCCGCCTGTCGCAAACCCTCCGTCCCCCCTGATCTGTTCCCGACTTGGCCTTGCTCCATCCCCTCCTCCTCCGACCTACCATAAGGACTGTTCGCACCCGCACCTTTCCACCCGAACTCCCAAGTTCCTCCAAATCCTACTGAGCTACCCAGAGAAGAGTACTCCCTGCGTCAGAAGGGAGGGAGCTCCGACTAAGTAGACCACGAACTATGTTAATCTTAGAACGGTGACCTAGAATTCCACCAAGGGTCGCCTCTAAAGAAAAGATGAACAAAGTATGTGGTTCTACCCGCTGCTGAACGCCTCGAAGATGATGGAAGCGACTGGAAATGCTCACCACCCAGACCCAAGAAACGAACAGATCTCACAATTCTGGAACAATTGCATTTTCCATTGCAAATCTATGCTCTGCGTTACAAAAGAAAGTGCACCTGCTCCAAAACCGTAACGCATTGCTCCTATGAGGCCTGGCGAAACCAGACAAAATGTACCCCTGCCCGCAGACCTCCAACGACTCAATCCACATGAACATTCCTGTTGACAGACCGAATTGTAATCCAGGTGCTTAACAGTGCCAACAGAAGACGACAAAAGACAACGAGAACTCTGATATTTTTACTATCTCTCCTTTCTCTCCCAAGCACCATTGGACTAACTATGCACCCGCCGAATGCTAAGAGGACTTACTTATATGATAACTTACCAGCTCCTATTTCGAATGACTATAAGCATCTATGATCTATACCCAACGCCCTCGCTACGTAATTCTAGTCTGATATTACATTACGATGACTTTTTCTGCAACCAACTTAACGATGAACCCGCCTACTAGATGATGAGATTTTTTTTAATATAATGTTTATAATGTGATGTTTATGTACAGCTCTTTTGCCTAAGTCTCCTCTCTCTTACTTATGATCGCTGCATACAGGTATAGATAGGAAATAGGCCAGCAAGATGTCTTGGAAATGTTAAAGGGAGGACTGTGGAAAATTAACTCAAACTTGGTGAACATTATCGGCGTCATCTTGCCCCTTTTCAAGCCCATTCGTGCGCGTAAGCGGCAGCCATTTTGAATGCCATGGCCTCCCTGCCCCTCGCTGATAGCCAGCGCGTCTCTCTCTCTCTCTTAACCTCGCAAGCATTCCCCCGCACGCTGACAACCCCCGCTCTCTCATGCCTTGGGTCATAAACCCCTCTTCAGCGCAGCTTCACCACTGACTCCCATCCTGTTCCCAGCGCGACACCTCCCCTCATTCCTTTCATGGCCTCAGATCCTTCTGATGCAAACCCCTTTTCCTGTGTCCCCGTTTGTCTTCCTTGTTCCCAGGCCGCCACCTGGCCCTGCGGATACTGTTTATTACCCCGTACAGTAGGAAGTTTCCCCTCCCCATCAAAAGACCCTCGAGCCGATCAAAGCCCCCACTCTATGAGATCCGATCAACCCCATGCATTCCGTGAATCGGCGGAATGCCCTGCTGTGCGACAACCATCGCCTGTTGTGACCGGGGTGGGGAATCCAACTGTAAATGTATGTGGGAACGGGCCTGTAGGGGAGATTCCGAGGATGTTCTTTCTAATACTAAAGTGTTGCGAGAATGTGTTATGTGCAATAAAGGTCATAAACCCTAGTATAAGAGGCCAGGCCTCAGAGATGTGGTTAGAGCACCTCGTGATGATACTTGCTGTCTGAATTGATGTGTTCTCCTCCGGAGAGAATAAAATCCTCGTTTCCTGCCTTCCAGTCTCCAGCGCCTGCTTCTTCATTGATTAATATTGGTGGGTCATAGAGGCGATACCGCCGGGCAACATAAAAAGGGTCTTTGGTTATCGGTTGTCTTTGGAACCCTTTTTAACAATCTAATAAATCTTTTAAAGGGGACTGCATAATTGCTCATTTAAAAAACTTGCATTACGCTCGGATAGTCCTTGATCAGGGGCCTACAAGGTCTATCACCGGTGAAAGTATCTCCCTGCAACCGCTAGCGTTTTTCTAATGATACATGACTTGAATTGGGGGAGAACAAATCTACCTACTCCTGCATTACACTATCCCTCAATCCCGTTGACCAATAGATTTATTCCGCTCTCTTCATTAGAGGAAACAGATTGACATAATTTATCCCGCCATAACAAAGGTATGGTGGAATTAGAAAGTATAAATTGCCCAGGGGGTGTGGGACAGTTAGGAAAGGCCGATAGCTGCATGGGGGCCATCGAGGTACTGGGTATTAACGGCCCTAGTAATCAGTTAGATGTTCTACAGGAACAAAATCTGTATAGCGTCACTAATGTAGCGGCTCGTACGCCTAAAGTAAATGGTACGATCCCGGCCCGATGATTAAAGTATCTGCCACCAGGGTAAGAGACAACGAGCATGGGTACAGCCTAGCAATATGGAATATAGCGGGATGGAAAGAGATAGACTCTTTAGGCTGGAAGGATTTTTTGGATAGTCACGATATCCTATGTTTCCAGGAGACCTAGGGCACGGAGCAGGTTAATTTTGATGGGTTTGTTTCCTTTAATCTCCCAGCCCTGGCATCCCCGCAGGTAGGGCTAAAGGGGGACTTTTAATACTCCTGTCCATAAATCTATCGGTGGAAGTCAAAACATACAAAACAATTGGTTGTCACTCACAATTACTGTAGTTAAAACATAATAATGGTCGTAATTGTCTGCTTGTTCATTTTTATAACAACTTATTTGATTCCACACGCCACAACGTGGTTGCTGAATTAGAGAACGCATTAGATAATATGTGCACTGATTTATCTGTCAATTTTGATTTTTTATGGGGGGGTGATTTTAATATACCTGTATGTCCTCTTTCCCTAACTAAGGTATGTGGGTTTAGCAATGATTTTGGTGATGAATGTATACACTTTCCCCACAGTATCTATGGAGAGTTGCTAAACTCTGGTATGGTTCAATTTGATCTAGAGGTGCTGCAGTGTGCAAGCGATGAAGAAGGTAATCCTTTGCCAACATTCACTGGCAGGAATGCATGCACTACAATTGATCATGTATTGGCCTCAGTGAACATTAGTCTATATTGTACCACCCCAGAGATAATAGATCTATTAGTGATCATAATTATATTACTTTATCACTAAGCATCTGGTGTTAGGATCAAGTGGAAAGGGGAAAATTCGGATAAGCTTTTAAAAAATATTGTTACAGCATGTCAAGTTGAGAAACACGAGAGTTTGGATGACAATATGGACCCTCCAGATCAATGATATAATTGACAATATTATGATTATAACCAGGGGGAACAGGCAAATGCAGAACAAAGGATGGTTTGATCATGCCTTTACTCAAGCCCTGATGGAACTAAAGTTAGCTCTGTCAAGTAGAACTAGGGATAGGGTGATTATTAAAAACTTGAGATTAGTTTATAAAGAGCAGCTGAAGCGGAGGAAGAGGGAGCTTCAAGAAGAGGCCTGGGACAAACTTACAATGGCTGTAGATACTTCCAACAGCAAGATGTTCTGGGACACAGTTAATTCCCCCTTCCTAAGGAATGAGGATTTCCCTGACTTAACATCACATGTTAGCTGTGATGCCTGGGTAAAAAAATTTCTAGGATCTTTGACCCAGGGGACTCAGGCAGTACGATCTCTAGGGAGACAGATACTTGGCCTATCCTCCCTCTTAACTTCACACTTGCAGAGGTGGAACATGGAATTAGCAGTAGCAAGGGCGGGAAAGTGCCAGGTTGGGATGGTGTACCAGTAGATCTATATAAAGCCGAACCAGCACTATGGGCCCCATTCTGACCAGAGTCTTCAATACCGCAGTAACGGAAAGCACACCACCCACAGGGGGCGAATCCATAATTCATCCCATATACAAGAAAGGAAATAGATCAGAGGCCAAAAATTATCGTCCTATCTCACTCTTTAGATTATGAGTAGGGAGTTGTTAGTGAGGTTAGAGGAATGGGCGGAGGAAAAGGCGATATTAGCCCAGTCACAATATGGGTTTAGGAAAGGGCGGGGCACCTTGGAACAATGCATAACTTAGACCTTTTATTAGGAAAATATACGCGCGCAAAGCAGGGGTCCCTCTTCCTCTGCTTTGCAGATCTAAGTAGTGCATTCGACCTAGTGGACCATGCTCTGCTGTGGCTGACTTTATTAGAACTTGGAGCCCCTGAGCCTATCATCTGCTTTCTCGCCAGGCTCTACAATAAACTATCCACACGAGTGCGTTATGGACAGATGGACGAATGTACCCCCAAATTTAAGGTTAATTTAGGTATCAGGCAAGGATGTGTACTAGCACCACTCCTTTTTACTCTTTTTATTAATGCAATCGATGCTGAATTAAAAACGGTAAAGTCCGATGCACCCCAGGTGGAATGCAAGGATGTACTGGTACTGCTATATGCAGATGACGGGGTACTCCTATCAAGGACACCATTAGGCCTACAGAGGCTAATCGACAAGTTTACAGATTTTATTAAGGGCAGGAAGCTGCAGATAAATAAAACTAAAACATTTGCCCTAATCTGTGGCCCAAGTGCAGGGAAAACGAAACCCTTTTACGTACTCTGCCAAAGAATTCTAACTGTCGAGAAGTTCTGCTACTGGGGTATAATCTTTTCGAGCAGTGGGATGTGGACACAGGAGGTCATGAATGTCAGGGCCAGAATGGCAAAAAGTGTTTACGGGGTTTTTAAATTTGCTGCTAAACTTGGGGACCGCCGCATTCGCAACATGTTTCACATTTACCAATCTAGATGCACATCGGTTGCACTGTACGGAGCTGGGGTTTGGGGTCACTGCCGCCACACAAAACTACAAACAGAGGAAAACAAGTACCTTAGAAAGTTACTCTGTTTACCCAAGTCAGCCTCCACTGAGCTTATCCATAGTGAAGTGGGATTGGATTATCTGACTGGTCTAATTGGGTTAAGACCTTTGTTGGTATGGAGATCTATTTGGCTGTAGGAAGAAATTGTTTTTAATAGAAGTATTATTAATGATTGCCTTCACCTGGACAATTTTCTTAAGATCCCATGGCTTAATTATGTGGTTTCAACATACAAGGATATATTACAAATTATTATCATGGCAAACCCGGCAGTGCAAGTGAAATCCCCAAGAGGGAACTCAAATATACTTACTTTAGGAAGAAAGCCTGTGATCCTCAAACTAATTCTGGGCAGTTAAGAACCTATAAGTTTTACACAACACATATGGATACTGAAGGCTTCCTAATATACCTAACAACGGTTACTAGAACTTCACACCGTTTCGTCCTCACTAGAATGAGATTAGGTATTGTACATCATTTGGTCGCATTTCCATGTATTAAAAAGTACCCCACTGCCCCATGTCCCTGTGATGGCGTCACAAAACAGAGTACCCTCCATTTCCTCCTCATATGTGATTTATAGTTGCACCTTTGTATCGCTTTCCTTAAACCCCTGTTCAAAAAGCACGACACTTTATCTGTTAACACTGCTATGAATTTGCTGCTTTTATTACATGAACCTGATATCTGTTTTTTTTACTGCTACATATATTTTACAATCAATTGCTGCTGGAAGGAGTATGTTTTTTTAAATATTTTAGCTTTGATGCTGTTATTCACAATTTAATGAACTGTAAACGATTTAACTGTTTTTTTATGTGCTTTTATGATTGTTTTGCAATAATCGAATAAAGCTTACTGAATTGAATTGACTCTGGTATGTGAAAAACACTTTAAGCAATAGAGGTCACATTGAATGTAGAAAAGTGGGCTGTCCTTCCCATATAAATATTAATAGTATTGTCCCCAGTTAGTTTGCTTTCTGCCACCTTTCATCGGGCGGGTTACTGAGATGCTGATGTCCAAAAGTCAAAAAGGTCAACCTCTCTTTTACCAGCAGAGTTTGGTGGGAATCCTCAAGACAGAAAAGTTATTCAGTGTGATAAACTCAGTTTGTTGTATCACTACAAGGTTCAGTGACAGAATATCGAGCACCCAAATATCATTACCAGAAATAATGTGTCAAAAATATCACTCACATACATATTGTTTTCTACACTTGTAAAGGCAAGTATAAAAATGTCGGATAAAATATTGTTTACAGTAATATCATTGAAAATAATAATGAAAAAATATCTTTTTTTGCATGAATACACAGTTCAAACTAGTAATACTTAAATACTTTAATACATAACTATAATGCAATTTTAATACATTAAATTAAGTAATATTTATTGATAAAAATATATACTTTGATATGTGCCTATGTTTATATATACATATCTGTAACAAACAACTATTAGTAAATATAGATATTTTACATTATATTAAGTTTGGTTTGTATTTTTTTAATCAACTACTAGTATAAAAATCATTTTTATGTGTATATATTTAAATATGTAAATACATAAAAAAATTAAATGTAGGCATTACAACACATTAAACATTAAACAGCACATTTACTAACAATATGAATATTAATATTTACATTTATACACCCACACATAAATATATATAAAAATAATATAAAAGTAAAAAAATATATATACATTTAAACAATAATAAAACAATACTAAACATTGTGAAAAATTAGAAATACTATTTCAACTCCAGTATGTCATACAATACGTGAAGTGTTCAACTCCGTAGGGGAAATATTTACTATTCCCACTCCAGTCTGTGCAACAGAATAGAAAACATTCAACACCAGAGTGGTAAAATGTACTATTCCCTCTCCAGTCTCTGCAACAGTAGGGAAAGAATTGGACAACGGAGGGCTAAAATTAACTATTAACAGTCCAGTCTATGCAACATTAGAAAAGTATTTCAGTTCACAAACGTAACATATTTTAATAACTATATTAATCAACAAAACACATAAAACTATTAATATAAAAAGTGAACATATAAATGTAAACAATTTAAAAAAAAATCAAACTAATTAATAATCAGTTTAACATTTAAAATGTTGTAATCAATAAGTTAAGATTCCATATTACACTTCCAGAAATATTGCAAAACACAGTTAAAATATAATTACATTTAAAAAATAACACAATAAACATGATAAGTAATATATAAAATAATTATAAATATATGATTATTACATAATTAACTACCCAATCTGTACCCCTTAAAACAAAACAACATGCTCCTAAAATATCATATAAACATATAATAATCACACAAAGTACATATTAAATTGTCAATCAATAATTCATTTTTGTTGAAACATAATCATTTATTAACAATGCTTAATTATCTTCCCACCCTGTACTCCTGCAAACTACACTAACCACTACAACACTATAAATTAATATTAATTAAATAAAACATTTTAAAACAACTAAAAAGTAAGAACTGCAAATAATATATAACATATACAATCAAAATATGAACTAAAAGTGAAACACATAAATTATTTTAGAACTATCTTTTTTACAAAAGTATTATTGCAAACAATATTTTTAAAAAAACAATATTCTTGTAAAGGATATTACTTAACTAAAAAATTATGTTATCCCACGATATTTCTGCATTATGATATTAATGCGTCACAATATAAAGAACTCAATATTTCTGTGGATCGATATTCATGTTCCGATATTATGTCCAAATACCAATACAGAATTACCCACTTCCTGGTTTAATGCAGGTCTCATTTTTCAACAGCATATCGGTTAGTACTGACTCCATAGTCTGTTTGTACCCATGTAGCCTCATAATTTGCAAACTACAGCAATCAGAAAAGTGTTACCATACAACTCCGCCCTCTAAAAAAAGCCTCTTAGTGGGGCACAATGACTACAGAATCAGGCTGGCACACTTTACCTTTACCTTCCTAAGTATTCTTAAGGAACTTCTTTGCCAGGATAAATGTAAGGTTCTGTACTCCACTCATAAAGAATACTGAGGCAGAGGCCGGAGAAAACTAAAGAAACAATCTTCCCAATATGTCACAACCAGAGCTATTCTCTCAGTGCCCCCATTGGCTCAACCAAAGATTATTTAAGACTATGAGTGTTAGACTTGTCATCCCTAGGGTGGTCTACCCCCAACTATTTGCCTCATTACCTCCTCTTTTTGCTGTATCTTTTTGTTGGTCTCAGGACTCTGAGCACTTTACCACTGCTGACCAGTGTGAAAGTGCATATGCTTCTCCCCTAAGCTTGGTAACATTGGTGTATACACAATTGACATATTTAGTTTACTTGTAGGTTCATTGTAAAGTGGTATGCCACCCACACAAGTAGCCTTTCAAACCAGTCTCAGGTATTCCATTGCAGGGCCTGTATGTGCAGTTTACTACTACTACGACTTGGCATTATAACTACTTGCCAAGCTGCAAACTTCCCTTTTATTACACAAAAGTAATCTCTAAGGCATGCCATAGGTCATCCTAAGGCAGGGTGCTATGTAAGTAAAAGGGCAGATGTGTACTTTTAAGATTCACATGTCCAGGTAGTGACAAATATCCAAATTAGTTTTTCACAACTATGATGCCTACTCTTCTCGTAGATTAACATGGGCAATTCCTTAATCCACTTGTTAGGCTGTAAATCCTCATTAGAAAGAGGTGGCTGCCTTATGTTTCATATCTTTGAAATAGTAATGATAAATCATTTTTACTGGTTTCAGTGGAGAAGTGTGGCTCAATGGTTAGAGCGGCAGACCCTGATGCAGAGGTCTGGCCTGGGACCAGGGTTCAATTCCCGGCCTCGGCTGGTCTTGGGCTCAAAATTCCACGGACCTGATAATTCTCGCCTTGGTGCCTTTTCCAATCATGGAGTCCCACTCTGCAACTCTTGGGAATAGCTTGCTTAATCTCCACAACGGCCCCCACAACGCTAAGGATGCCTGGCCTCCACCTTGGGGGTGCCCAGGAGTGGACGCCTCACAGGGAAAGCCAGGATGGGTTCCACAGCGGTATTCGTACAAACGCCTTGAGACCCTTGCGGGTGAGTAGTGCGCTATACAAGTATCAATTTACATTTCAATTTACATTGATTTGGTGAAGTTGGAAATAACATTACTGTTTTAGAAATGCCACTCCTATAAAATGGACAATTCTCTGCTCTTACAGCTCTTTGCGCCTGTAGAATATCTCCAACACATGTCTGGGGTGGACGACAGCTACACTTTGTGCATTCCCTCTAGGGGAAGTATGACCGAGAACTCAACTGCATTCATCCTGAAGTACCGGGTTTTAAAACCCAGCGGTGCCAGGGAAAACGGCCGATGTCTTCGAGTTCCCCTGCCTTGGCAAACAGAGACACAGGACACTTCTAGGTGATGTGAAAACCCGAGTTTATTAGCTGCAACCAGGAACATAGGTCTACGAAGCACAACATGGATGGTTCGCTAGAGACTGCACACTTTAGTAGAGCGAGACACCGTCTTTTATGCCCAAAACCACATTCCTGGCTAGCATCAATTACATACAAACTGACCAATCACATGGTGACATTTCAAACATATCGTATGACGACAAACCCACTTTCCGTTTTCCAGCCCACCAGAAATGATATTGCAAATTCCAACATTCTTGCTCGGACAGGCCGGACGTACCCATAATAAAAAAAACTCAACCCAAATCATAAATTGAGCCATAAAAAGGAAGCAACAGAAAACAGATGAGAAGCAAGATAGAAGGGTGTATGCATGTACCATAAACTCAGCAATGTCCTGCTCTTTGATCCCTATCTGACCAGCTGCCTAACAAGGTACTGGCTCAACAAGGTTAGCCTCGGGCAAGGGAGTCAGTTCGTCCAGGTCACACAAAAGTCAGCTAAGGGTGTACGTGTCCCAAGGACTCGTTCGGCCGTAGTCATCGGCCTATGTGAGGGCTACCACAAAATGGCTGCCGTACACAAAATGGAACCCGAAGGTTCGAACACAATCCATGAATACATAGTGTTTCCATTGATCGAGTATGACGAAAACACTTGTACATGCCGCACTCGTCATTTGCGGTCCGCTGATACTAAAATCGTCTTTATCCGACGACCTTTATTGAACAGATTCAGAATCACGGAACCTTAGACACTCCTTTTGCCCTTACAAAGGCAACAAACCCAAACTTATGTCAGTCTGAATCCAGGTCTATATTCATCAGATCATCAAGATGTTGCTGTAGCATCATCCTAGTTATTAGCAACTCTCTCTGGACAGGTCTCCTTGCACACAAAGTAGCACAGAGGCCACAAATAACAGGAGCAGACTGCACACAGAGACAGAACAGGAAAAGGATAGCTAAGATCATCCCAATGACCATCAGAATCTACCATCCCCAAGTGGATAACAATCCCCCTCACCATCCCATCAACGACCAATCTCCTTCGTCCACATGTACGGACTCGGAGATCTTATGTGGCTTGGAAAACTGTTGGAGCGTTGTCTGGAATGAAAACGCAGCAGCTCGATTGAATCAATTTACATACCCCTCCTCTATCTGCAAGTATGACATCTAACGCAACCCTGTTCTGAAGAGTCATAAGACTATCCGACTGAAGCTCAGCAGTCAAGTTACTAAGGGCACCGGCAGTTTCGACTATGGTGGACTCAACCACTCTCGTCAGCTGTCGAATGTTCCTGCTGTTAGCCATAGGTCCCCAAAACGGCAGAAAACCCTTCAAAAAATCTCCTAATTCTTGTCCTGCAGTATCTTCCTTACTGAAGACACCTCTAGCAACTCTCGTCTTTTGGTAATCTGCCGCAGCTATATACGTAGGAGGCAACAGGAACGAGACAAAGCATGTGCCCGAGAAATCAGGGGGCAACCATGTATACGCTCTATCGTAACAGATAAAATAGGTACCCGTAGCTGCTAGAAACGATGGGGAAGTCTGGGACGCAAAAACATACGTCTCAGTGCAGACGCTCTTCCCTAACTGAGCTCTCGGATTCTTGCCATTACCTTGCAGACAATAATGACCCTTATGGGGCACTATCCAAATCGTAGGGGATCTTTTCGCTTGCTGGTTAACACTCAGACTAACTCCATATCTAGTCACGTTCCAACCAATGTATGCTTGTGTCTCATCTCTCGGAATAGTCTCATAGGAACTAATTCCTCTAATCATGTCGGCTATACACTTGACTAGAGCACTAGTCTTTTACAGAACGTAGGGGGTAGACTTCACGAGCATAGATGAACATCGTTCTGTATGCCCAAACAGAACCATTGTAGCTAAAAGGCAAAACCAGGTAAGGAATACCTTTATCGGTAGTATGAGGCATAAGTCCACACACCCAACAATTAGTCGTGTTCACTACTAGCTGGTGTTGGTGCAGAAGCTGAACAAAGGAATTATTAGTGAATTTCAGTCTTCTAACTTTATTCATGTTCGGGCAGAGGGTGAAAAGAATGCGAAGAAATAGTAGGAGGAGGCATAGGTTGTGTAGTGGGCATGAACGTCACTTGAAAAGAGAATGTCACATATCCAATTAAAAACATCATTAAGCTAAACAGTGTAAACAAACACAATATTAAAAAACGTTTTCTGCTCATTATAGTACATATGTTGCTCTTGAAGCTCATTCTTTCAACAGGTCTATCCATCTCGAAAAACGCCATCCTCTAATCATGCTATTCGCGGCGGTTGGGTGTTCCGCGCTAAGGAATGCGTCTGTCAGTCCAGGGAACGCCCAAAGACCAACCAGAACTGTCCACCTAACGTCTTCGGCTTGTACTCCAAAGACTTGACAACGCGACCCTACAGCTGAACCCGGATGGTGGTTCGAAAAACAAAAATCAAAATAGTTCCTCGGAGGAGAGCTTAACCTTAAAAGTCAGAGAAGAAAGAATTTATTTCTTTATTAGTCCCACGACTCTTGGTCGCAAATTATAACGCTCTTTGCCAGGCAATGTCTGTTCTCGTAACAAAAGTTCAGGTTCAGAAGTGTCCAAACGATTCGACGGAGGCACAGCTTCTTGCAAAAGATCGTCGCTTTCTCGTTCAGAGTTCGTTACAATCCAACGGGCATCGCTAAAAGGCAGAAAACGAGGCACGGTTTCAGTCTCAGAGTCAGGAAGTCCTTACTGGACCCCCCGGTTGTACGGCCGAGGCAAAGGGGCCCTCTAACAATGTACGCCGTGGATCCAGTTCTTTTTACCGCGCACTCGCACTGCTGAACGTGTGGACAAAAGCACCAAGTAAGGACCAGTCCAGCAGGGCTGCTCGTTCTTAGTCCGCTGGAAATTTTTCACAAAGATCCACGATCCAGGTTCAATAGCATGTCCTGGATCTTCAGATGCTTGTGGCAAGGTATCATGAACCTGCTGATGCAAAACACGCAATTTAGCCATCAATTCATAAAGGTAATCAAGCAACAGAGGGTGCTCTATCTCACTGAATTTTGTCGGCCGCGGCAATCCCCATATATTTGCCGGGCGACCAAACACGACCTCATAAGGACTAAGTCCCATTCGCGAATGCACAGTCATTCTAGTGGACAGAAGGGCTAATGGCAAGGCATCTGGCCATTGTAAACCAGAGCTCGCCTGAATCTTGGCTAGTTTTAGCTTAAGGGTGCCATTGTAGCATTCAACCAAACCAGCTGATTGGGGGTGATTTGCAACGTGGAACTTCTGACGGATTCCTAACCCATCACACACTCTCTTCATCACTTGACCCACAAATTCACTCCCATTATCACTCCAGATCATTCTCGGCAAACCATACCTAGGGAAAATTTCTTAATAAGGGCTGTCGCTGTGGACAAGGCAGTGTTATCTTTCAAAGGGTACGCTTCCACCCATCTTGAAAAAGAGCAAACAACCACCAACACATACTTCAGGTTGTTGCACCTCTCCATGCGGATGAAATCTAGCTGCAAAGCCTCCAACGTATACGTTGGGAGAGCAAAATTACCAGCTGGAGTTGGAGTTCCCTTACCAGGATTGTACATCAAACACACCATACAGTTCTTAACCAAGTTCTCTGCACACTTAGGAATCCCTGCATTCTGTCATACTGGAGCTAACAACTTGCAAATCCCTTTCACACTGATATGAGCCATTCCATGAGCCATCGTAACCACTGGAAGTACATACGCATCAGGTAACTACCATCGCTGATGCTCTGACAACTCAATCCAACAACCATTCGAATCCAATTTACCCTTGCTTTCTCTCCATTCATTCAACTCTTTCTCTGTAGCTTCAGCTTGGATGTATTTCACACTTTCAATCGTATCTTCACACATACTTCTATCCGGAACCCATCTCGCCGGACCCGCAACATACATTCGACTCATCACATCTTTCTCAGTTTCTTTCGCGACTTCGTATGCAAATGCATTACCACGACCAACATCATCAGTAACTTTCTTATGCGCACTACATTTCACAATCGCAACTTGCAACGGCAAAGTAAGAGATTCAAGAAGTACATTCACCAACTGACCATGCTGAATCTTAGTTCCATGCGAAGTCAGGAACCCACGCTCTTTCCACAAACGTCCAAAACTATGAGCCACACTAAACGCGTACTGGCTATCGGTATACACAGTCACTCGCTTTCCTTTCGACAACACACACGCTCTTCTAATTTCTAATTTAAAACATTTATAAAGCGCAGCGTGCACCATACGCTTTCTTGGCGCTGGTAGGGGGTACAGCAACTGAGGACAAAAACATGGAGCCTGTGAAAGAGAGACGGGGAGAATTACACGGAGAAGGCCTGATTGAAAAGGAACGTTTTTAGATCCTTAGCTCTTGTCAATGCAATCAACTCTGCTGCTTGTGCTGAATTATTTGGGATACATGCAGCTTCAACAATCGTACGCAAAGTCGTAACAGCATATGCCGCAGTCGTATCACCATTCGGAAGCTTAAAGCACGAACCATCAACCCATAAGGTACCATCACACTCTGGAAGAGGAGTGTCCCTAAGATCTATCCTCCCTTTCGTTTCTTCCTCTGTCCTTAGGAAGCAATCATGCTGTTCAGTAACATTTGTCTCAACTGAAATCAGCAAAAACGTAGCTGGATTCAACGTGTTGCATCTCTTTATATTCACATGACTCGCTAAGAGTGTCAATTCGTATCCCGACAACCGAGCAATAGTTAAGTGCTGTGTCTTGGTGCGATTCAACAAGGTATCCACTGCATGTGGAACCATCACAATCAATGTATTGTTCATCACCAAACCAGCAGACTGTCGAATCGAAACAGCCGCTGCTGCTGTATCTCTCAGACAACTCGGCAACGCTCTAGCTACCGGATCCAAAGTCGACGAAAAATAAGCACATGGACGTTGCTTATCGTCGAACTTCTGTTACAAAACTGACAATGCACATCCCTCTCTCTCGTGGACATACAATGTAAACAGCTTACTGTAGTCGGGAGTACCCAACACAGGAGCCGAACACAACGCATCGCGTAGTTCTGAAAAGCTCTTCTGACATTCGTCAGTCCAAGGAATAGGAT
The DNA here is from genome assembly GCF_964263255.1 of Lissotriton vulgaris. Classification (NCBI taxonomy): domain Eukaryota; kingdom Metazoa; phylum Chordata; class Amphibia; order Caudata; family Salamandridae; genus Lissotriton; species Lissotriton vulgaris. The sequence continues at coordinate 172,813,804 of NC_141688.1, forward strand.
TTGGAGTATCCTTAACAGTAAGAGCTATCAAAGGTTTCGCGAGCAAAGAAAAATTAGGAATCCACTGTCTACAGTACGATGTGATACCCAGAAAAGCATGTACTTCCCTCTGTGTCGTAGGCACACTCTTTTTGCAATAGTTTGAATTCTTTCTGGGGTAAATCTTCTTCCCTCCTTCGATAAGAGGTGACCTAAGTAGGTAACTTCTTGTCGACAATATTGCAACTTCGAAAGAGACACCTTATGATGGAAATCAGACAAATGACGTAACAACGACAAAGTAGCCTCTCTACAAATCTCTTCATTGTCAGCCGCAACTAACAGATCGTCAACATACTAAATAAGGGCAGCACCATCAGGTAAGACAACCAAATCAAGCTATGTTTTCAAAGCCTGACTACAGATCGATGGACTCTCACAATAGTCTTGAGGAGCGCGCTTAAACCAGAAACTACGGCCTCCTAAAGAGAAGCCAAAAATATCCCTACTCTCCACGGCAATCGGGATGCTGAAGAAAGCATTCTTCAAGTCAATCACCAAAAACCACGTGGCTGAAACCGGAATCAAAGTCAGTAGAGCGGTGATATCTGGCACAACAGGAAATTGCGGAACAACAATCTTATTCACATCGCGGAGATCGATCACAAACCTATAAACAGGAGGTTGTGAAGAATCAGTTCTTTTCAGAACAGGCAAAACCGAACTATTGCACACATTACCTCTCGTTTCCTCAATCACACCTTTCTCAATCAGATCATAGATGATCGCCAGAAATGCTCTTTCACCATCACTGGAAATCCGATATTGGGGAATACGTGGCAATCTAGCATTCGCTTTCAACGTCACAACATATGACGGGATCTCCAAAAGACCCACATCATTAGTACCAGTAGCCCAAAGAGAATCAGGGAGAGAAGACAATTCAGCTGGAAGTCGATCTTTAGACAAGGACATTGGAGAGATCACTCTCTTACCCAATGTAAGCTGTACTCCTGAAGGAGAACAATGTAGCATCGCATACAACCTTTTCAACAAATCTAAACCCAACAAATTCTCACCACAACCTGTCGTCAAAATGGGGGGTGCCTCAAATTCACAAGGTCCAACAGAAATAGACAACGGACTGGAAATCGGATTCGTAACCGGGGCGCCATAAAAACCTACTGAAACATTCGTTACGCCAAACAAAGGTGCGCCAGGGAGTATAGAGTGCATAATAGAACTCTTCGCAGCACCAGTATCCAACAGAAAAGGCTCTGACACGCCTGATGCAATCACCTTAACAAAAGGTCCACTCTGATCTACTGGAACTGAAACAACTTCCTCTCTTTGTCTATGGCTGTCCTAGCAATCATTACCATCCATACACTCACCTTCGACGTAATAATCGTCCGCATAGTACTGAGCCGTCCTACCAGACGCACCATTCTGCTGATCAAAGCTATTCATAGAGTTCTGTGGAGGCAAAGGACGCGCATTCTGACGATGACCTCTACCTCTAGGACCTTGCTGAACACCTCTACCTCTTACACCAGAAGCACCATTCGTGCGTTGTAACAGAACTGGACAACTATTCTTGAAATGACCCTCTTCTTTGCAATAGGCACACTGATTAAGGCCTACAGGAAAACGCTGTTGAGAAGACTCGAACCTTTGCGAGTTTCTCTGATATTGCTGTGGTTGCTGATAATCGCGCGGATTATTACAAGGCGGATACGCTTTCTATCCGCTTTCTCTTTCTCATCCTTATCCCTATTCTCGTAGTACTGTACAGTAGCCAAAATCTGTGCTGACGACGAAACAGCCCAAGCACTCTCAGAATCCTTCAACTTAGTGCACAACTCGGGAAGCAAATTATGCACAAATTTGTCAACGAACAACCTTTGACCACCTTCTGTACTCATGTCCTGACCACTATGGTCGACAAACGTCTCTTCGAACCTAGTGAAAAAGTCAGACACACTTTCGTCTTTCTTCTGCTTACATGCAGACAACTTGTCCCAATTAACACTCACGGCGGGCATTAAAGTCTTCATGTAATTAATAATCCTACTAGGGAGTTCTGCAATTAAAGCCTCTGGTTTAGCACCACCAACTTGTCTTGCATCTGTAGCACCAATGTTAGCCCATGTATCACCTAACTCTTGCGCATGATCCGTATGACGAATCATTCCCCATATAGGCTGTGGGACAACCTTCCCAAACAACATGTCTATGTCGGCTAGATTCATAATACATGAATCTGCAGTCTGTGATAATTCCTTATAGTACCCTGCAGGATTTTTACGTGGATCAGGCAAAGACTGTTTAAGGGCCAAAACTTCAACTCGCTTCCATGGAACATGTACCCAAACATGCTGAAAATGAGCCGGTGCATCTACAAGGAACAGAGCGGGAATATCGTCGTAAAAATATCGACTAACCTAAATATCGCCGCAGAAATATCTACAGGAAGAAATATCGATGACAAAAATATAGTTTGACCAGAATATCGACAGACAGGTAAGCAATATCGATAACATTAATATAGTTGTAATAAATATCGTTTACAAAAACATAGTTTACAAAAATATAGTTTTTTAAATAATTATAAGTAATGTAGTGTTTTTAATGAGTATTGGTTGTCAAAATAGTATTTTTTGTAGTATTTTATTAGTTAATAATGTATTTTATGTTGAATTTAGTGTTAATAGTTCCGTAGCGGGTTGTGGGTTTATAGGGGAGTAGGGTGGGAAGTAATCTAAATATAATAAGATAATAGATTAATTAATGTTTTCAATGAATATAAATAGTGTAATAAATAATAGTTAATTAATTTCAATTAGTTAATTGATTAAAATTATGTAAATTAATTATGTTAATTGTTTAATTCATTTTAGGTGTGTGTACTGGAATTTTTTAGTGAAAATGTAGTGAATTAATTACATTTTAATTGAATAATTATTTAATTAATGATTAATTAAATAAAAATAAAGATTTGTTTATTTATAAATGAGTAAATACATTTAGTAATTTTTACACCTACACTATCCAACGCTTTTCCTACTGTTGCACCTTCTGGAGTGGGAATAGTAATTTTTACCCCTACGCTATCCAACGCTTTCCCTACTGTTGCACCCTCTGGAGTGGGAATAGTAATTTTTACCCCTACGCTATCCAACACTTTCCCTACTGTTGCACCCTCTGGAGTGGGAATAGTAATTTTTACCCCTACGCTATCCAACGCTTTCCCTACTGTTGCACCCTCTGGAGTGGGAATAGTAATTTTTACCCCTACGCTATCCAACGCTTTCTCTACTGTTGCACCCTCTGGAGTGGGAATAGTAATTTTTACCCCTACGCTATCCAACGTTTTCCCTACTGTTGCACCCTCTGGAGTGGGAATAGTCATTTTTACCCCTACGCTATCCAACGATTTCTCTACTGTTGCGCCCTCTGGAGTGGGAATAGTAATTTTTAACCCTACGCTATCCAACGCTTTCCCTACTGCTGCACCCTCTGGAGTGGGAATAGTAATTTTTACCCCTATGCTATCCAACGCTTTCCCTACTGATGCACCCTCTGGAGTGGGAATAGTAATTTTTACACCTACGCTATCAAATGTTTTAACTAATAATATATTGTATATTTTAATTATATGTATGTATTATTGTTGTTCAATCAATCAATCAATCATTATTATTATTGTTATATAAAGTAATGTGTTAAATATATGTATATGTACACATTTATTAAGTTTATAATGAAAAAGTGTAGTTAATTTGTTTTAAATAGTTAAAAAATAAAAGTAATGTCATGTATTTTGTTAATAGTACTTATATTTATTTATTGTTTAATGTAATTTTAATTAATTTAAAAAGTCGATATTTTTTACATCTATATTTATTACAACGATATTTTTGAGTAGATATTTATGTACTTACCTGTTTAGGTATAGGGTGTCGATATTTTTGTAAACGATATTTTTACAACTATATTTATGTCAACTATATTTTTGTAATCGTTATTTCAACACCCTACCCAGCTACAATACCCAACCCAGCGTCAGCCTGAACTGCTTCTTTCCACACCGGAGGAACCACTCTCATTGGATATTGTCGCACTTTTCTCCTAACTGAAGGATCAGGCTCAAACAACGGCTGAGAAGTTGACTCACTCCTAAACGACAACAATGTCGCAACTGATTTCTCAACATCAACACCCACTGTAGTTCCCTTCGCAAACTCAGACTGTACACGGAACAACTCAGGCGGAGACTGTTCCAAATCACCATCTTCCCATTCTTCACGAAGGAAAGTACACATTGTCCCAAAAACATATCTCTGCGTCGGTGCTTCCCATTGACGGAAAATATCCATAACAGACTCAAAATTATACCTTAAAGGGTGAGTAACCCATTTACGCGCTAAATGATCCAACACTGTCCGCTCATTGGGACCAGGCAATTGGCTACGCAATTGTTTACGCTCTTCAACAGGAGACATACCCAATGACCCAAAGAGAGGAGATAAGAGACCAGTAACAGTATCGGTCATTCTTTGTCGAACAGAAAGAGAAGGTGACGATAAAACAGGAGGAAAATCGGGATGAGTAGAAGTATGCACAGAAGCAGTAGCAGAAGGAGTAGATAATACAGGCGTAGGAGTTGGAGACGAAGGAGGTAGAAAAATCGGCGGCCCTTGAGAACGCTGCGCCAAAGGAACAGGAGCCAACTGAAGAGGAGCTGGCTGTTGTAGAACCACAGGTGGCAAAGCAACCGGAGGTTGCGCAACTACAGGTGGCGGAGGTGCTGTAGCACTCTGCAAATAAGGGGGTGGCAAACTCAACAAATGTGCCATCAAAGGATCTTTCTCAAGTTCTTTCTTTGCATCTTGTTGCTGAGGTGGCAAAGCTGGATAACATTTATCTATCGCCATTTTACGTTGCCTAAGCAACTGTTCACTCTCTTGTTCTTCTTCGTTTTCTCTAAACTGTATAGCAGCTTGCACCATCGAAATACCTCGTTCTCTTTTATTTCTCTTCGCTAACCTAATTTCTTTCTGTTTGGCTTCCTTTCGCCAAAGGCGGAAAGAGTCAAACATCGCCGGCCGGGCTTTCTTCTTGAACAGTTTGACTTCTAGATTATCTAAAATCTCAGTTTCAAAGCTACCATATTGGGGCCACTTCAGGACACCATCCTTCCTAGTATATCTAATCCATACTTCATTATACGTGATAGGGCCCACACCATGTTTTAAATAGAGCTCATAAGTCAGAGTTCCAATCGGAGGCACCGGGCACGAGTCCTCCAATCGGGAATCCCTATTACATCCGCAACAAAATATCTTTCCAAGTCTGCTAAAACCAGGCATCTACGCTCTCTAGTCTAGCTTTACACTTCAAGGAAATATCGAATACGATAGCCTCGCGAATACACGAGTCCCTCGGCTTTGGAGCTTGCAATTCCAAATCAAAGATCCCAAGGGGATTCCCAAAACAAAACTAAGGACTGGGAGACGCTCCACTCATACTTAACTGAAATGTAGATGGTGTCGCCAGAAGACCCGTCTATTGTCTCGCTTTACAAATCGTCTAATAGCTCCAAGACAGGGCGACAGTCAGGGCAGCAGTCCTTCGTAGCAGTCAGAAAGCGGGGAACCTCGCAGCAAAGACTTTCGGACCACGGCGACATACAGGGGTCGATGAAGTGGCAGGCCTTCCTCCTGAATTTTCACACGAAGCTTGGTATGATCTTCAGGCTTGGACCGGTACCGCTGAAGTCGCCCCACATTGGGCGCCAACTGAAGAACCGGGTTTTAGAACCCTGCGGCGCCAGGGAAAAACGCCCGATGTCTTTGAGTTACCCTGTCTTGGCAAACAGAGACACGGGACACTACTAGGTGACGTCAAAGACCAAGTTTATTGGATGCAACCAGGCACAGAGGTCTACGAAGCACAACACGGGTGGTACGCTAGAGACTGCACACTTTAGTAGAGCGAGACATCATTTTTTATGCCAAAAATCACATTCCTGGCTAGCATCAATAACATACCAACTGACCAACCACATGGTGACATTTCAAACATATCGTATGACGACAAACCCACAGCCCACCAGAAATGACAAGGCAAAATCCAACATTCTTGCTCGAACAGGCCGGACGAACCCATAATAAAAAGACCTCAACTCAAATCATTAATTAAGCCATAAAAAGGAAGGAACAGAAAACAGATGAGAAGCAAGATAGAAGGGTGTGTGCATGTACCATAAACTCAGAAATGTCCTGCTCTTTGATCCCTATCTGACAAGCTGCCTAACAAGGAACTGGCTCAACAAGGTTAGCCTCGGGCAAAGGAGTCAGTTCGTGCAGGTCACACAAAAGTCAGCTAAGGGTGTACGTGTCCCAAGGACTCGTTCGGCCGTAGTCATCGGCCTATGTGAGGGCAACCACAAAATGCCTGCCGTACACAAAATGGAACCCGAAGGTTCGAACGGAATCCATGAATACATAGTGTTTCCAGTGATCGAGTATGACGAAAACACTCGTACATGCCGCACTCGTCATTTGCAGTCCGCTGATACCAAAATCGTCTTTATCCGACAACCATTATTGAACAGGTTCGGAATCACGGAACCTCAATCCACATTGAGATAAATCTTCCTGGGAAGAAAGAGAGAGGGAGAGATGACACATCTGAATAGGCAGAGTCCTAGTTATCCCCTACTCATAGGCTGGAGCCAATTTTGGGAAGAAAGCAAGACATGTGCACTTCGGGGGCCTGCTGTGAATTCACATCATCACAAATGCCCAACTGGGTATAAGTATTGGGATTCTAACCCTAACAAGACAGTACACTACTAGACCTGTAAAGAACTATGCCAGGAGTAAAGACTGATATGCTCCAAATATTGCCACTGCTTTACTGCTGCTCTATAGAACAACTTTTCTGCTTTGCTGTGCTGCCCTGCTGCCATCTGAGCTCTGCTCTGCTGAGGACAAGAACTGGACACATCTCACTTGGTCTCTGAGTAACTCAAAGGGCTTGGTGGTTGGCCCCCTCTTTTGAAGTCTCGGACCATCAAAGACTTCCTTTAACCCTGCTACAGGACCTGAACTCTGCCATCTGTCAGTCCTGCCCTACCAAGTGATGCCAATACAGTCCAGGGCCCTTGAAAGGTGACTACTGCTGTCCTTAGCCATCAAAATTGACACAGTGAACACTATGCGCTGGTCTGTACCGACACTGGTCTTCAACGCCGAAGCTGGAGCTGAGCGACAAAATCGCCTCAATGGAATGTGCACCTTGAGGATGACGGACAGTGCGGCTCGACGATAACGCAGCGCCTGAAACATAAGGGGGTTCATTGATGAAGCCTTCATCACCTGCGTGGGCTCGAGCTGATGCATCAATTCTCTGATGTCGACGCTTGCTCCATCCAAAGTACTTTTTCAGTGGGTACTGCGTGAGTCCTGTAGCCGGCCTACCCCATTTCATGATCGGCTTTAACGCTTTTATTTACCCCGGTTCCGTGCAACCACAAGTAACAACTAAGCACTATTTAATACTAAGCACTCCTTTTTGATTTATTCTCTAAAAATACCTAACTCTGGTTCTAATTATAGGATTTTTGTTGGTTTGGTCTTGTTTTAATATACTGTATTTTGCTAATCCTGTGTGGAGTTTTTTTGTGGTGTTTTCATTGTGTTACTGTGTATATGTGTTGCACAAATCCAATACATTTTCTCTTTAGCTAAGCCTGACTGCTCTGTGCCTAGCTACCAGATGGTGACTACAGGTCATCTTTTAAGTGTTTATCTAGCTTCCCCTGACTAGGGTGGTTGTTCCTGCTTGAACAGGGTGCAATTCTCCGACAATGAGAATCCTTATTTCTAACAAGGAGCCAGGGGGTAGAACACTGGGTGCACAAAGACTAGGCTTTGGAATATCTTCAGTGAGAATTGGAGTTCACAGACCAACTACATGTGATTAAAAAAAATTAGAAAATTACACTTTTCAGACTTGCTATTAACAAAACTCAACAAAGAACACAGGTCATGATTGAAGAATTTTGCACATGGTTCATTACCCATTTGTCTTTATTCTAGTGCAATCATCTACTATATTGAACTATGTCATACTCAATTTTTCTGCCCATCTATTCTACTTTGTGTTACTCCCTTTAGACATGCTACCCATCTTTAGCGCAATAGACACATCTTCCTGTTCCAGTCATCTACTCTGTGGCATTAAAGTATTTCCTGTACATCCACCCACCTACTCCATAGAATTATAGTATGTCCGCTAGTTCTACTTATCTAGTCTGGGAAATTGTAGTATGTTCTCTTGTTCTACTCATCTAGTCTGTTGAATTCTGGTATATCTTCTTGCTCTACTCATCTACTACGTGGAATTACAGTATATTCTTTGTTCTACCTACCCACTCTGTGGAATTAATTTATGTCTTCTAGATCCACCCATCTGCTGTATGGAATTATAGTATGTCCTCTTGTTCTACTCATCTAGTTTGTGGAATTACGGTATGCCTCTTGTTCTACTCATCTAATCTATAGAACTATTGTATGTTCTGTTGTTCCATCCATCTAGCGTATAGAGTTACAGTATGTCCTCCGGTTCTTTTAATCTAGTCTATCGAAATATAGTATGTCCACTTGTTCTACTCCTCTACTCTGTGGAATTACGGTATGCATCTTATTCTACTCGTCTAATCTGTCCTCCTGTTCTTTTTATCTAGTCTATAGTATTACGGTATGTTCTCTTGTTCTACTCATCTACTCTGCGGAACTATGGTATGTTCTCTTGCTCCATCCATTTACCATATGGAGTAACATTATGTCCTCCTGTTCTTTTAAATCTAGTCTATGGAATTAGGTTATGCCCTCTTGTTCTACTCATCTCCTCTGTGGAACTATGGTATGTTCTCTTGTTTCACCCATCTCCCCTATGGAATTACAGTATGTCCTCTTGCTCTACTAATCTAGTCTGTGGATTTATCGTTAGTCAGATCGTTTTACTCAATCAGTACTATTCTAGTCTATGATTACAGTATTCCCTTTGTTCTACCCCTCTACCCTATGGAATTACAGTGGGTCCTCTTGTTCTGCTCATTCAGTGTATGGAATTACGGGGTGTTCTCTTGTTCTACTCTTTTAACTGAAAACACCCCTTTTTGCATTAATCATAACCCCTATGGAAAGCTGTACAATGCTCCTGTGCCTGCCACGTGTAGTACAGCTTTTCATTTTTATTTCAAACCTACAAAAGCCCTGCATCGCCGGGGAGTGGTGGTCCACCTGCATCCACACGGGGGTCTCAGAGGACACTTGGGGTGAACAAATCACTTACACAAACAAGCTTAACAGCCTGGGCCAAGAGATTTGGAAATTCAGGGGGAGGGGGAATTTCCCAATGGCGATGAGTCCCCCGTGTTCACTGCTGCGCCCCCTGTTGTGCCCCTAATGGTGCACTGTGAAAATGACCCCATGAATATTCATCATTTTAGCAGCAGCCCTAGATAATAAACACTTACACGTTTCAGCGCATCTCAGAGCTGGAACCCCAGGGTCACAGGCGAATATGGTCGACCACATGTAACGAATGGGATGCTGCATGTTCGCTATATCTTTTCCTGCCCACTGCCTTCATTACTCATGTATCAAAGGATATTATTAATATGAATACTATCCATGTCTAGCGAGGCTGGTTTGATGCTGTGTTGACAGTGCCCTTCATTTGCTATAATCAGAAAATGCACAATCGTGAGAGACTTGCTCTCGAATGACACACGGACCGGAGTGTTTATCCATCAGCGTTAAATAGTTTGTAAATGAGGCTTTTTTTTCAAACAGCCAGGAGGTATTGCAGTTTATTTACATTTCAAGCGAGCCTGTGGTCAGGTAATTCTTCGATCTGGTTCATAAGCAAACTTCGACGTGCGTGCTACACTTTAGCCCCAGTCCTACTACCTGGTGACTACTCTGACAGACCCAGCTTTCGAAACCAGACTAGTCTAATTCTATAGCTTCATGCAACACTCATCGCCTTTTTCGTATCACAATCTTACACGTGCATTATTATAATTGTGCATTAATGTGGGTTACTTTTAATTGTATTTTACATACCACTGACATGTCTTCTTACAGAGAGTTCAGAAGTATTTTGAACTCTGCACTGAGACAAGGATAGCGGAACCGAGACACGGGCATGGGGCAGACTCAGAAAAGGGCAGGTACCTTCGGATACAACCAGATATTCAGTAGGACACAGGCATTGAAACACGAGCACTAGGAAGTGGGAACTGGGTAAGAGATGCAGAGGCTGACTGGGGCACTGTGGCCCTGACACCAGGAAATCAGTAATGAGACACCGGCCCAATGACACAGGGCGACAAAGATACAGAGACAAGGACGCCAGGACCTGGGAAGAGGTACACATCACTAAAAGGTGGGAACATCTTGTGAAACAGACACTGAACCTGAGGTTGGCACTGACACAAGGAAATTATACTTACAAATAAAATGGCCCTTCTATCAACATAAATGAAAGAGAAACATGGTATTAGCTGAAGGTAAGAGGCGACGTATAATACTTATTCTGCTAAATTGGGACGTTTCCCAATGACATGCCAGGAGAGGTTTCCCAGGAAACGGTTGTATGTCAGAGGCACGTGTGTTTAGGGCACAAGTCCTAAATAAAGAAGTGGGGGGACGCTCAAAGACAAGTAGTGACGTCAGGACATGAAGTGACGTCACGAAAGGTAAAAACATTTGACCGGAGACGCTGGACCTCAAAAAAGGAAATATAAGAGTCTGGTATAATTAAATGTAATGACTAAAAATATCTTCATTATATTTATCGATGTCTACATAGAATTCCAAGCCAGTTATCTTTTTTTTATTATTACATTTTTATTGAGCAGAGCAGAGGTCAGTGCAAGAAATACACAAAAGTACCTATATTACAAAAAATACTTCACCAGGGATTATTATACACATCATTATATTTAAAATCAGAATGAAATCAAGCGCAGTCGGATAATTCATATGATTCAGCAACAATCATTAATAAACATTCAAGTATCAGCAAAATTGAGCCAAAACGAGATAAAAACCCCAAAAAAACACATCTAAAACCAAAGAACCAAGAACATTCAATTACAGTTACTATTAAACAGTTTAGCAGCATCAATAATTGACACACGGCTAGTGTAGAAAACTGAGTACTCTCCCCCAATTGAGCCTTTGAATTAAAGTGCTCAAGTGCTAAAGTGATTAAGTGCTAAAACTTTTAAAGTGCAATTGTGCCGTATAATTTATATTAAAGTGCTGCTTTTTCTGTGAATAGTTTTCATTTCTATACCTCAGACCCCATGTGTTCTTAGTATATTCTCACGTGAAATGCTATGTGGTAGTGGTGGATGCACTAATCTGAAAAATATTTCCATATATTAATACATTTTCTCGTTGACCCTACTCTTTTAGCGTATGCCTCTTCAAATTTTTTCGTCCGTAGCATTTTATTTACCCATTTAAAATAAGATGGTACCTCCTCTGACCTCCAGTTTTGAAGGATTAGAGAACAGGCGACTGAAGTGCAGATTGCAGTGTAAGTTACTTCTGCACTAGGCAAATCCTTTCTCTGTTGAGATGCCAAACTGGGCTATTTCGGCATCGGGTTCGATTACTTTGTTTATGGCCCTGCTGATTGAAGAAAAGATCTTACACCAAAAATCAACCAGCTTCGGGCATGTATAAAAAATGTACAAGCAATCGCCCCCCTCGTGTAACTAACATCTAAAGCATTTGTTTTCTACTCCGGAAAAGCGCTTTCTTAATGCTTTAGGAGTGAAGTACGCCAGCCAACGGGATAGGAACGACATTCTTTTAAAATTGGCTGCTCTGAGGGACTAACGACCCACTTCTGAAATCCGCTCCCACTCCTGCCATGAGAGGGAACAGTTGGTTTCCAAGGATATTTTGGCCAGGATTCCATCAACTAGTGGAGATGCTTCCCCCTTCTTGAGAAATGTATACCAATTCCCTTATCCTGTTTATTTTACTTTGTATAGGGCAATAGCCAGGAGCATTTCCCCTGCCGGCACATTGTATTTATGTATAAAATGTATGATTTGAAAAAATTCCAAAAACTCAGTTTTTAGTTTATTATCGGACCTGGCCAGGACCTCTTGCCAAGAAATGAGCCCCCCTGAAACAAAGAAGGACCCCAAATCCCCAAAGCCTGTCTCCATCCATTTTTGAATTTTACTTGAGTGGATTTGAAGACCGAGGCTCTTGCACTCCTCTATTCTCAAATAGCGCAAACCACCCCCCACTTCCTGTATAAAAAAAGACTGTAGTCTATATGTTATATCTCGAATGGTCTTATATCTAGTCTTCTTTGGTAATTTTGCTGTTTTTAAAAATATCGAAACTGCCTCATGGACCTTTTTTTCATAAAAAAACATGTCGAGCTGTCTATTAGGTGCCAATAAGCGAGCTGCAAGATCCATTATTGCGGCTGTGTAGTATGTTCATATATTTGGTAAAGCTAGGCCCCCATGTGTAGTTCCGAGCTGTAGTGTACTTAATTTCACCCTTGCCACTTTCTTATTCCAAACAAAGTCCCTGACCATCGAATCAATCTCCCTAAAATAGCGCAAATTGTTTTTTACTGGTACATTTAAAAAAAGAAAAACCAGCAAAGGAAGGATCGACATTTCAATAAGTTCGACCCTGCCAATTAAAGTTAAGGGCAATAAAGTCCATCTTTCCAGTAAAGTTCTAATTTTATTCCGAGTTGTTAGATAGTTCAAGCTATATAGTTGATTGAATTGATTGGAGACATAAATGCCTAGGTATCTGATTGGTTCGTTCTTCAATGCGTGTGATCTTAAATTTGATGTTAAAAAGTTGCAGTCCGAAATTCATTACTAGCACATCGGTTTTATTCTGGTTAATCTTGTAACCACCAATTCGTTCAAACTGGTTAAACTCTGGGAGAGCATTATCAAAATTTAGTTTATCGGGATGAAGGTATAAAATAATATCATCTGCGAATAATTTAACTTTTGGCATTCCCTCTAAAGATGGCTTGATATTAGGGTTACTGCGTATTCTTATTGACAAGGGCTCAATAAAAAAGGTAAATAGGATAGGGGACGTCGGGCAACCTTGCCTGGTGCCACCGTTGATATTAATCGCTCCTATCGAGCTGGCATTGACTACCACTTTTGCTTGCGCATCCTGATATATGTTTTTTAACATGCTTATTATCATTACTGGAAACCCACATTTTAAAAAACCAATAAAAAGTGCCTTCCAATTCCCCAGGTCGGAGGCTTTTTCCGCGTCAACCATTGAAATTAAAGTAGGAATTTTATTAACCGAAACAAAATCTAACGCTTGAATTAAAAACCCGGTGTTTGATGACATAGACCTTCCGAAATGAAACCTGACTGGTCTGAGTGAATTAACGCCTGAGCAATTTGTGTGAACCGCTGGGCCCATATTTTCATAAGAATCTTAAAATCGGCATTAAGAAGACTGATCGGTCTATATGAGTTGACATCCTTCTCATTTTTCCCCTTTTTAACAAAACTAACAATAATAGACTCTTTAAAACTCGAAGGTACTGCTCCTCCCAATCAAACAAAATTAAATAACTTAACCAAAAAAGGGGTCAGTTCTTTAACAAAAGTCTTGTAAAATTCAATTGGGAGCCCATCTGAGGCACATGCTTTGCCCCAGCAATTAATCTCACTATATCTGAAACTTCCGAGGCTAAAATTTTGCTCTCTAATTGTACCGATGACGGACCAGGGAAAATGGGGATATTAACTTCATTAAAATAATTATAGATACAATCTGACCCTACCTTGTACGTTGTAGAATATAACTTAGAATAATGGTCCAGAAATACCCGAGCTATGTCATTTTTTTCTCTAACAATATTTTGCGTTATAGGATCGATGATCTCAGTTATAGTGGCTTTCTCCTGTTTGGTTTTAGTTTGCCATGCTAGCATCTTTCCCACCATTTGGCTCTCCTCGTAAACTCTCTGTTGGTATGTTCTAGAGCTGTTTATTTCTACAATTACAAAAAATTCTTTTAAGGCAGCCTTTGCCCTTGCCAATTGTAATGTTGCGTCCTCCCTTCCCAAATTCCAAGCCAGTTATCAGTATGATGTTGACATTTCGACCCCATATTAATAATGAATGGGTCAGCAGCAGGACAGGATATACTTTATGGCTTTCAAGGATCCATATGGCAACCATAAGGGAACCAGCAAATATTAGGACGTCAACCCACCTTGACAGCTCACTGTTGCGAGTCAAAAAGGAAACAGGGTGCCTCTTGCACCCACCTGCGCTCGCGCTCGAGAGATTTTATTCTTTGTATTATATCACCGTCTACGTGACACTGTGCCTGTATCATGTATATTATGCCATTTCAGTGTGACCATTGTGTACAACTTATTGTGTACAGCTTTCCCTTTTGAAAGGCAGTCTCTGTTGCAGACGTAGGAGTAGCGTGCACTCATCTTCTGTGCACCGTCGCATTCAGTTAATGACAAGAATACACTTTATTCCTCAGTAAGAGCATCTTTGTAGGGGGGACAGCGTCCACCCGGTAAAATAAGTGGGGGGACGCCGTCCACCCGCGTGGTACCCCGACTCGAGCCCTGCATGTGTTTCTACCATGCAGCCAAAACCATGAATGCGTCTTAACCATGCAAGTCCTTAAAACTACCCCTTCCCCTGAGGGCCTATAACACTGCCCTGACCATAAACTATCCAAATCCCAGCCCGAGCCCTAAATCTCACTCCTGCGCTGTCCATAAAACTACCACAACCTCTTCCACTGACTTGAGGCCTAAAACTATGCCTCTAATTTAAAAAAACTACCATGACCCCCCCTCAGCCGTAAATACACCCCCACTCCCACACCCAGCTCATAATACATCCCAGACCCCTCCCACTGCCCTGAGTCCTAAAAACCTACCCCTTTCCAAAAGTACCCTGACCCCTCCTCCCCATCCAGAGCCCTAAATCGATCCCCCCTAAAAACTACCCCGAAACACAGCCACGCCTCACTTACCAGTCCACGTCCGGAGCTTCCTGTTTCAATGCTTCCTCTACTTCTCTCCGCTCATCCTGAACACTGGGCCGCTATCTGCCTTAATACGCATATCCGTGGTTAAGGCAGATGTGTTTTTCAGGCAAGCGTGCTTGCGCTTGCTGTTCCGCCATGCATGGCTTTGCCCACGTTGTTCCGGCCGTTCCCTTCAGGAAACTGATCTAGCTGTGGACTGTGCTGTGGACACAAACAGAATAAGGAACAGAACACCAGATTGGCACTGTGCATTGCCAGTACACTAGTGGTTTTATGATGCTGCCCATGATTACTTGAGAGTTTACCGCCACCAGATATTGATAGGGTGTCCACTCTTAAGACACGCCTACATCGACTGCGATAGGTGGCAGAAGAGGTACTTTTAGAGGGTCTGCTTAGCACAGACCCCCAGAGTGCTCTGCTGCTCTTCCTCCTTGGCACTCAATCGTACTTACCTTCCCGCATCTTTTTCATTCATCTTTCTAGAAATTTCTATTAAAAGCTTCATTGCTAACGTATGCCTCCTTAGCATGGCTGTATTCGACGATTTACTGTTGGCTTACCTGTATCTGTAAACAAATGTTTTAAAAACTATTAAAAACACATAATGCTATTCAGTAAAATAAGTATTAATCTTGATACTGTGACCAAATAGCTAACTTCTAAAAGATTCATAATTTGCATAGTTGGCAGGTGTAAAGCGAAGTGCACAGCAGTGACGCATCCTCTGCTAAGGCAGAGGAGCGTCACCCCAATTCCTTTCAGCAGTGAAAGGAAAAATGCAATGATATGATATGATAAAATTATTATAATTTTCTTTTTTCCTGATGCAGGCACGGAGGCGTTGCCAGGTGGGGCAGGCGGGGCTGATTTGCTGGCAGAGCAGGGGATGAGTGGTTTGCACTCTCTTAAGTGCGCATGAATGTTTGGCCAGCCCTCTGGGCCCGGCCAAACATTCATGCACACTTAGCATGCTCTCCACCCAGGCTGCACTACAGCCTGGGTGAAAGACATGCTCAGGCCCCATGTTCCCATCTGAGTGCTGTGATTTGGTGCTCAGACCAATTACAACGCTGCAATGAAATGCCTGGGTGCACCTTGTTCCTTGTTGCGGCCAGAGGAGAGACAGGATGATGGGGACGGGACGACGAGGTACGTTGAATATAAATTCTTATATACCCCCGCCACCTCCGATCCGTGCCGGCCCGACATTGGCTCACAGTCATAATACTCTGTTTATAGAGAACAAAAGAATCGAGGACTCTGTGGTCATCTGCAAGTTCGTGTCCTTGTGTTCTGCGAAGTGGACCAATGCTGAGAAAAGCAAGCACTGGCAAAGCCCATAAATTTAGCTCTAACGTGCTAACGCATCAAAACCCAGGCATGCAGAAATGCTGTTTTCATGTGGCCGAGCATGGCATATAGACCTACTGGTTTTGGCATTTCTGGTTTGAAAGAAAAGTAGCAAAAATTGTGAAAGAAAGGAAAAAATAAATCAGAGCAAATGAGGCACACATTTATGTATGTTGAAATAGGTTTTAGACACAACAATGTATGTGTGAAGGGTGTATTTTGCAGTGCAAGATCAAGGAATACGCATACAACCAAAATGTGGAAAAGCACGAACATGGGGTGTTATTATGCAGATCAGCAAGTTCTGCATACTTAACATATCCAAGAGTTACCAAGTTACGTGCAAACCATTTTAGTAGAAGTCTGTTCTGAAACGTAAAACTATCTGTTTACAGCCAGTAAGAGAAGACTGCGAGAAGCAGTGTTTTCTAGCACCTCAAAGTCCTCTGTGGAACGAATGATGGGGCATATTTTCAAGGGTGGCGATAGTGAATTATCGCCGCTTTAGCAGCCGTTTTCGTCCGTTAAGCGTCGATAATTCTATCGCCCTATTAGCAAGCTGTCGCTAACAGCAGTTAGCGACAGCTTGTAGGCGATAGCGAGCGGTTTGGGGCCCGCTTTGCATGTCAGCGATATTTATCGCTAATGACATGCAAAGTGGGCGTTCCCAACCTGTTAGCGACTGACAGCAGTCGCTAACATCGCTATCGCCTATTACCAACACAGGCGTAGCATAGGAAATATTCGCGCTAAGCGCGAATATCTCCAAAAACTAACGCTTGCTCAGACCAGTACTTATCCAATGGGAGGTGGATAACATGGCTAAGATCATTTCGTCGCTAATACATGAATATAGCTGTATTCTCAGCGATTTTCACGCATTTCGCCGCTATCGCCGGAAAATGTATCGCTTTGGAGATAAACGTTGCTAATAGCACGTTATCTCAGCGATAAATTTCGGCGATGCTCAGCGATAAAAAAATCATCGCTAAGCCTACTTAGCGATAAATATCGCTACTTGTTGGTAATTTGCTCCGATATGTTCTTCTAGTCTTGAAACTGTTTGCTTTATGTTCACTCATTGATTCATTGTATTTTTTCAGTTGCATTTATTCAGTTGCTTATGGTTTGACTGTCCTCTTGAATAGGGAGGTCTCAGGGGTATATCATTTGGGGACCTTATAATAACCCCTTCTGGCTAAATTATCAGAAGCAAATATTCACGTTCATAGTTTTGTAACAACAAATCTTTTTTGAATAAGGAAAGAAACACACTCTGTTCTTGGTATGCACACCCAGTCCCTTTTCTGTGTTAAAATGGGTAACTCTTTTGAGAATGTTCTTTTACCATAGTAGGTGAGCCATCAGTCTCTCAAAATGCAAGGCGAGCGGCCCAGTGGCTGAGGGAGAACAAGTATTGGCAAAGCCAATAAGTCTTGCCTTTGAGACCCATTGACTTTGCCAAAGTTGTTTGATGATGCTAAGCAACATCGACCATAATAGAAAACAAAAGGGTGCGAAGTTGTCGCTGCTGCATTAGCCATGTCATTTAATGGGTGTGCTCATACTTGATGACATATGTACATGAATGTGTTATCAGTCAAGCATGTGCATGAGTCAAAACACATGCCCGCTGTCATAAAATTATCCAGACAGCATTTTGTTTTTCATTTACTAATCCACGTTCCTCAGTAAATTGAAACAACTGGAAATGTCATTAGCACAGGAGCGTTGTTTTTTGTTTTTTTTTTTTTTAGTCAAAGGGGCAAGCAGCAATTTTCAGCCTGGCCCTCAATAACAGACACACACACACATACACACACACATATGTACATGTGCTGCAAAGAGATATAAAAAATAAAATAGCTAAAATTGTAATCCCCTGGAGTGTCGGAGTCTACCCTCAACACTCTGCCCTCTGCCCTCAACACTCTGTCCTCAACACTCTGCCCTCTGCCATCATCACTCTGCCCTCAACATTCTGCCCTCTGCCCTCTACACTCTGATCTCTGCCCTCTGCCCTCAACACTCTGCCCTCTGCCCTCAACACTCTGCCCGATGCCCTCAACACTCTGCCCTCAGCACTCTGCCCTCAACACTCTGCCCTCAACACTCTGCCCTCAACACTCTGCCCTCTGCCCTCAACACTCTACCCTCTGCCCTCTTCCCTCAAAACTCTGCCCTCAACACTCTGCCCTCAAAACTCACTCCTCAACACTCTGCCCTCAACACTCTGCCCTCTGCCCTCAACACCCTGCCCTCAATACTCTGCCCTCAACACTCTGCACTCTGCCATCAACACTCTGCCCTCTGCCCTCTGCCCTCAACCCTCTGCCCTCAACACTCTGCACTCTGCCCTCAACACTCTGCACTCAACACTCTGCACTCTGCCCTCAACACTGCACTCTGCCCTCAACACTCTGCCCTCTGCCCTCAACCCTCTTCCCTCAACACTCTGCCCTAAAACACTCTGCCCTCAACACTCTGCTCTCTGCCCTCAACACTCTGCACTCTGCCCTCAGCACTCTGCCCTCAACACTCTGCCCTCAACACTCTGCCCTCAACACTCTGACCTCTGCCCTCAACACTCTGCCCTCTGCCCTCTACCCTCTGCCCTCAACACTCTGCTCTCTGCCCTCTGCCCTCAACACTCTGCCCTCTGCCCTCAACACTCTGCCCTATGCCCTCAACTCTCTGCCCTCAGCACTCTGCCCTCAACACTCTGCCCTCAACACTCTGCCCTCAACACTCTGCCCTCAACACTCTGCTCTCTGCCCTCAACATTCTACTCTCTGCTCTCAACACTCTGCCCTCTGCCCTCAACACTCTGCCCTATGCCCTCAAAACTCTGCCCTCAACACTCTGCCATCAAAACTCTGCCCTCAACACTCTGCCCTCTGCCCTCAACACTCTGCCCTCTGCCCTCAACACTCTGCCCTCTGCCCTCTTCCCTCTTCCCTCAAAACTCTACCCTCTGCTCTCAACACTCTGCGCTCAAAACTCTGCCCTCAACACTCTGCCCTCAACTCTCTGCCCTCAGCCCTCTGCCCTCAACACTCTGCCCTCAACACTCTGCCCCCTGCCCTCAAAACTCTGCCCTCAACACTCTGCACTCTGCCCTCAACACTCTGCCCTCAACACTCCGCCCTCTGCCCTCAACACTCTGCACTCTGCCCTCAACACTCTTCACTCAACACTTTGCACTCTGCCCTCAACACTGCACTCTGCCCTCAATACTCTGCCCTCTGCCCTCAACAATCTGCCCTCAACACAACACTCTGCCCTCTGCCCACAACACTCTGCCCTCAACACTCTGCCCTCTGCCCTCAACACTCTGCCCTCAACACTCTGCCCTCAACACTCTGTCCTCAACACCCTGCCGTCTGCCCTCAACACTCTGCCCTCAACACTCTGCCCTCTGCCCTCAACA
The DNA here is from genome assembly GCF_964263255.1 of Lissotriton vulgaris. NCBI lineage: Eukaryota > Metazoa > Chordata > Amphibia > Caudata > Salamandridae > Lissotriton > Lissotriton vulgaris. The sequence goes on from NC_141688.1 coordinate 172,833,697, forward strand.
CTCTGCCCTCAACACTCTGCCCTCAACACTCTGCCCTCAACACTCTGCTCTCAACACTCTTCCCTCAACACTCTGCCCTCTTCCCTCAACACTCTGCCCTCTTCCCTCAACACTCTGCCCTCTGCCATCAGCCCTCTGCCCTCAACACTCTGCCCTCAACACTCTGCCCAAACCACATCATCAGAGCTGTGTGAATAATAACAGCTGTGAGCCTGTGCCTCAGTTGCAACATCACAGCTGTATGAATAATAACTGTGTCAGCCCGTGCCTGAGGTGCATCATTAGAGCTGTGTGAATAATAACAGCTGTGAGCCCATGCCTGAGGTGCATCATCAGAGCTGTGTGAATGATAACTGCGTCAGCCCCGTGCCTGAGGTGCATCATCAGAGATGTGTGAATAATAACAGCTGTGAGCCCGTGCCCAAGGTGCATCATCAGAGCTGTGTGAATAATAACAGCTGTGAGCCCGTGCCTGAGGTGCATCATCAGAGCTGTGTGAATAATAACAGCTATGAGCCCGAGCCTGAGGTGTATCATCAGAGCTGTGTGAATAATTACTGCGTCAGCCCCGTGCCTGAGGTGCATCATCAGAGCTGTGTGAATAATAATAGCTGTGAGCCCGTACCTGAGGGGCATCATCAGAGCTGTGTGAATAATAACAGCTGTGAGCCCGTCCGAAATTTTCGGAATCGGGGGCGTGTTTTTTTTGCAATCTGAGTGACGGATAAAATAACAGGGCTAAAGAACGTAAAAAATACGCCCCCGAATCCGAAAGAGACGGGGCTTGATTGGAGTGATGCCCCTCTCCTCCAATGGCTGGCCTCCGTTTAGGAAGCCAGCCAATGGAGGAGAGAGGCAGGTTCAAGCCCCCATACCTAAAAACATTAAATCTCTCACTGAAGTCTGCGCAAGCGCAGCCTTACGGTCCTTGACATAAAAATTGATTGGCACTCAAAGGCTGGATCAATTCCTTTACTGAGCCAGACAAACATCAATGAATCCTTAATAGACGTTACTTGAAGCACAGAAAATCAACTCACGGAGACGCGTTTCGGCTCTGTTACCCTTTCTCAATCCAATTAGCAGCCATTTTCATTTATACCACTTATATACGATTGTGTTCGATATAGGAGAAATACATTTTCTCTAAAGTCGCCTAGGTCCCACTCTAGGGCGGTGCAAACGGTGCCATCGCACCGGGTGCTGACTGGGGGGGGTGGCGCCATGCACTATGTTTTGGTTTTAAAAACACTTGGTTCTTTGCTCTTTGGCTCCAGCAATTTTCAGCCAACAATTAAAATGCCAAAGTAACTCCAGTGATTAATGTTCTTTTTTTGGAGAGAGACAAAGGTCGGAGTTATGTCTCCTGGATGTTTTTACTGATCCTAAGGTAACAAAGAGGATTAATATGCTTGATGCAAAGAACTTGTACCATGCAGTTCATAACGTGCATATAATGTAAATAGGTCAATTGGTTACTGCTTTTGTCACAGAGATCCGTTTGTCACAGAGAACCGTTTGTTACTTCAGTTTATAAGTTAGAATCCTAATGTAGTACAGTGAGCTATTAACTGTCTTCAAAGAACTGCAAGAAAACTGTCAGAAATAGGCTGGAGCGTTATGATTTTTCCCCAGTCTTTCATTATCTTAATGTTACAAAGTGGGTTAATCACGGTAAAAATCTATTCGCATTACTAAAGACACCTCCAACCATTAAAAAAAAAATTCTAAGGGCATCATTTATGAGAAGTGTCGCATCATTGCGTGAAAGCAGCGATGCAACACTTCTCAGTGCACCCTCTTTGCTACACCAATGATGCGTCATGTTTACTGTATGACCCATGATGTAGCAAGTAATGACAAATACGTCAGTTGGTGCAAAACTGATGCAAATCTGGGGTGTGTCTGTAAACATACACAACTCCAGCAACTTGTCCTTTCATATGAGGGTAGTCCCATGTGCAAGAGCCTGCGTCAGTTTTATGCCTACTGTGAGGCGGGCGTAAAATATTGACGCAATAGCATCCTAGAAGTGGCGCACTGAAATCAGAAAGATTTCAAGGCACTACTTGTACAAGGCTTCATGCAGAGGTACGCCCACCTGGGACACATTATACCTGACACTTGTAAAATGTGGGACAGGGTTTTACAATCATATAGTGCCACTCATACTTTTGTAGGGTGTCAGAGCACTTTACATCGCACACACACTAACTACACAGATACAATCAATCACAGGTGTTTAAGCAGTGTACATGAAATGTTACATAAGACAGAGAGTTGCAAGGTGGAGTCACATCATTCATACTGGTAGATATGATAGTTTGATAGTGCTTGGTCTGAAGAAGAACAAACTTAGTGGCTTATTTATGAGCCTTTGCGTACATTTTACAAAGTGACGTATCTGCCTGTATGCGTCACTGTGTAAATAGAGCGCACATTTATACACATTGCACGTTTTTTACGCTGTTGGTGCGTCACAAAAAGTGAGGCACGGTTGGTGTAAAATGTACGCAAGTGCTCGTAATAAGCCACTAATTGTGTTCTTCTCCAGACCAATCACTATCAAACTATCATGCCTACCAGTATGGATGATGTGACTCCACCTTGTAAACTCTCTGTCTTATGTAACATTTCATGTACACTGCTTAAACACCTGTGATTGATTGCCTCTGTGTAGTTACTGTGTGTGCGATGTAAAGTGCTCTTACACCCTACAAAAGTATGAGTGGCACTATATAATTAATTAAAGGCATCTGAGAGAGAGTGGTTATGGAGACTTCAGGGGTACTGTGAAAGGATGGTAGTGAGGGAATCCGTGGCGGAGGTGGTCATTAGGGAGGTGCCACCAAACATTGTTGCACAGGGCGCCACCAGCGCTAGAGCCGGCCCTGCTTATTGCAACCGGTTTCAGCCTGTAATTGGTAATTATAAACATTTTCACATCAAGCGGTTTTGTTGCTAAAAATTTGAGGGTTTTGAAATGAACTGTTAACTATAATTGCAATGAACGTACCTCAATTGATGTGTTTGACACCAATATTAACAATAACTGATTTCTGATTACCCATTACAGGCTTCAACCGGGTTGCAGTAAAGACAGTGGGGAAAGTATTTCTTCTATATTCAACACAATCGAAAATTAGTGGAGTAAACAAAAATTGCTGCTAATTGGATTGAGAAAGGCTAACAGAGCCGAAAGGCGTCTCCATGAGCTGATTTCTGTGTAAAGGAATTGATCTGGCCTTCGAGTGCAAACCCATTTCATAGATCCAATGAAATTGGAGTATACAGCTTTAATTATTTGCTGAAAAAGTGAGCGCGCTACGAAAGACAAAGGCATCAAGCAAAAACACGTCTGTTGGTGAATTTATAAATAGAGTACCGAGCAAGTATGCTGCAAGTGTAGTCTGCTATTCTATGGGAGCGGAAAAGCGGCACACAGAGGGGTCTCATTGATTATTAAAAAAAAATTCACCAAAAAAACACCATGAGTGCACAAGTTAAAAAAGACAGCTGACGCGTTTCAGTGTTCCCGCCTTCTACTGATATATATTTATCCCTTGATAGAAGTAGCGTACTGCCTACCAGCTCTCAATTATCAGTGGTGCCTTTGTCCGGGCTGAGCGCTATGTAAATCTAAAGCAACAACTCTATCAGTGATGTCATTTGAGATGTCATGAGTGATGTCGCTGACCATGTCATGAGTGATGTAATATGTGAGGTCACAAGCAGTACATTGCGTGGGTGTAAGGTTTAGTTAGCTGTGGTAATTCTAAGTGTGGAATTTCTATGGTTTTGTGCGTGTAAAATTTCAGCCTGACTATAACATCTATTTAACTTTTGCTTTTTTCTGTGAATTTCTAAGGTTTTTTAAAAATGCTATTCCCTAACTAAAATATCCCTGTAACCTTTTTTTTTCAGTGAATTTCTATGTGCACTTCGTTTTTTGGCCAGAAGGGGGAGTAAAGTTTTATTCAAACAGTATTGTTAGATTTCAAATTAGTTAGGCCCTTACCTGCTGAATTCCAAAGTGTGGATTGAGTCTGTCTGTCTCCTAGGAGATTCTGAACAGGAGTAGCAGCTGCCCACACCCTGGCCAGCAAACCAAAGCTGAGGTCACTGGGACCTTATATGGTCTGCTAGTGGTTGGTACATGTCTACACTGATTGGTGGTTGTATCTGGTGTTTCTATTGGAGTAGGGTTAATATCCTCATTGGTTGGATATTTGAGGGTTCGGATTGGTTTCTAGGTCTGTGATTCAATCATTGAAGGGTTGGGACTAGGGCTAGGGTTAGGATTGCTATTGGAAGTAGGGACTAGAGCTGCCTATTTTATTGGTTGTTAGGAGTAGGGTGGGACTAGGGCTAGGGTTAGACCTTTAATTGGAAGTAACGATTAGAGCTTCTGGTGTGATTGGTAGCTGGACTAGGTGTGGGACTTAGAGTACGGTTAGGCTTTCTATTGGAAGTAGGTACTAGGGCTACCTGTGCCATTGGTTGCATGGACTTGTTTTGGGACTACTGGTAGGGCTAGGGCCTTTATTGGACGTAGAGATCAGGGTTTTTGAACTGATTGGGTGCTTGGACTAGGGCTTAGATTGGCTGTAAGGTCCTGGTCTACTATTGGTTCCTAGATTTTAGGCCTAGTTTTGTGATTGGATAGTGTTAGGGCTAGGGTTCCCATTGGCTGAAGAGGTCACCTGATTACTAGGGCTATAAAAAAGGCCAGGCTTAGGGCGTCTCAGATTGGGCGTTGAGGCGAAGGGCAGAGAGGACAAGGGCAGTTGCCTGTTTGATCCTGTTCGAGACTGGTCGGGACTAGGGCCAGAAATGCTGCCCTTTTTCTCATTTAGCAATACCCAGCCCACACCCTCCACATACAGAGCAACACACTCACACCAAATGTGCACCGCGCACAACACTATGCACAGATTAATGTACCAGCCTGCACTACAAACCCAACCAAACCACTATACACCCTACTATCCCAACTACCACACATATCCACCATCACCTACAAACAGTACACAACTCTATCCTCTACCACTAACCAATACACTCATCACTAACACAACACCAATCAACACCATATATAAATACATCTCATTCAGACACACTCTCCCTGTTGTAATTACACCTAACAGACCTTCCGTTAATTCGTAACCTGTCAGTCGTGCTATAGTCAAGTGTTGAGTCTGGGTTCTGTTTAACAGAACCTCTACAGAATGTGGAACTTGTACTGTTAACTGATGTCCTAAAACAATTGAATCGCTCTGTCTTATTGCTAACGCTGTTGCTGCTACTGACTTTAAGCACGCAGGGAGTGCCTGGGCTACTGAGTCCAATGTACTTGAAAAATAAGCGCAAGGCTTATGTGAACCTGCTTGATCTTGAGTGAGGACAGATAATGCTGTACCATCACGTTCTGTAACAAAAAGTGTAAACGGTTTGCTGTAACATGGTGTCGCTAAAACTGGTGCTTGACATAATGCTTTCTTTAATTCCTCAAAGGCTTGTGTATGTTCCTGAGTCCAAGGGAGGACAGTCGAAGTTGCTGCCTCCTGCGTCGTTAACTGGATGAGTGGTTTAGCTAGAAATGCATATTGAGGAATCCATTGTCTGCAGTACGAGGTGAGGCCTATAAAGGCCCGCACTTCCTTTTGTGTCTGGGGTCGTGGCATATTTACAATTAACTGTATGCGATCGGGAGTGAGCTGTCTCCCCACTTTGGACAGCAAGTGACCCAAGTACACAACTTGCTGAACACAGAATTGTAACTTCGAAGGGGACACCTTGTGTCCCTTGTCTGCCAGGAAATGTAAAACTGTCAGTGATGCTTGTTCACATTCGGGCTCACTTCGTGCGGTGATCAGCAGATCATCGACGTATTGCAGTAAAGCTGTGTTAACTGGCATTTGAATACAATCTAGTTGTCTTTTCAGTGCTTGACTATAGATGCTGGGGCTTTCTGTGAATCCTTGAGGTGCGCGGGAAAATTTGAAACTTCGTCCATTTAAACTGAATACGAAGAGATATTGGCTCTCCGGATCAATAGGTACACTGAAGAAAGCGTTCTTGAGATCAATTACAGTAAAGAACGTTGCTTCTGAATCAATAGCAGTCAATAAGGAAGAGATATCGGGGACCACAGGGTACTGTGGTACAATACATTTATTCAGCTCTCGAAGATCAATCACCAGCCGATATACTGGCGGTGCATTGGGGTCAGTACGTTTAAGAATTGGAATGATGGGTGAATTACAGATATTGGAGTCGGTCTCTACGACCACTCCTTGGGCAATGAGCTCTTCAATGATTTCCAGTAAAGCCACTACAGCATCGGGTGGTAACTTGTATTGTCTGATTCGTGGTAGAACAACTCCTGTCTTGAGTGTAACACGGTATGGTGTGATATGCATACAACCTACATCAGTTGGGCCTTTTGCCCACAGGTGATCTGGTACATTTTTCAACCTGACATCGAATTCTCGCAACACATAATGACCCTTGAAATCCCGTAGAAAGAGTCTAACTCCCTCCGGGGAACAGCAGATTATGGCTCCTAGAGCCTTCAATGTTTTAATTCCTAACAGATTTTCTGGGCATGATTTCGTAAGTAGCAAGTCTGTAACTCGTGATAATGGACCCACAGCCAGGGGGACTGGTTCAGATACTTCATTTACAATGGGCTGTCCTGAAAAACCAAGGGAAACATTCTGTGAGCCTGAGAGTGGTGCCCCTGGGACTTCATTATGACTGATTGTGGTGCGGCTTGCCCCTGTGTCAATTAAAAACTTTCTGTCTTTTCCCAATACTTGACTGTGTACATAAGGACCTTCTTGATCTACAGGAATTTCAATAAGAGGCAAGCCAAATTCCCTCTCTAGGCTGTTTCATGTATATCGTTGATACTCTGGATAAGCAGATTGGGCATACTGGTACATCTGTTGAGAAACTTGTTGAGTCGTGGCAGTGGGCTGCGGTACCGCTACTGTCTGTGCTGTATGAGATGAAGCATGCATAGGCTGTGTATTCTGCATAGGCTGTACATTCTGTGAAGTCTGTTGCTGAACCTGATCTTGTCTAGGTGGATGCGGTCTCTCTTTAGTTTTACCTGTTGCTATGTTATGTTTCAGAACTGGACATTCATGTACGTAGTGACCTGGCTGCTTACAATAGTTGCATGTCCCTTTAACGGGAGCTGCAGAATGATTTGTCTGATTCGTACCTTTTCTGTTTCCGTCGGTATGTACCGACTGGGCTACTAACATTTTCATTTTCGTGTCTTTCATACGTTTCTGTTCCTGATCTTGTTCTTCTCTAATTCTATTCTGATGGTATTGTAACATTTGTAACATCTGGGATGGCGTATTTGCTTGCCATGTACTCTCAACCTTGTATACACAATTCTTGACTGCTAACAGGGAATTTTCAACTAACTTTGATACAAAAAGATGCGGGTACGATTCGCTACTTGGTTTAAGACCACTATTAATAATAAAACATTTCTCGAATCTTGAATAAAAGTCACTAGTATCTTCGTCGGGTTTCTGTTTACATGCTGAAATTGCATCCCAGTCTTCCTTTCTAGTTGCCAGTAATCTTGGCAGAACCTGTACTATTAAACCTGGTAATGCTTTAGTTTTGTCCCCGAGGCCTACCCCTGGGACACGTTTATTCTCTTCGTCTTCTATTTCTGCCCATACAATCTTTTTCTCTCCCACCTCCCATTCTTTTTCCTTTAGTTTCTCGTAGATGCCCGTGGGCAGCAGTACCTTTAACATTTTCATGATATCATCATATGTGTAATCCCCCATCAGTAACATGTCTTTAAGCTCTCTGTGGAAACCTGCAGGGTCTTTATCATGGCTCGGGACTAGTTTCTTCATTTCTAACAGTTCTAACTTGGTCAGTGGCGTGTGTACATATACACGTTTCAAGAGATTATCCTCACCCATAACTGGGTGTACTTCTCGTAAGGGGTTCTGACTTTCAATGCCACTCAGGCATTGCATGTGATATGTTTTCCTTTCTGGGGGCGGAGCGGGAACATATTCAGAGCTTATAAAAGTGTTATATCTATGTCGCTGTTCTAGAATTATTTGTATTAACTTGGTACTTAAACCTCTCCATCTATCCATGAGTAGTGCTTCTAATGTTTCATGTAAGGGACCTGGATCAGAATGTTGGTTTCTGTATTTCGTTAGGAGGTGCTGAATCATGTATACACCTGCTAGTTTCTGTTCGTCTGGGGAGAGGTTCAGAAATGTCTGCGCTAGTGTATCATCATTATACATATCCGGATTTTCAGCCCATAATATGGCTGACCGGGCTAATTCCTGTTCATCCATTGAATTGAGTATGTGGTACCCCACTCGGTCTCGGAGTCTTTTATCAGTCTCCTGGAACTGGTGTTCAGAAGAATTCGGGTTTGTTAAGGCAGAGAGGAAAACTCTCTTACTTTCCGGACGGATACCTTTCCTAAGGTAAGTTCCCTTACCTACATACGCTATAGTATCTGTAGTCTTTTCTGGTTCTTCAAGTTCTTCTTCCTCCTCGGAGGAAGCCTTTTCTTTCTCTTTTTGGTGTATATCTATTACTGCCTTTTTAATTTTCTTGTACATACTGGCTATGCAAGTTCCCCTATCGTGTTTTCCTTCAGATATATTTTGACCCCACTTGTTTAGTGCATCTAATTCACTCTGATTTGTCCCGGGCCTGTCTCGTTCTCTTATTAGGCAATTTATAAAAAAAACGTAGTATTTGTGCTTGAACATCAACTTTCTGCCGCTCCATGGCCTCCTGAATACTGTCAGGGTCTTTCCCTGTCTGAACGAACTCATATATTCTATCTAGGCGCTCCTTCATTCCTGCATAGCATAGCAGGAAATCAGTAGCAGATCTTAACCGTAGTGATGCCATCATCATTACATTGTCCTTACCGGGTACTGGATCATATCTGCAAACTGAAAGGTTTTCCTTGAATACATCAAGGCTGGGAGACTTGAACGTAAAAGGACTCCGCAAGTCCCTGAGCTGTAACCTGCGTGTCAATGGCGGGGTGTGTAGACCCCCGGTCGCACCCCCTGAGGCGGAGGCTTGGGTATCATCTCTCGGCGGAGTCTGTATCTGAACTTGAACTTGTCTTTTAGTCGGATCAGGTAGAAGTGGTTTCGGTAGATCAACTTTAAGTGCGGGAAGTGGTGGAGGTGGTGGAACAGGAGCTTTCTGTTGTGGTACTGGCGGAATTTGATCTTGGGGCGGGTTACCACCCCCGTCCCTGTCGTTAGGCAGGGCGCGGACAGGCAGATTGGTGTAAGCGGGTGCTACATCCTCTAGATAGGAATTCAGGAATATGTCTTTAGTAGTCTTATGCATTACTTTAGTTGGAACTAATGGTGGCGGTAGATTTTTCGGTATTTCAGAAATGTCCTCAGGCGAACCCTCAGCCGCGAGATACATACCGTTCACGAGGTTATTTCGTGCGCGGTCTACTTGCTCTGTTTTTACTCGGATCCCCTCGGTAACTAACTAGTTTTCTTGGGCCTTGTCTGATTCTTTAAGTCTGTCTTCTCTACGTAGTGCTTTTTCAGCACGCTTATGTGATTCCTTACGCCAAAACTCTATGGCGTCTTTCTGAGATTGTCTGGCTTTCTTTTTCCATAGTACTTCCTCCACCTTCATGATGCACTCGGCATCCCATGTTCCAGTAACAGGCCATCTGTGTCTTTCATCTAGGTGCTTAGTATAGTCGGCCCATAACTCTAGAAATAATATGGCATCTATGCCATGCTTGTGGTACATGAAGTTTCCTGGAGTGTCCCTAGGGGGGATAGGAATTGCTTCCTCTAGTATCCCTTTCCTAGTTCCTATCTGCTTTAATTTGTCGAAAAACGGCATCTTGTTTACTTAATTACTGAATGCTCAATCCTTACTACTTAATACTGAATACAGCTAGCTATACAAGAATACAATAAGGCACATTTAAAGACGGTCACATTCATACCACGACATTAATCACATGAAAAGACATTTTTGAAACATATATGACTACCCCCTATACCGGACGTACTGCTAAACAGTACAGATATACTGGTAAACAGTGCAGAACTTCAGAATACTAGATATACTGCTAAACAGTACAGATACACTGTCTAAAAACAGTGCAGACCGGACTTGTGTACCCAAACCCGTCTAGATACGTCCCAGCAATGGTACTCACCGGGAAGCACGGAAACAGAAGGCCTCGGAAAACTCGACTGGACTGGACTCGACTCGGCTCGACTTCGGAAAACTTCGGAAAACTAGTGGGCCTCTTGACACCTCGGACCTTGCTTCTTTCGGCTAGGCTCTGGTCGGGATCCTCCGCACTCCTCACCGCCTCGTCTGGGTACTGATCGCAGTCTTCGTCACCTCCGTGAGCCAGAGGGAGATGCAGGAAATCCTGCCGGTACGCGTAGTTTCCGTCTAACTGATGGCAGGGTACAGAGCTTGCAACGCACCAACCGGCGCGTGAGGTGGGGGAGGGATCCCTGTTCGGGCGCCAAAATGATGTAAATATATAATTTACCGTCTTAATTTCTATGCAGGTAAGTAATTAATCAATAATAACTCAAATCGGAAAGAAAGAATCAGAGTCCGTGGTGTTAGAGTTCTTAGGGGTTTTATTCCTCAAAAAGGGAATGGTCCAGACCAGAATATCATGTTCTTCCCACCACAGGGGTGGAAGAAGGGATAGAGCGCGCTACATTTTATTGACAGTACATAGCTTATATACTTAATTCATGTCATAGGAAACAGTACAGTAGGCGTAACAGCTGAGAGAAGACAAGATAACAGTATCCACGTGTTACTAGTACGTAATCAGAAGGCGTGGACTAGGCGTGAACTGGAAGTGTGTGCTAGAAACGTCACAGATAGGTGTCACCAAGGGGTGGCACTAACAGAAATGTTGCAATGTCAGCAGAAATCGGAAGCTTGGATGCGCGCGCAGCTGCATGACGTGTGATTGACGTGAAACTGGAGGGTGCAGGGGACTTGACATTTACACTGACGGAAAGAGACAGAAGTCTGGCATGTCAGATCAACTTGTACTTCTATCATATCTGATATCTGATGTTTGGGAACCATATTATCTGGACGGAAAGGTCTCTGGGGCAGAAGCTACTCTATACTGACTATGGATGCGTGTGTAAGCGCCTGAGTGTCTGCATGAGAAGCGTGGGGCATGGGGCCTTCCATGGGAGCATGGTAACAGAGTTCTATGAATTACTTGCACGGAGACGGGTTGGCCCTCTGGCCCTGTAGCTGAGGGGGATGTTTACTGAAGCTAGTAGGCAGGAATGTATTTTCGAGGAGCGGAACAGATAACTCGAAGGTTATAGTCAGTCTTGGCAGGCAGCAGGCTGAGCTGAGCGCGGTGGGCCGCGCTGGAAGTAAGTCAGAGTTCACGGGTACAGAGGCAGCCTGGGCTGAGGCTTTCAGAGTCAGAAGCCAGGAAAATGGCTCGATGGCAGAAATTCAGGGCCTACTTTGCCAGAGCTGAAAAACGTGTAAAGTACATTACAAAAAGACGTTGGCATAGCATACTTAGGAACGGACTAATTAATCCATTCAAGGTGGGTCTGAAAGAGGACATGTTAACGTTGAACGCAAATGTATTTGCGTCTTCATAGCTGGCACAGGAGGGAAGTTACATGCACTTTAAGCTGGTACATGGAGACGGTGGGGTACGCGCTAGGGAACACAATTTGACCATAAAATTTATATTTCCTCAAGTTGTCCAACAAACACCCTCCTCTCCCTTCTACCATAATAACACTAACGCACGACACACACACTGCACACCACCACACTTTGTAACTCTTGCAACGCATATACTTTCAATATAATTATGGATCTACATATTTATCACTTTCTTCTAATTTAGTATTTCGAATGCACTACCCTATTTCTCAGCCAATACTACCCTCAATATATTTTCTAGTCCAACCTTCTGACTCATCTCAAACTACTTCTACTACTCCTACCAATGCACTACCCTATCTCTCATCCTATACATCTATCAATATGTCCTCTACATCCACTCTCTCATTTATCCCATACCACATACTACTACTGTTATTGCCAAAATAAACCTTTCTAGACTCTCTCCTACTCTATCCCTCCTTGTATTATCTGACACCTCTTTTACTAAACGGATCCCCTAAAACAAACCTTTCTAAACTCTTTCCTCTGAGTCCTCCCCTCCAAAACACATTTTTACTCATCCAAAAGCCTCCTCCTATTGCTAAAACCTACAAATAAAATAAAAAAATAAAATAAATTTAAAATAATTTTAAAAACTTTCACTCTTTTATCCCTCCAATATCCTTTTCAATCAAAATTAACAGACTAACATGTTCACTTCTCAAATTCCATATTAAACTATACTAATATACTACCCACATAACTGAATAACATATCCACTACTCAAATTACTTTATATTTGTTTACTGTACTAATTTTCAACAGTAATCCTTTATGGGTTGCGGAGTGGCGTGTTACTCACCAGAAAAGCGTTTCAAAACCCATAAGGGGTAACAAGTGCTGTATGAATGCAAATGTTTCTTCCCCTTAAATCCCTCTGCTATCATTCTCACTCCAAGTAACTGACTAATATCCACCACTGAAATTACTACATATTTCACCAAATTAATTCACCACTAATCCTTTGTAGGCTTCCTGAATATCGTGCGTGAACAAGCACTATATAAATACAAACCTTGGTCCTCCTCTATCCTTTTGCTATCATTCCAAATACAGATAACTGGCTAACCTATCCACCACTTAAAATGTACTCGCATGTTTCACTATACTAATTCAACACTAATCCTCTATGGGTCCCGGAGTAGCGTGCTACGCGCTGAAAAAGCGATGCGACGCCTCGTCAGGGGTAGTAAGCACTATATAAATGCAATTACAACACAATACAATACCGGCAACCTTTGTTTTTTTAATTTAATTTCTAGAGTTTTTTAGAATACATTGTACTACAATTTTCCCTATAAGTTTAATTTAGTAATACAGTTTTTTTACAAATGTAAAACAGATTTCTTTCTTATAAATATTCATAGTATACATTTTAAAAGTAAAACTTCACAGTTTATGGTAATATAATTTATATACTGTCTTCGTTAATGCAGTAAAGCAAGTGAACCTTTCCTTTTTTTAATTACATTATGGATCTGCAGACCTATTGCGATTTTGGACCACTACGGGTGCTCTATGGTTTAAAATTCCTCCAACGTTATCAGAACGGGTCCGCGTACCCAGAATCGCAGACCCGTCAAACACGGTAGCAATGCAAATAGATATAGGTGTTTCAGATTTTAATAAGGGTTTCACAGGAAATATACTTATATGTAGATATGTGGGAGCCAAGTGTATTTTTAAACATAGGTATTCATTTCATAAGTTTTACGGCTCCACAAATCTATCGACTGGATCTGTGAATTCACTCGATAACTGAGATACGTCAAATCTGAACTACTGAATGGCTAAACAAGGACCCCACCCATCTACTCCACTCATCTACATGGTAAACTACACCCTAAGTCTGTAATTTGGATTTTACCTCTGGAAAGACAGTATTGAGAGCAGTGCTACTGTTTGTTTTCTTTATATCTCCGTACAGTTTTGTCAGCTTCTACAGCTATGTGTGAAGTAGAATCAGCACCGGCCTAAGCTATATCAGACAAGGACGAATACATACCAAGAACAAAGAAGGAGAGTGACTTATGAAATTTTTTCACTGTTCCATCTAGTGAAAAGGAGGTGCTGACACAATGAGTACAATGCAATATCCGCATAAAAACCTTATCTAGAGGTACTGGGAAGAAGTATTCCCATGGGACACGTTCCATGAGAAAACATTTGAATACCATCCACGCAAAATCATAGAATCTCTTGATGTGAGAGAAGGTAAGTGAGGACCACTATCATCTTCTGCTGGAGTAATGGGGAAACCAACAAATCTTGAAGTAATAAGACTTTCGCAATGAGTACCAGCTCATTGTGACAATTTATAAAAAATGGTAACACACAGTGCAAATTACCAGATGCCTGTTGCTATGAAAATAACATCTGCGGCTGCATACCCAGATGCAGTGAGACATTTTCAATGCTAAAAAATAAAATGTCCCTGTTTCACTGTTATGTTTTTGAGAGATTGGAGCCAGTTACTGCTTCCCAGTTGCCTTTACAACCCTGCTTTTTATCACCTAAAAAAGAAATACCCCAAAAATATAAAATTCTTTAAAAAAACAGAAAACTTCCCAATTCATTTAGTACACTCCATCTGGTCAAAGAAAGAGCTGACTACACGTTATTATGTTTCTGTGCAGTTGTGTGTTTTAGTGATACTTAGTTTTTGTATTTGTATTTGTGACACTTCCCGAAAAAGTGAAATTAAAATAGTACATGTGACTAGTTTAATATTCATGAAGGGAAGCCAAAACCACACACCTACTACAAAGCAGCTTATTTAAGATTAATTTGTATGGGTTTGTGAGTGGCTCTGTGGCTGCATATGTGTGTCTTTGAGTGGGTGTATGAGTGGGTCTGTAGGTGGGTGTGTAAGTTTAACAAAAGAGAGAAGACCCCACTTGTTCCAGGGAACAGGGTACTACAAACAGTCAAAGTCAAGCAGAGATTTTCCTGGATCAACTATTAAGAGTAGGCTATCTAAATTCATTCACACTTCACAGTAACTTGATTATATTCTTTAAGGATTACGCCACATGTAACATTTACACTCTTTCTTTATTAAATATTTCTCTTGCTTCACATAGTATTATCCTTCACGTAAGGAGACAAACACAGAGTTAAAATTTCAGATAAAAGTAAGAATTTTCCCTGAAAAAACAGTGAATATAAAAACATCTCATAGTTAACAATGAAAATTAATAAAACATTCATTAATATAAAACACGTTTTTATACAGTGTACATGAAAGACATTTTTCACAACCTAATCACATACGACTTATGTAAATAACGGACAAAAAAAAACTATTTTCAAAGAATCAACAGATATTGATACTGGTTAACCAGATCCATTAGCCTTTGTGTTACTTTAGTGAGGCTTCCAATATCCAAATTGGGGTATTTATGGAGACCCCCAGGCTTTATTTGGGTTCTATACAGCGTGGTGCGTCGACGCGTTTTGGTGTTTTGGCCGTGGATATGGTTATACCTTCTTCAGGACAAGTTAAATTGGGGTCATCAGTATCTTGATGGTGATATCCTACTAAATATTAGAAAGATATCAGTCAATACATGTTTGTATCTCATTTACAAGTGCAACGCATATTATTCAGAAATGATTATCGCAGTTGTATCTATATAAAACATGAAGCGGCTTGCATTAAAGAGGGTTGTACCTAGTATACTTGTTTATCCCAACCCGGGATACAGACATTGGATATACTTCTATCCTCTTGTTTGCATACATTTCACCAATGATTTTCAACTTCTTACATATTACATCTCACCCGACAGGATGTTATAGGCCCTCCGTTACATTTTAGTAGAGATAACATACATGGATTCAGTTATTTAGTGTAGTATGTTGCAGCGTCTTATTGCACAGATATCCCTCGGCCTTTATTTACATTTGGGAGGCTCTCATTATACCGTATACTCTGTTTCCTTACTGATTGAAGATCTTTTATATCACAATCGATGTTAATGCTTAACAATATTAAGTCATTTATCGCGGCTATGCCGGGAACCACACCTATTTTTATCTTATTTTTTCTGTTTAGTTCACTCGCTTCTCTCCACCTCCCCGTATATCCAACTGAACATGTATTCGAACTCGATCATCACGCTGCTTCAGTAAGCTGGTATTCAGTTCATTCCTGCCATTTACCCCGGAATAAGATACTGTTCTCTACTCTAAATGAAGTAACTTATCCATTACCTATCGCGGCTCGATATCCTTACGCCGCTTGAGTAAGCTGGTATTCAGTGTATTCCTACCATTTACCCCGGATTCAGATACTGTTCTCTACTCTAAATAAAGTAACTTATCCATTACCTATCGCGGCTCGATATCCTACCTGCTATGTGGGCAGTTACCTCTATATAATGTCAAAAGGTCCCTGGGGCTTACCTTGGCACTCTCCACCTCCTGCTTGGCCACGGATCAGTCTTGTACTCTCCTAGTTAGAAATCGGACGTTCGTTATATATCCTACATGATTACCGATTAGTGTCAGCTGGTCATATTAAGTAGACGCTAGTCACGTGCCCGTGTGTTAGTACATTGCGCATGCGCGATAGGTCCACCCTATGTACGTTTTGTGGGCGCCATTTTGAGGTGGGATTATTCTCTACTCAAATATATTTCCAAGTGCCTTCCGTATCTAACCATCCTAGATTATTCGTAAGGACAATCCAATTTTAACCTGAGTTTATATAAATCGGCAGTCCGCTATCTGCCTATATTTGTTGTTCTCTCATGGGAATGGTATGATACGGACATGGGTTAGCTCTATGAATGTGGCATGGACGCCATGTTGGATGGGATTATTTTTTAGTCTAGTGTGTTCCTGGGGCATTACGTATCCGCAATTAGATTGAACAAAGAGAATGCCCCTCTAGTGAGCCACTGGAGGGAAAAAAACCACAGTGAGCTGGATATAAGATGGATAGCCATAGAAAAAAATTAAGGAACAGACCAGGATGGGCAATACAAAGAAAAGACGAAAACAACAAGAACAGTGGTATATGATTACATTCAATACCATTAAGTGCGGGTTGAACACCAGGGAAGACTGGGACACTCTTCTGTGATATATGGAACCACTGTTCCACATCAACCGGTTAATACTATCCTGCAGATCCCATAGATAAACAACTGCTAACCTACGTGTATTAAAGCTTGAGATATGGCCAAGTGTGGGTTTTATTCTTTAGTTAAGACATTATGTCACCTTATTGAGAAAATAAATAGCAACATGCATTTGAGTAGGTTGGTGACTTTATTCCTATAAAGCCGGTCCATATGGAACAACAAGTCAACTGCATTTCTGTAGTAGAGCAGACACAATGCAGATGGTTCTGTAGTATACCATCTTTGGGAGAAAATAATTTATATAGGCGGACAGAGGAGTGCTGACCTATGTTACCCTAGGGCACAACCAGAGAGTGTCCCTATATACAGTACAGGAGGGACAGATACGTAATGCCCCAAGAACACACTAGAGTAATACACCACACTACTCCTCAGAGAGCTCCAGTAGCTCCCCATCCAAAAGCGCTGCCAATTCTAACTTGTCATACAGGCATTCAAGACACCAAACAACATGGGATCCAGCGAAGCCTCTATTGTTATCCACTGGGAATGTGGGACAAGGGATGGGCACACGCAGGGCCGTCGGCGATTTCGGCATATTTGCGCGCACGTTCACCCACGCGCCATGCACATCCTCTGTCCCAGTTCCAGAGCAAGTCAGCCTCTCGCAATCGTGCACACACACACACACACACACACTCTCCCCCATACCACACCACACCACCCCCCCAGCCATGGTACAACTAAGTCAGCCTCCTGCAATCGCTCGTGTGCACACAGACACAGACACCCCCGCCCCTACAACTAAGCCCCACTCACCTGGCTGCAGGCTCCGTCATGCTCAGGACTCCGCTTCTCCTCCTTACGTGTGCAGCCACCGCGGGGCTCTCCCTCAGGCATGGATGCCCCGCGTCACCACTGCTGCTCTCTGCCAGGCACTCCGTGGGTGCGAGCTTCACGCAGAAGGCGTAAGTCCCACCCACAACCGGCTTCACGCTCCCGAACTTTCGGTTTTCGGGCCGGCGGCGGTAGTACATTCTTGTTTTATGTAGGCTTCAAGATTGACTTATGTGTTCTGAGAAGGCACCGTCCTCTCGTTTGATGCTTCTGAGAGAAAGGTATGTTATTAAAACATTTCTTAAGGGCACTGTCACCTATTGGTTTCTTGGCGCTGCGATCAGTAGTGGCATAAACATAGATGAGGAGGAATGAGTTATTGAAATGCTTGTCTGAAGAGCCAGGTCTTCAGGGCTTTCTGGAAGGATAGAAGGTCTTGACAGTTCCGGATCTCCAAAGGAAGTGAGTTCCACAAGCAAGGAGCAAGTGTGGCGAACCTACGGCCTCCGGCGCGCTTAAGTTTGTAAGAAGGCGTCTGCAGGAGGCTCAGGTGGAGTGAGCGTAGGTTTCGAGATGGAGTGTATCTGGAGATTAGTTGATTAATAAATACAGGGCTTTTACAGTAAAGGGATTTGTATATTATACATCCGGTTTTAAAGGCGCAGCGTTGGATGACTGGAAGCCAGTGTAGTTTCCTAAGTAGGGGGGTGGCTGCCTGTCGCCTTGGTTGGTTCAGAATTAGCCTCGCAGCATGGTTCTGTACCATCTGGAGACGTTTGGATAGGTAGTTGGGAAGACCTAGATAGGTGGCATTCGCGTAGTCCAGATGGGACAGGACGGTAGCAATCACAACCTGGGTGATTGCCTCAGGCGTAAGTAAACGACCGACCTTCTGGATTTTTTTTAGTTGAAAGAAACACTTGGAGACCACCTGACCTACCTGTGTTTTCAGTGACAGATCACAGTCCACGGTGACTCCAAGTGTTTTGGCCGACACGGAGGGTGTTGGAGCTTGGCCCAGTTCGGAAGGCCAATAGTGTGGGCCCCAATACTTGGTGCTGTTGCCAGTCAGGACTAACTCGGTTTTTCCCGGGTTCAGTTTAAGCTGGTTCTGGTCCATCCATGTTTTAATAAAACTCATGATGGACTGAAAATGTAGTATGGAGTCTTCAGTGTTGTCGATGGTAAAAAGTAGTTGTAAGTCATCGGCATAATTGAAGACTCTCACCTGTTTGTCTCTTAGAGTCTGAATCAGGGGAAGTATGTAAAGGTTAAATAAGTGGGGTGACAGGGAAGAACCTTGTGGAACTCCGCAAGTGATGGGTTGTTTGGAACCCACTAGATCTCCAAGACGAAGTGTTTGATTGCGGTTTGTCAGAAAGGACCTCAGCCAGCCGGCCGCAAGGTCCCGTATGCCGGCCTGTTCGACACGGTCGACCAAGATGTTGTGGTCGACCGTGTCAAAAGCGGCAGACAAGTCCAAGAGAACCAGGGCCTGTGGGGAGCGTCTGTCAGCGCATTCTCGCAGCGTTTCCAGGACTGCCGTGACTACTGCTTCTGTGGAGTGTGCTGGTCTAAAGCCTGCCTGATGGGGGTCGAAGCAGGAGGTTTCCTCAAGAAAGTTAGAGAGGCATTTAGCCACGTGAGCCTCCAGGACTTTTGCCAGGTAGGGCAATAGGGATATGGGCCGGAAGTTAGCTTTACAAGCTGGATCTGCCCCGGGTTTTTTTAACAGCGGAATGAGTGAGGCTTTTTTAAACGCTGAGGGGACTATGCCGAGAGTCAAGGAATTGTTCAGGAGTGTGAGGGCAGGGGCTGGGTATATCGAGAAGCATTCTTTCAAAATGTGGGGAGGGCAGCTATCTGAGGGGGCACCGGATTTTACTCTTGTCAGTAGTTCCCGAAATTGATCCTGGGTTATAGGTGGGAAACTGCTGAGGGTATTATGGTTGGGCTTAATTGTCATGCCAGAAGTGAGAGGGGACACCGGTTGAGGGATGCTGGCTTTGATGTCCAATATTTTGTCAGTGAAGTAAACATTAAGTGAGTCACAAAGAGGCTGGGTGGGAGTTATCTTGGGACGGACTGTGTCTAAGTTTGTCAGTTCGTTGAAAATGGAAAAGACGTCCTTAGATTTGTTCGTAGATTCCAAGATTCGGGAGGAAAAATATGCCGCCTTTGCAGCAGAAATGGCGGTCATATACTCCTTCCTCGCCTTAGTATAAATCCTTTTTAGCTCAGGGTTAAAGTCGCGGCGCCAGTGGCGTTCTGACTGCCGTAGGGCCAGTTTCTTCGCTTTTAGATCAGAGGAGAACCATCTATTGGCGTCGGCACGTAGTGCTAATCTGACTTTTTTAAAAGGGGCATGAAGGTCGCTGGCCGTTTGTAGCCAGCTGGTAAGCGTGGATACAGAGGAGTTAATCTCGTTTTGAGGAGGGGGGATGGTATTGGCTAATGACTCTAGGGAGGCTGTTTTATCCATTGCGTTCCCGTTCCTAGCTAACCCACCTGCGCCTGGGACGATAGTTGTTGCAGGGGTGATATATAGTTTGAATTGAAGAAGCAAGTGGTCTGACCAGAGACATGGTAGAGTGGTTGGGACAGTTATGCAGGTGGTATTGGACCACACCTGGTCTAAGATGTGGCCCTTGCAGTGGGTGAGGGAGGAAACTAATTGAGTGAAGTTTAGGTTAGACAGGAGGTCAGTCAGTTCAGCCGATTGTGGACCCTCCGACGGGTCGTTATACCAGTAGTTTAAGTCTCCTACTAAAAAAAAAATGTATATGTATGTGCATGATGGGGCTGGGATTAATGGAGAAAGGACCAGATTTATTGAAGGGTTGGTAGGAACCCCCACGTATATATTTATTTGTGATATTTATTTAATCTCTGTGTGAAGCCTGAGATCTCTTTTGCTGCTGCAGAATTCCAAAGCGAGCTGTTCACTGTAGTCCCCCTTCACTTGAACTTGTAATTAAATGTGAACAGTTTCATGCTGTAAGGACCTTTTCACCAACAGAAAATCCTGTGCTTTGTGGCACGAGTGATAAGTCCTCTGTGTAGAAGTATTCATTGTAACTGCCTCTGGTAGAGAGTTACACGAGTGATTGGAGTTAATAAAAGTAGTTTTGGCTTAACTACTTTTCGCTTAACAACTTCAAAAAATAGAATATATCTACAAACTAGAAGAAGGAGGGGAAGATAAGAAAAGGAAGAATTAGCAGTCAGTGTTGTGCATGTAAATGTAAATGTAAAATGTAAATTGATACTTGTATAGCGCACTACTCGCCCGCAAGGGTCTCAAGGCGCTTGTACGAATACTGCTGTCGTACCCATCCTGGCTTTCCCTGTGAGGCGTCCACTCCTGGGCACCCCCAAGGTGGAGGCCAGGCATTCTTAGCGTTGTGGGGGCCGTTGTGGAGATTAAGCAAGCTATTGCCCAGAGTTGCAGAGTGGGACTCCATGATTGGAATAGGCACCGAGGCGAGAATTATCAGGTCCGTGGAATTTTGAGCCCAAGACCCGCCAAGGCGGGGAATTGAACCCTGGTCCCGGGCCAGACCTCTGCATACTCCACAAATCAGTTGATTCCCGTTACCACCCAACTCTGAATCAGCTATTAGGAGGTCCAAGCAAGCGGAGAGAGTGGCTTCAGCAGGTCGACTCACTTTGGCAGTACATGACTAGTAAGGCAGGTGTAGTCCGCACATCCACGGACTTTCATGTCTGCTCCAAAGGAATAAGAGCACCATTTCTGCCTCTTTAAAAGCAGCCAGATAAGTGTTGGCTTCATGTTCATGGCATTTTTGCTGTATTATTGATTACATTTGTGCTGCGAGGATCACTTTCTTTTATTTTTTTTATTTGTGGCAATTATGGGCAAGCACCCAGAGAAGAGAAGGTATGCCTCTCCTTCATCCTCATGCTCTTCCTTCTAAGAGCTCTAGATGTTGTAGTGAGGATGAGGAGGAGAGGATAAGGAGGATCCATCTCCAGAAGTTGGAGGCCTTTAGTAAAGGTTCTTCCTCATCTCTGCAAGGGATGAAGGATCCAGAAACTGCCCAGGATTCTTACAATTCTGTATCAGATGATACCCCTACCACGTGTTCAGACTTTCCAAAGAGATGATGCGGGATTTATTGGCTCAGATGGGTATATACAACTTGTCTATCTATCTTACACGCACTGCGCACTCACACACCTCGCACTCACACCCCTCACACTCACACCCCATGCACTCACACACTGCGCACTCACACACTGTGCCCTCACACTACTTTAGGCCAGACACACTGAGCCCACATACTACTTTAGGCCACACACACTGCACACTCACACACTGTGCACTCACACACTGCGCACTCACACACTGTGCCCTTGCACACTGTGCCCTCAGACTACTTTAGGACATACACACTGCACACTCACACCCTGTGCCCTCACACTACTTTAGGCCACACACACTGCACACTCACACACTGCGCACTCACACACTGCGCACTCACACACAGTGCCCTCGCACGCTGTGCCCTCAGACTACTTTAGGACATACACACTGCACACTCACACACTGTGCCCTCACACTACTTTAGGCCACACACACTGCACACTTACACACTGACACTCACACACTGCGTACTCACACACTGTGCCCTCAGACTACTTTAGGACATATGTCGTAATTGGCCCGGCCGCATTAGCGATTAGCTGAACCTACACGTTGTCCTCCTTAACTTGGCTATATACGAAAACGCCATTTTGAATGTTGCGGCGGCCATCCTAGACCATGAGCGGCCTCGTGGCCGACGTGCCCTTTAGTCCGTTGTCCGTTCCACTGACCACCCCAACCTGCCCAGCAACAGGCTATTTTTAGTAGTGGTCAAGCCGCACATGCGCAGTTCCCACTGACCCGTAAACTTTCAGGAATGTGCACCAAACTGACCAGCGGAGTTGTGCCCCCTCCAATGAGCTGGCAGTATTCCAAAACATGACCATATATGTCCTTAAATGTGTCTTAACTTGTGCCGCCTATCTTTTATTGCCCCAAAATTGTATATAAACGGGGTCACACCGGTGTTCGGTGTGATACCTCCTGCATTACCGAAGGGTGCTGTTTGAGTGTACCACCACCCCATGGGGTCTTAATAAACTTGTTCTTTGCCTTTTACAGTTTCCGTGCCAACAGTTCTTGAGTGTAAGTGGGTTATCTCCGGAGCGTGTAGGCCTTGGGAACCCCGAATTACTTCAATTGGCGACCACGAAGGGACTCATCGGCGACTCGGATGCCCGAAGGAGAGGTCGTGACGAAGGCTTGGAAACTCGCCATGGGCGCGCGCTGCCACGAGTGACCCGAGTCTTGGCTGCCACGGTGTCTTTTCCTTCCCTTCCGATCTGACCTTCCAGGTGGCGCCGGTCTCCGACTGAGTTTTCGAAGTGTCTGCATCGCTGAGAAAGTGCCGTTTGGCTGATTTGGCTTACAAGACCTTGGCAGTTGGAATCTGGACATTTGGGGAATTTGGGTAAGCTTTGTGATCGGTAAGGTAGTCTTCGGACGCTTACTGAAGTCCTATGATTTGTGTTCGGTAAGGTAGTCTTCGGACGCTTACTGAAATTCTGTGCTTTGTGATCGGTAAGGTAGTCCTCGGACGCTTGCCGAAGTTCTACGATTTACGTCTTTTGATTTGAGTTAGCTAACATTGTGAATTTGTGATCTTTGAACTTATATGTGTAGTGCACTTCACATAGGCAGGCATGTAGAGATGTTTCTCTAACTTTGTTTTTTTTCCCTTGAACGGCACAATTGTGTGAAGAACTGTAAGTGCCATTTTGTCCGGTGTCACGCTTTCGTGATACTTTTCGAACATGCCTGTTTTCAGCACACTCCGAGGAATGTGTTGTCTTGGAGAAGGTACCTCTATTAGGTTAGCAGAAGCACAGCCGGCTCCCCCAGAGGGAACACCAAATAGGGAAATGTACATAAAATTTGGCCTTCCCCCTATTATGTACAGTAAATTATGGCATAAGTATACCAAGGCCGATCCTGAATTGCAATGGCCTCTACACGGGTCGTTTGATTTAAGTAAAATACAATTTGTAGAGCAATGTTTGTTTCAACGCAGGTCTAGACAAAATATGTTTGATTGCGTGCGAATGTGGGAGAAAGCGGCGCGTGAGCGAATGAAGCGTGAGGTTGCCTTGGCGGACAAAGAGCAGCGCAAGGCTGCTCGGGATAAGGCTTTACAGCTTGAGGAAAAGGAGGCTCAGGAGAAGAAAGAAAGGGAGGAACGGGAACGTAAATTGCAAACGACTGGTCAATTTCCTATTCGCCGACCACTTTATCCTGTCCTTAATAATGAAATTGATGATTTTTCTTTGTTAGATCGGTCACCGCCTCCGTACGTTTCGCCGACGGCTCCGGCTGCGGATTCAGAGGATGATGGACAGGATCAGTTGAGTCAGAAGGGGGTTTCGGCTCTCAGGTTTACTGCGGAAAGGTCCGCTCATTTACGCAGTTGGGCTCGTAAAGTGAATAAGCATTGTGTTACTCAGGAGCAGTTGTTAACAGAAAAGAAAGGGTGGTCGGATCTTGAATTAATGTATTTTCTGTCCAGTCTGGCGGATGAAGTTGTAAACGCATATCGTGAACTTTCTGATACGTTAGAGCCTAAAGTGTTGTCAGTGTATCGTGAGAATTTGGCTAAAGGTGATTTTGATCTTTCAGATGTTGACGACCTGTTCAAGCAATTGATCAAGCTGCGGGATGAGACAACCCAATTGCGGGAGGAACGGAAACGGAGGCAAAAGGAGTCCGAATTGGAGAATAACGGGCGGGCTAAAGAGTGTTCTCTCCGTGGTTCAGATAAGAGTTCTGCGTTGCATGTTATGCCTATGCGTGAAGCCGCGCCTTTGTATGTTCCACCAAAAGGGGAAGGTACGGATGATGATAAATTGTCGAAGGATGCGAAAGGGTATTTTGTGTATAATTGGGTATACACGCCATGGAATAGAGCAGATGTCATGGCATTGAAAAATTCTTTACCTGATCTTCGGAAGAATCCGGCGGCATTTTATGAGGGGGTGGAGGGGGCTATATCGTCTTGTGTGATGACTCTTGTGGATATAGATTTGTTTTTTGGGCTAATTTTACCACCTGATATGTGGAGGCAAATTCGCAAAAATAATGATGAAACGATATTGGGGGGAACATGGAAAGAAATAAATGCTGCAGATCTGGATAGAGAACCAGCCTGTAAGCCTTGTCAGCTAATTCTAGACCTTCCGGCAGCTATCTTGAATAAATTAAAAACGCTTGTTCCCTCCAAAAAGATTGATTGGACCATGTTAACGTCGTGCAAGCAGAAACCCGATGAAACGGTCTCAGATTTCTTTACACGCTTCGAGGAGGCGTTTCATGATTACAGTGGTCAATCTTTAACTGACGATACGGGTCGGCATTTGTTTGTAGATAAGTATGTGGCTAATCTCCTACCAGAGATTGCAAAGCGATTGAAGTCGAGTGAAAGTTCCTGGGCCACGGCGACCCCTACGTCCTTGTTAACTATGGCTCAGTATTATGAGCGGCAGGAAGTGGAGGCTAAGGAAAGTGTAGAGAAAAAGGCGAAGGAATTGAAAACGAAGGTGATGTTGGCGCAGGTTCGGGGAACACAGGGTAGAGGGAATGATAGAGGTAGACGAGGTGGAGGAAACGCATCGTATGGTCGTACGGACATAGCGGAGGATCAGTGTGCGTATTGTAAGGAGTTTGGGCATTGGGCTGAAGATTGTCCGGTACTTCGCGAACAGCGTAGTCAGCGTGGTCGAGGAAGTGGAAGGTCAAGAGGAGGTTATACTGGAACGAGAGGTGGCGGAGGTGATCGTAGACAGATTGAGGAGAGGGGCCGTGGCCAGGACGAACGAAATGCGTTTGATAGACGGAATCAATATCAGATTTCGGAGGGAGAGAATGTGGAACACCAGGATTATGTGCATGCATAGGACTGCGTAGGATGGGGTAAGGAATCAGTTGAAGTGCCGGTAGATCAGCAAGGCCCATATGTAACAGCGGGCATTCTGGGTTCTACTGATCAATTTTTAGTCGACACAGGAGCTACTCGTAGCGCTTTGTCGAAAAACTTGGTTCCGAGGGCTCCCCTGTCTGGCGAAATGATTACGTGTGTAGGGTTTGATGGCACACCCTCCCCCAGCCCATTGTCCAAGCCCCTTGCACTATGTATTGATAAATATTTCAGTTTTGGCCAATTTTTGTTATCACCCCATACCCCAGACAATATCCTGGGCATTGATTTGCTTAAGTATTTTCGAGCGACGATACGTTGCGCTCCAGAGGGAGTGCGGGTTATTCTGAATGAAAATTACCCTGACCCTGACAGATTTTATGCTATTTTAGACATTCCAGCTTTGGCCTCTCTACCGCATACGTTGTGGGCGACCTCAGATACGGATGTGGGAGAGATGCGTATTCCACCAATACACATTACTGTTAAGGAAGGGGCCCCTCTGCCACGAGTGCCACAGTATAAGATTTCGAGAGAAGGTGAAATTGCATTGACACATATTGTTCAGGATTTGATTTCTGCAGGGGTTGTGGAGGAGGTCCCTTATAATGTTTGTAATAGCCCTATTCTACCAATTCTTAAGAGAGATACTGACGGTAAAATCTATTGATTTATTATTGATTTGCGAGAGATTAACAAAATTGTCATTCCCCAATACCCGGTGGTGTCTGATATTACGACCTTGCTTACCTTGGTTCCACCGACAGCCACCACCTTTAGCGTTATTGATTTAAAGAATGCGTTCTTTTCCATTCCTGTTCATCCTGATAGCAGATACCTGTTTGGCTTTACACTCAATAATAAATCGTATAGATTTTGCCGGGTTCCCCAAGGTTATACTGAGAGTCCTAGCATTTACAGCCAGGCTTTGAAAAGGCAGTTAGATTCCTTTAAATTGCAGTGTGGCGTCGCGCTCATCCAGTACGTGGATGACCTTCTGCTTGCCGCTGACTCCTATGCACAATGTGAACAGAGTACACTTGCGTTGCTCTCCTTTTTGGCACAACACAATCACAAGGTTTCCAAGAAAAAGCTTCAATACTGTAGACCCCAGGTGACCTACCTCGGTCATCTGTTGTCTAAGGAGGGGCGTGCATTAACATCTGATCGAATTCAAGCAATTTTAGACACACCAGTCCCCCGCACGCAGAGAGATGTACGTGCCTTTATAGGGTTGACGTCCTTTTGTAGGCAATGGATCATGGGTTTTTCACACATCATAAAACCCTTGCTAGCATTACTGTCCAAAGCTACACCGATGCCCCTTGAGTGGACAGAGGAATGTCAGAAAGCTTTTGAGCAGTTGAGGCAGGCCCTTTGTTCCGCACCCGTGTTAGGTACACCAGACTACACGAAACTTTTCACATTGTACGTGCATGAGAATGATGGGTGCGCGTTGTCAGTGTTAGTGCAATTACACGGGGATAAGCAGAGACCATGTGCATACTTCTCTGCCATTCTGGATCCTGTAGCACGAGGATTGCCTGGGTGTTTTCGAGCGGTAGCAGCAACAGCGGTGGCCATACGACAGAGTGAGGGAATAGTGTTACAACACAAATTGTTAGTGTTAGTTCCCCACGCAGTAGATGCCTTGTTAAACCAAACTAAGACCCAATACCTTACGAGTGCACGGCTAACAGGATACGAGCTGACACTCTTGGCGCCACATATTACATTGAAAAGATGCGCTACTTTGAATCCTGCCACTTTATTGCCCTATCCGGCCGAGGAGGGTCAGGAAGAAAAACATCACGACTGTGTTTTCCTGACCGAGGAACAGACAAAGGGTCGTGTCGACTTACAGGATGTGCCACTTCCAGATGTGGATGGGGAACTGTGGGTTGATGGGTCATGTCTAAGGCTGCCAGATGGTACGACTTCCGCAGCATATGCGATTACGACGCTTAAAACAGTGGTAGAAACAGCTAGAATACCACAAAAGTCGGCTCAGGCAGCAGAGCTGATAGCTTTAACAAGAGCCTGCGAATTAAGTGCCGGATTATGTGTGAACATATACACGGACAGCCGGTATGCCTTTGGAGTGGCCCATGACTTCGGGCTACTTTGGAGGGAACGTGGGTTTCTGACATCGCACGGAGAGCACATTATGCACGGAGAGCTAGTGCGTGATCTCCTAAACGCGTTGCTTGGCCCTAAGAAAGTAGCGATAGTCAAGTCAAGTCAAGTCAGGAAATTTATATAGCGCACCACATACCCGGAGGGTTTCAAGGCGCTTAGGAAGGGGAGGAGGATTACTTGTCGAATATCCATGTTTTGAGTTGCTTTCTGAATGCTAGGTGGTTCTGGGTAAGGCGAAGGTCAGCGGGGAGTGAGTTCCATATTTTGGCAGCCAGGTATGAGAAGGATCTGCCTCCCATGGTGGTCTTATTGATGCGAGGTACAGTGGCGAGGGCTTGGCTGGAAGAGCGTAGTTGGCGGGGGGGGGGTGTAGAAGGACAGTCGTGAGTTGAGGCATTCTGGTCCGATGTCATAGAGTGATTTGTGTGCGTGGGTAAGCAGTCGGAAAGTGATTCTCTTATTGACGGGTAGCCAGTGGAGGTCTCTCAGGTGACCAGAGATATGTTTGTTGCGCGGGATGTCTAATATGATCCTGGCTGAGGCGTTTTGGATCCGCTGGAGTTTTTTCTGGAGTTTAGCGGTAGTACCTGCGTAGAGGGTGTTTCCATAGTCCAGTCGGCTCGTGACCAGGGCGTGGGTGACTGTTTTTCTGGTTTCGTTGGGGATCCAGCGAATAGTCCATGTGTCATCTGGACCATCGCCTGTAAGTAAGCCGCAGGCAATTTCCACTTCTCCATGTCTTTGCTTCTCCAACAACCCTCGTCATCTAGTACCCCATCTGCTGCCAAAGCCGCGAGCTCAGATTCAGTGGCTGATTTTTGAATATCCCGTATTTCTGCTCTAGCATCACTCCATCGCTCAGCCTGTGATTGTACCACGTACATGGGCAGGCTGAGCGATGGAGTGATGCTAGAGCAGAAATACGGGATATTCAAAAATCAGCCACTGAATCTGAGCTCGCGGCTTGGGCAGCAGATGGGGTACTAGATGACGAGGGTTGTTGGAGAAGCAAAGACATGGAGAAGTGGAAATTGCCTGCGGCTTACTTACAGGCGATGGTCCAGATGACACATGGACTGGCTCATGTCGGAGCTCTTGCAATCACTCGGCTTTTAACACGAGTTTGGGAACACCCTGAGATTGCCAATACTGCAAAGAGAGTAGTGCAGACCTGCCTGGTATGTTTGCAACACAATCCTGGAAAGGGGACCCATGCTCCGAAAGGAGGGTTCGTTCCACCTTCTGCACCATTTGAGGTGCTTCAAATGGATTACATCCAACTCGAGCGCTGCAATAACCTGAAGTACGTCCTAGTGGTGGTGTGTGCTTTTAGCAAATGGGTTGAAGCCTACCCCACGAAAGACAATACGGCTTGGACAACAGCTAAGGTGTTGCTTAAGGAATTCTTTCCTCGCGTTGGAGTTTGCAAATTTTTGTGGAGCGATAATGGGCCCCATTTTGTTGGAAAGATTGTGGAATATGTACTGAAGGGGTTAGGGATTCAGCAGAAGTTCCACGCTGTATTCCACCCTCAGTCAGCAGGTTTGGTCGAGCGGTACAATGCCACGTTGAAGCTTAAGCTGGCCAAAATTGTGGCGTCTACATCATTGAAGTGGCCAGACGCTTTGCCGCTAGCACTGCTCTCTCTTAGATCAGTACCCCACTCACGAACTGGCCTTACGCCTTATGAGGTGGTGTTTGGCCGCCCGATGAATATCTGGGGGGTGCCCAAGCCGCGATTAATACATGATGTGCCTTGTGTTATGATGAATGATTATTTGGCACGATTAACAAATGATTTGCTCTCTATTCATCAACAGGTTCGAGAAGCGCTCCCTGACAACTCTACCGGAGAGGGCCATGATCTTCGTCCTGGGGACCATGTCATGATACGCTCGTTTGAGAGAGCAAGCAGTCTGGAGCCCAGGTGGAAGGGCCCCGAGCAGGTCCTTCTTGCGACCCGCACCTCAGTACGAGTAACAAACAGGAAGCGGTGGGTGCATTCGACACATTGTCGCCGTGTCTCTCCGGATCTGGTGACTCCTGCTGTACTGACTGATTACAAGGAGATCTTGGAGAAAGAAAAGAGCCCAGCTGTGACGTCGACCGAAGTTGAGGGAGCCTTCCCGGACCAAGCTGCTGCCGGAAGAGAGCGCTACAACTTGCGTCCACGATAAGAAGATTTTTTTTTTGCCTTTTTGATGACTGGTTGGTTACCGCTCCAGGTTTGTGAAACGGAAACCGGGAATTCCAAGGGGGGGGGGATCAGTTCTGCCAGAGTAGCGACACCCGTCTTGGCCCGGAGAAGAAAACAACGGCTACCTCGGAGTTCAGCACCGCATTTTTCCTTTTTTAGGTATACACACACGTGTATCTGAGACTTTGTGAACAATTTGTGCTATTTGAGACTTTGCACGAACATTCTTGAACTATGGCATCAACGGCATCACGTGATAAGAAAATACTGGGTGCCTTTCTCTTTGTCTTGACTATTGTGGTGATAGCTGTTATAGCCTGGGTAGTCGAACTTGTGGTGCCTGTACGTGAACATTTGCTGCCGACTACCCCGGCACCATCTGAACATTTTCATTTTACACTGCCCTTCCATGAAGAGCGCCACCGCCAAACGTACTTAAATAACAGCTTCATTCAGATTCTTCACCACACACATAACATGACCAATACCTCAAATTGCTGGGTGTGTGGGATGTTGCCTGGGCACCAGAAGAGAGGGGGCACCCCACTTATTCCACTCCCGTTTTCACATAATGGGTCATGCAACGCTTGGTACACCCTCCTTTTTACCCTGAGATGGCCAACTAAGGGAGGGGTGCTTTTCCGCTTGAATAAAGTATGTTTCCATGACAAGGACGGGTTTCCCCGGGCTGAGGGCACTCGTTTCGAATGGGAAGAGTATAGGCCTGATAATGTGTCTGCCCCACGAGTATATAGCAATCAGCGGAACATTAATGTCTCTAGTGCCCATGTTATAAATGTCATTGCTACAAAAGCCGATTTATGTATCAGGAATAAGGGCTCGATTGCAGTGGGGAAAAGCGAATGTAATACTACTCTTACATTTGATAGCCCGAATGGCATTTAATTTGTTGCATCACGAAATACATATTTTATCTGTGGAACGAAGGGCTACCATCAGCTTCCATTGGGGTGGTTGGGCACGTGCTATGTATCGTTTGTGTTACCTCCTGTATTCATTGCCCCTCCGATGTATCATAATGATTATACCCTGTACCATGACTTCGTTTTGAATAGGGTCAAACGAACTGTTGTTCTGGAAGACATTGACCAAACAGACACTGCATTGCAACAGTATGTGGACTTTAATCTGGGACTATTCTCCTTTGTGGGGGCTGCACTGAACAGCCGGAAAATCAGACGACTGACGCGTGTTGTCGAGGCTGTTGCGAATGACACTGCCATTGCCCTGGGGAATATTACTGAGGAACTACAGATTTCCAGAATTGTTACCCTCCAAAATCGAATGGTATTGGACGTTGTTTTAGCTGATCGTGGGGGGGGCATGTAGAATTATCGGAAGCAGCTGTTGCGTGTATATTCCGGACAATTCTCCATCTGTGTATGATGCCATCTCCAAGCTTCATAAGATTGCAGCTGAGATACACCCGGACAATGGAACTTGGACACTTTCGGGATGGTTCTGGTCCATGCTTGTAACATGGGGCTGGAAACTGTTGACGATTCTGTGTATACTTGTGGGAGCTATGTTTTTCATATGCCTATGTATTCAATGTGGCCCAGCTTTATGCTCAATGTGTTTATCCGCTTGCATACCATCAAGACGAGCTCTTGCCCATGACAAAATGATGCTTCACAAAGAGGTGACACAAATAATGTTAATAGACATCGAGGACGAACATCCTGATTATGTTCATTATGAGGTAGATTCAGCTAAACGCTAAAAGGGTCGTCTGTCGTAATTGGCCCGGCCGCATTAGCGATTAGCTGAACCTACACGTTGTCCTCCTTAACTTGGCTATATACGAAAACGCCATTTTGAATGTTGCGGCGGCCATCCTAGACCATGAGCGGCCTCGTGGCCGACGTGCCCTTTAGTCCGTTGTCCGTTCCACTGACCACCCCAACCTGCCCAGCAACAGGCTATTTTTAGTAGTGGTCAAGCCGCACATGCGCAGTTCCCACTGACCCGTAAACTTTCAGGAATGTGCACCAAACTGACCAGCGGAGTTGTGCCCCCTCCAATGAGCTGGCAGTATTCCAAAACATGACCATATATGTCCTTAAATGTGTCTTAACTTGTGCCGCCTATCTTTTATTGCCCCAAAATTGTATATAAACGGGGTCACACCGGTGTTCGGTGTGATACCTCCTGCATTACCGAAGGGTGCTGTTTGAGTGTACCACCACCCCATGGGGTCTTAATAAACTTGTTCTTTGCCTTTTACAGTTTCCGTGCCAACAGTTCTTGAGTGTAAGTGGGTTATCTCCGGAGCGTGTAGGCCTTGGGAACCCCGAATTACTTCACATACACACTGCGCACTTACACACTGCACACTCACACTGCTTTAGGCCAGACACACTGAGCCCACATACTACTTTAGGCCAGACACACGCTGCACCCTCACACTACTTTAGGCCACACACACTGTGCCCTCACACACTGCGCCCACACACTCTGCACCCTCACACACTCTGCACCCTCAGACACTCAGCACCCTCAGTCACTCTGCACACTCACACACTCAGTTCCACATAATTATATGCTACATAATTACACTGCACTCAATGCAACATACATTCCAAACGATACCACTCAGTGCCACATAATTACATGCCACACAATTACACTCTACTGAATACATACACTCCACACAATACCACTCAGTGCCACATAATTATATGCTACATAATTTCCACTGCGCTCAACGCAACATACACTCCAAATACCACTCATTGCCACATAATTACACACCACATAATTACACTCTACTAAATGCAACACACAATACCACTCAGTGCCACATAATTACACGCCACACAATTACACTCTACTGAATACAACATACACTCCTCATAATACCACTCAGTGCCACATAATTATATGCTACATAATTACACTACGCT
Source organism: Lissotriton vulgaris (assembly GCF_964263255.1). NCBI lineage: Eukaryota > Metazoa > Chordata > Amphibia > Caudata > Salamandridae > Lissotriton > Lissotriton vulgaris. The sequence continues at coordinate 172,866,653 of NC_141688.1, forward strand.
CAACTCAACATACGCTCCAAATACCCCTCAGTGCCACATAATTACACACCAGATAATTACATTCTACTGAATACAACATACACACCAGACAATACCATTAAGTGCCACATAATTACATGCCACATAATTACACTGTGATCAACGCAACATACATTCCAAATACCACTCAGTGTCACATAATTGCACGCCACATAATTACACTGCACGCAATTCAACATACACTGCAAATACCACTCAGTGCCACATAATTTTGCGCCACATATATGCACTGCACTCAATGCAACATACACTACAAATACCACTCAGTGCCACATAATTATATGCTACATATTTACACTACGCTCAACTCAACATACGCTCCAAATACCACTCAGTGCCTCATAATTACACACCACATAATTACATTCTACTGAATACAACATACACTCCATACAATACCACTCAGTGCCACATAATTATATGCTACATAATTACACTGCACTCAATGCAACATACACTCGAAATACCACTCAGTGCCACATAATTACGCGCCACATAATTACACTGCACTCAATGCAACATACACTACAAATACCACTCAGTGCCACATAATTACATGTAACATAATTACACTGCACTCAATGCAACATACACTCCAAATACCACTCAGTGCCACATAATTACACGCCACATAATTACACTGTACTCAATGCAACATACACTACAAATACCACTCAGTGCTACATAATTGCACGCCCCATAATTACACTATCTATCTATCGCTCTCACTCTATCTATCTATCGCCCTCACTCTAACTATCTATCGCCCTCACTCTATTGATCGCCCTCACTCTATCGCTCGCCCTCACTCTATCTATCACCCTTCCTCTAGCTATCTATCGCCCTCCCTCTATCTATCGCCCTCCCTCTATCTATCGCCCTCACTCTATCTATAATAATAATAATCTTTATTCGGAATGTCAAAATTTAGAAATCCATAAAAGCAATACATTGTAAAAAACAATTTTTAAAAAAATAAATGCGAGGTGATTGGATAAAACAAGAAAATTCCACAACTAATTTGTAAAATCATTGATTTGCTTAAGAAGATTATTTTAAAGATTTTTTCTATGTCTATGTATACACTTCAGAAAATTAAGAACATGGTAACAAGTGGCTTCAGTGTCCAAAAGCTGCAGGCACAGCATGGCAGGGCGGCACTGCCTGAGACCCCAGGATTTTAACAGAGTCAATTGCCAAACTTTGCGATGTTCCTGATAAAACTTGCAAAACAAGACAGTATGGAGGGTAGTTTGTGTTGATTTTTCGTCACAGGGGCATAAAGGTGGATTCGGATCCCAGACATTTGGAGTTGGGAAAGCTACCAGTCTGTGAAACATATTTAGTCTGAATCTTATGAGAAGGTAGCGATCAAAAATGCCAATGTTAAGGGTTAGATAAGGCTGGATTGAAAAGGTAGATTGGACCATTATCGCATGTTGAACAGACGGTTTGCCTACTTCTGATTGTAATCTTAAATTTTCCAGATGTTCCAGGGCTAATGTCTTTAGTTGTTTCTTAGTGAGTTCTCCGATTTTGTCAGGATTTAAGTAATATTGCTCTGCCCCAAGGTCTATGAAGAAGTTCCTGATATAGGCTAACCATTTGATTTTTAGAGCATGGTCTAATGACATTGCATCTACCAGTATCATCTTGGTGAGGTCATTTTTTTCTGAGGTCCAAATGTGACGCCATAGGAGTAGCGGTTGTATTTTTGCAAGGTCTTCGATATGTGGGACACCAAGTTCAGCATGGCAGACAAAAGTTGAAGATCGCTTTGGGGCCAACAGAAGAAATCTAAAAAAGTTATTTTCTGCTGTTTGCAGGGAAGTGACATACGTATGACCCCATAAACATGCTCCATATAGGGCTGTCGATTGGCATTTGGCCTTATATATTGATAACAATTCCAATTCTGATGGCCTTTAGAAGAGGTCTAAAAACATGGCTCTTCACTCAGTAAGCACGCGCCGTCACACCAGTCTATCTTTCTAGCGCCAGGACACCTCCGGGTATTAGAGCGCTCTATAAATATGCAAAATAAATAAATAAATAAAATGGGCGGTCGTTTTCCCAGTTTTTGTGAGAAGGTCACCAATGCCGCTAACGCTCTTTTAAAGCAGTGTTTCCTGGCTTCCACTGCCTTTTTCCAGGAGAGTTTATTGTCCATTGTAACTCCCAGATAGCAATATTCGGTTGCAGAGTCTATTTTCTGAGTATTAAGGGTAATGTTTTTTTGATGTTTTCTCCCTGTCCCTGCCGTCATCACAAAAGTCTTTTTCACATTTATGTGAAGGTCTAAGGTACCCATGAATTGAGAGTATCTGTTGAGGACCTTTTGAAGTTCGCAGGGAGTTCGTGCCAGGAGGACAGCGTCATCCGCGTAGAGCAGAGCGGGAATTGGGCGATGTTTTGCCTGTGGAAGGTCCCGGGCGCCCTTCAAAAGCTCTACCTCCAAGTTGTTAGTATAGAGGGAGAAAAGGAAGGGCGCCAGGACACATCCTTGTCTGACTCCGCGCTCCACTCTAAAGGATGCTGTCAGCTCTCCCTTTGTGCCATATCGGACTCTAGCAGAGGGATTGGAATACATTTCCCTTAAAAAGTTCAGGAGTGGGGGATCTACCCCCATTTGGGCTAAAAGGGACCACAATTTGGTATGAGAGACACAGTAAAACGCCGCGGACAGGTCCACGTATATCATATAGAGTTTATCTTTTTTGGCGTGTACATATTTTCCAAGGATAACAGAGAGGTTTAAGGCTTGCTCCACAGTTCCAAAACCCTCTCTGAAGCCAAATTGTAAATCAGATAGTATACCTCTCTCCTCCACCCAATCTTGAAGTCGCTCCAGAATCACCCTACCTGCCATCTTCTCTATAGAGATATTGGGCGATAGCAAGCAGGGTCCTGACGGTTACCTTTCTTGAATATCGGTACCATGACGGACCTTGTCCACGACTCCAGAATTTGGGCCCAAAGATCTATTTTATATTTAAAAAAGTCAGCCGGGACTCCATCCGGGCCTGGAGCTTTTCCACTTTTGGTTGAGTTCAGGGCCAGAAGGATCTCAGAGATTTCGAAGTTTATTTCAATAGGGTATATTGGAGGCTTTGCTTTCTCCTCTTCTGTTTCTTGGTCTGAGAATGGTTTTTGGAAGATTTTAGCAAAGTGTGATACCCATTCTGACGCATCTATCGCGACTTCGATTTTTGGTACGGTGTCATCAGCCAGAAACGGGGTTCTTATTATTCTCCAAAAAGCCTGGCTGATTTTTTCCTGAGCACTGGTGTGGAGTTCGTCCCAAATGGCTTGCTTAAGTTCCGCTTTTCTCTTTTTTCTAATTTTATGATATTCCTTTCTTAGGGCGGATATAGTATGGGGTCCCTTTCATCTTTATTTAGAGCTAATTTAAGTTTTGAATGAGCCTGGGTACACTCTTGTTTGAACCAACCTTTTTTTCGGGATGGACCAGCTTTGTGTTTTGCTGTGAATAGAGACTTTATTTTGTCCATGATTTGCGCAAAGTTATTAAGGAGTTCCTCATCTTCTGTCGACGTAGCAAGGCATTTATTAATTTGGGGATATACTGATTTTATCAGATCTTTAGTGATTTCCTCAGGATTTATCTTCCCCCACTTTATTGAATACCCATTTAATTTGCCCATGTTTATATTTTCTTGGGTCAGTGCACTAGCTATCGTCATGGGAAGAGTCTGTTGACGATTTAAAGTCAATTCCATTTTAAGTATGGCGTGGTCACTTTGGGAGTTGGGTATAACTTCAAAGCTTTTTACTCTAGGTTGTAGGCTTGCTGATATTATAATGTAATTGACCGTGGTACTGAAACCTCTTCCTATATAGGTTGGTGCTAGTAGGCTGGTTCTGTGATCCATAGTATTTACTATTTGGAGGTCCAGGTCTGATAGGAGATCGTTCATTGTTCTACCCAGATTATTGTGTGCGAAATGGATAAGAGAGTCACCTTCCTCTGTCACCATATCAGGACATTTTTGCTTTGGGTGAGTACATTGATGTAGGTTAAAGTCACCTGCCCATATTATGGATACTACACCCCTTGCTCCTTGTTTCTGTCTAAGGGTAGTTAGTTTTTTATGAAGGTGAGCCAAAACTCTCTGAAGTTGTAATTCCTCAAGGTTATTATAGAAGTTGATGATGGCTACAAACTCTTTTTTTGGTAGAGAAATACCGATGATCTGGAAGTTGGGGTCCAGCTCAATGATATTTATTTTTATGTTTTGAATGGTGTTAGCTACATAGATATTTAGTCCTCCCTCTGGTCTACCCTTTTGTCCCACCAGCGCAGGGGAGAAGTATGTCTTATACCCCTGTAGATGCTGTTCTAGTTGTGACCATGTCTCCTGTATACAGACTATTTGATGTCTGTGTACATGGTACATGATAGTCCCATCCTCCACCTTTGACCGTAGTCCTGCAATATTCCAGGAGATCAGCCTCAAAGTTGGTGAGTTATTTTTGAGGGTTTTATCTGTTTATCTGTAGGTTACTAGGAATAGCTGGGTCTTCAGGGATTAGAGGGGTGTCTGGGAATGCCGGTGAATCAGGAGTTTTAGAGGCCTGTTCTTCTGGCTGTGGTGGTCAGTCGACACACTCTAGGCCACTATACATATTTGTTAGAGGAAGACCGTTCCAGCCGTCCCAACGTGGGGGTTCTCTATAATTTCTCCACTGCTCTTGCCCTCTCCATTCGTCCCTTTCTCTGCCTCGATGATGAGGGCCTACTGTATACCAGGGTCCCACTATTTGCGAGGGGACATCTTGAAATGTGGGTGGGTAGAAAAAAGAGAGACGTTTTATTCCTACCCCCCGTTTATGGTATGGCCTTCTCCTGAGCAGATATGTTCTACTATTCTGGGGTCCTCGAAGGTTATTAGGACACAGTCCCCCTGTATTGATTTTCTACCATGACCGACCCAAGGGGCTCTTCTGACCATCAGGATTCTGGTGGAGCAGTAGGGGGGTGGTGGTGGGCGATTTATGCTAAGCCAGTGTTGTATTTTGTTTTTTAATGACCAGTTTGGTTTGTTTTTTTGATCCGTGAGCTCTGGTACCCCTGTCAGTATGACAACAAAGGGACTCGCTTCTGGTGGAAGTGTTACTGGTCTTATTACTGGCCGTGTCTCGCCCTGTCGTTGTGTTTCTCTTGGTCGGTGTGATTGAGGTTGTTTAGTTGAAGGTTGTGTACTTTTTGTAGCTGTGGTAATAGAAGTACTGGGGTTGCTATTATTTCCTGGTGGGATTTTTGCAGCTACGGTACCTGATGGTTTAGTGTTGGTTGGAATTGTAGCTTGGGATTTCGGAGCTGTAATAAGTACAGGGGTCGGATTTTTTGCAGTAGGTATAGAGGTCGAGTTTTTTGATTGGGCCACAGAGGTTATGTTTGCCGGTTTTTGTGCTCCGGGTTTTTGTACTTTTCTTGAGTTTTGTTCGCAGTTTGAAGCAGAGTTAACTTTTACCGAGGCTGAGAGTTCTACTACAGCCTTTTCTAATTTTGCGAGGGTATCTTGGATGGGTGAGAGGGATTTATGAAGAAGATTTTCAATTTTTTCCAAGAAGTCAAGATTGTAATTAGAATCGGTTTTATTTATTGGGGAGTCCTCAGATGCTATCATTAAATTAATCGTGGGTGAGACTTCGTGATGTATACTCACAGTATGCCTACTCTGGTTACCCAGCAAGGGGGGACTAAGTGTGCTTCCTACTTCCTCTGTTGTGGGTGGAGTTTGTTTTTTCGTTGGTGTTTTATTTGTCTCTGCAAGGTTCTTTTTCTTTTTTATGGCTCCCTCCCTCCTTCCTCTTTCCTGTCTCACCTCCTCTGGTGTAGGGTGTGGAGCTAAATCAAGAGTTTTTTCTAAGTCGGAGTCATCTATCAGTTGAGATTCTGAGAGTTGTGACACCGATAGATCCACTATATTTGGGAGGCTCTGCCTGTTGTTAATCGCTCCCTCGCTATGTCTCTGGCCTTTGGGAGGAACTGGTGTTCTAGCAGTTGCTATGTGGCCCATTGAGGATCGTCGGGCCTCCAGGAGGTCTTGGGATACTCTCCGTTCTATGAGTGTAATGCTCTGATCTATAAAAGTGTTAGCCTTGGTTATAAAACTATCTATAGGGCCTGTTAATTTTCCTTTCTTTGCTGCCGTCTTGCTTCTGCTTCCTCTTGAGGACATATTTGTGCCGTAGGGATATTGAGTAGGGAAATTGTAGGCTAAAAGTTAGGGGGGTGGCCCAGCCCGGCTCTATCCGGCCTCTAACGGCCTAAAACGGCCCGCTCTTTGCCCGGTCTTAGCCCGAGCTACGACCCGCGCGCGTCCCGCGTCTCGGGTGAAATGTTGATGGTTATGTAGTTGTCGGTGATGGGCGTGTCCGTGGGCGTTGCCGCCGGGGGAAGAGGAACCAGCTGAGCAACGTGATGGTTGCTGGTCCTCGCAGTCCCCCGGCTTGCAGGTGATAGGTAATGCCCAAGCCTCGAACCCTTAGGACTCCAGCTGGGAGCGCTAGACTGACGCTGCCGAATGCAGGTCACGCTCACACCAGCGAGTCCTCGGGGAGGCAGCAGTTAGATGAGCAGAGAGTTTTGGAGTTGCGTGGACCCTGGCTCCGTCCTCAGCGCAAAACAAGCTGCAGAATCTACTTCTGGGGACTGAGGTGGACTCCGTGCAGGGAGCTCCATGCAGGGCTTCTTGGCGCTGTGATACTTACTGAGATATCCTCACTCTATCTATCGCCCTCACTCTATCTATCGTGCTCACTCTATCTATCACACTCCCTCTAGCTATCTATCGCCCTCCCTCTATCTATCGCCCTCACTCTATCTATCACCCTCACTCTATCTATCGCACTCACTCTATCTATCGCGCTCACTCTATCTATCGCATCACCACAGGAACACTCAGCACCACCACAGCATCACTCAGGGGCACCACAACATCACTATGCGCTACCACAGCATCACTGAACGCCACAGCATCACTCGTCGCCACAACAACATCACTCACCACCAGCACGGCATCAATCTGTGCAACTATTCAACAACAACTGGTTCAAACATGTTCTCTCAATGTTTCAAGCTTCATTACAAATGTCACAAAAAGATGTTAATATTTCACTTCTGTTCTTGGATTTTCGTCACAATAAAATACACTGAACATAATCTTCACAAAAGTTATTTACAAAAGTTAAAGTTATTGCCATTTTAAATTACCATAACTTTTATTTAAGTATTAAATATTTTTTTTAATTAAAAGCCATTGTTATTTGTAATATCAATACATCTAAGTCACGTAAATACAACACATATTGCATTACAAATGCTATAGGTGTCACATTTGCGAAAGTTATAACTATTGGCATTTTAAATGACAAAGCTATTAATTTCGCAATTTTCAAAACCAACACATAAATAAAAAAGGTGTCATTTAAAATACCAATGTCTCAAACTTTCCTAATGTGGGACCTATTCCATTGCAAATGCTTGTTAAATAGTCTTCTAGCGGATCATGGAGACGTTCTGTACTCAGGCCCAGCCTCACCACACGCCTACTCTCATCTACTCAGCACATGTATACCCTCACAGGTGACAAGCAGTGCTCTACAAATCCACCTAACATTACATTACAATTTCTAACTTGGCAATACTAAGTCCATCTCTGGTACTGTCCAGGTGCACAGCTTGGGACATCATTTTGATAGAAGTCGGCCTATTTATTTACTAACCAACAGAGCGGTGTTCTGCCAGCGTCTGAGAGCCACTGATAGGTCAAGTTTACACGATAACAGGGAAATGAGTCTTATTGAAACACATCATAGGTATTTTCATTGGCCTGCAATCCTGACCTGCTAGTGGCCCTTGGGCACCAGGTCTGGGCACTAAATATCATAAGGATATTCTGAAAAAAACGATATAAGGATCAGAGCTCTAAGTGAAGAGCGGCCACTGATGGAAGATTCCCAAGTCTCAGGTTCACATCATGTTGAGTTTAGCCTTTTAGCCTTCTGTGATTGGTAAAATGAAGACCATCAATGGGGGGGGTTAGGGATCGTTTTAATTTGGAGCGTTTCATGTAACTGTCCGAACTAAATACAAATGTTTCAGAAAAAAAGATGCATCTCAGAACAGAAGTACTAATCGTTTTGCACACCACATTTGTAATTTCATGGAAATTAATCAAAGGAAATGAATGAATGAATGAATGAATGAATGAATGAATGAATGAATGAATGAATGAATGAATGAATGAATGAATACTCTCTTCTATAGCGCATGGCTACCCAGAGGCATCCCAGCGCTATCAGACCAGAAGACGGGTGGAGACACTCAGTGAAACAGGAATGTCTTCAGTAGCTTCCTGGAGGCCAGATGATTAGTTTTAAGCCTGATGTTATCGGGGAGTCTGTTCCAGAACTTGGCTGCTTGGAAGGAGAGCTGGCGGCCACCCATGCGAGCTCGCTTCACCCTTGGAACTACCAGCAGATTACGCTGGTTGGATCTCAGAGATCTAAGAGACTGATGTTGACGAAACAGGGGGCGGAGAATAATAGGGCCGATATTAGAGATGGATTTATGCACCATGCACATAGTTTTAAACAGGATCCTTTCCTGTATTAGCAGCCAGTGAAGAGACCGCAGTGACGCCTTTGCTGAGCTGGGTCTGAGTATATTCATGAGTAGCCAGGCTGCACATTTCTGTATGGCCTGCAGCATTTGCATGGAACCTGCTGGGGCCTCAAGATAGACAGCATTTGTATAGTCCAGCCGAGAAAGAATCAGCGCCTGGACCAGCACGCATCTGGCCTCAAACGGAAGAAGAGACAAGACCTTCCAGAGGACCCTAAGCAGACCGTAGCAGTTCGCAGCAACTTTTTTGGCCTGAACTTGAAATCCCAGAGTAGTGTCAAGCCATACCACCAGGCTCTTTATTTGGTTCTTTGGGGTGGGAGGAGGGCCCAAACAATTTGGCCACTATGGGTCAATATTAATAGGAGCTTTATAGCCCAGAAGCATGATGTCAGTTTTGGACCCATTTAATTTTAGGAATGTGGAGGTCATCCAATCTAGGACTTTGGTGAGACACGGGGTCAAGTTGTTAATCCCCTGGTCTCTCACGTCATCCCTCGCTAGGGAGATGACCAACTGCGTATCATCAGCGTAGGTGACAAGCTGAATTCCCCAGGGAAGCACCACCTCAGCTAATGGTCTCATGTAGATGTTAAACATGGTAGGACTGAGTGAAGATCCCTGGGGAACGCTGTGATGCAGTAGAAGTTGGTCAGATAACACCACCTCCTCAAAGACGGAGAAAAATCTATCCAATAGAAAAGACTGGAGCCATTTGAGGGCCATTCCCGAGACTCCTGCGCGGCGGAGACGATGTAGCAGGAGGGGGTGGTTGACGGTGTCGAAGGCCGCGCTACGGTCCAACAGGACCACCGCAGCGCATCCTTCGGCATCCACAATACCCCTGGTCGCATACACCACTGCCACCAGAGCGGTCTCTGTCCCCTGCTTAGCTCTAAATCCCGTCTGAGAGGAGTGGAGGGCTCCCGTGGTCTCTACAAAAGAGGAAAATACATGGTTGACATGTTTTTCGGTTATTTTACTAAGCCCTGGTAATAATGAAATGGGCCTAGAATAATTGGCTAAGTCTTCAGGGTCCATGTTAGTTTTTTTTAGAAGGGCCTTAACTTTTGCTAGCTTCCGGGGGGAGGACACCACCGCTGTCTTCAAGGAAGAATTTATAACATGCATTGTAGCGGGACACACAGTCCCAGACACCTGTTTAAGAGCCGATGGTGGCGCAACATCCAAAGGGGAGCCCGATTTGAGGTTACCAAGGAGTCTTTCCACCGAGGCCAGATCGAGCAACGGGAAGGAGTCGAGAGTTCCAACAGAATCTGGGATGATCGCGTCGGAGATCCCGTCCTCACTCTCAGTCAGGCCAGGGGCCTGGACACTTGGCACAAAGCCGGAATAAATGTCAGTTACCTTGGCAGCAAAAAAAGCGGCAAGGTCATCATAGCGTTTCTGGGGATCGGGGCGGCACTAATGGCACTGGAAGGGGTGACCAGAGATTGAAATATTTTAAAGATTTCCCTGGGCATATTAGCTGCTTCTGAAATTCTTTCCTGAAAGTACACGGATTGCGCAGTTTTTAATTGGTTTTTGTATGTTCTGAGCGCTAACCTGTATTCATTTTTTGCAGTGGCTGAGAAATCCTTTCTCCATTTCCTTTCCGCCCGTTTACAGCTTTCTTTTAGCTCCTTTAGTTCCCCAGAATACCGAGGTTTTTTAATTTTGCCTACCCAATGGCACACTGCTTTCTTGGGCAGGGTGGAATCTAATGTGGAGTCTATCCACTTATTAAAGCCCAAATTGGCGATGATTGGGTTATCGTGAGGAACTGGGGGGGGGGGGGGGGGGGGCTGGACCTCTTCATGGGCGACATCCCATTCCTCCGCCGATAGCTTCAACCATGTCCGGTTCAAATTCTTAGATAGACTGACTATATGATTTTGGTCAGATGGATACCAAACAAAGGAAAGCAGGGCATGGTCTGACCAAGGGACACAAATGGGCTGGTCACAACTGATATTACCCAGATTAGTAAATAAATGATCTAATAGATGACCGGCTACATGCGTAGATCCTGACACAATTTGTTCCAATTGCGCTACCCCCAAGGTGTCCAGTAAATATTGCGATGAAGAGGCTTCTGCGTTATCAAGATGTATGTGCTGTAAATGATGGAAAAATAAGCACCAAACATTTTTTTTGCTTTTCTCTTTTTTACTAATACTTAGTAGGCAAACATAGTATAGAACTATCAACTCTGCTTTTCGATGGCCAGGTTGCCTTCTCCGCTCCTCTCCCCATGCCAACCGCCTAGTGTCGAAATGACAAGTTCTTCTGCTAATGGATGTCGGCGAGTGTTTGTGTGTGAGATGGAGGGGCGGGCGGAGGCTGTTTGCTTACTACTTAAAGCATGTCTGCCAAGACCCCGCTAAAGTGTAAGAGACAAATCACGTGCGAACCTGCGCCTCGCGCCCCGGGGCGATGTGTATTTGCCTATTCTATTGATGTCTCTAACTCAATTACCTGGGTGGGCCTCGTTTTAAAAATGAATAGAGGCAGACTTCCGGTGGAAACTAGCGCCCTAAAATGCACGCTTCTGTGTGTGTGAGATATGCAACAAGAGACCCCCATAGGCACCCCGGCATCTCATGCCCCTGTGAACTGCGCCTCTTACTGACTCTTAGAGCAGGGCCGGCTCTAGGCTCATGGTCACTCTTAAATAAATACAGATCTGATGCTGTGCGTTCGATTACACGTGCACCACGATTGGCAGATAATCTGATCAATAAATATTGGAAGCTGCAAGACCTGTTGAGCTGTTGAGAGGTCATGTTTACTTCACAGCCTAGGTGCGATGGGGTGTGGGGCCTTTCCAGCTACTTTGTGATAGTTACTAAAAAAACTGTAACAATATAGTTTTAAAACTCGACAACAGGCTTGATTTTTCCGCAAAAATGAATTCTCCAATACTCTATACATTGATCTTAGTAGCTCAGAAGGCTGTTATTTGAAGGTGGTTAGACAAAACCTATGGAAGAAGTTAGACTTTTACATTGTAATATGTGTAGAACAGTAGAAAATAAATGTACCCATTAATTGAAAGCACTAAAATCCTCAAGACGTGGTGGGGCACCCTAAATATAAGGGCTAGGTGATTAAAACCTGCTCTGAGTTGACTTCTAGTCTAATCAGCAGACCAGGTGTTTGGATTCCAGCAGGCTGGCTCGGCCTCTCATCCTTCCCGGTTAGTGAAATGACTGTCCTCTGTGGAGTATTGATGGCATTCATAAATCACAAAACTTAAAAATGTTCTACGAAGTGCTGTATAAAATCAGGTTAATAATAAGATTCATATTGATAGGTTCATAAGGAATTAAATATAAATATCTATTAGCAGTATCTGTAATAGAATGGCCCCTATGTGTACTATTGTTATAATTATCTTACTTACACTTCCCAACATAAAGTCACATAAAATGAGAAATAGATAACTAGACCATTTATCACATGGCATATGCTAATCACAGATATATTCATAACAAAACCATTTATCACATGGTATATGCTAATCAAAGAAATGTTCTTAACAATACAATTTAACACATAACATATACTAAGCACAGATATGTTCTTAGCTGGCGGCTGATAGGCTGCTGACTGGTGCAATGCCTCCTGCTTTCAGTACCTTAGTGGGTAAACATAACATGCAACGTTATAAGGCACGTATTCCCAACCCAAAGGGTATCTTGGTGCTACTGACAGACGGATCTTCATGGTGACCCAACTAAATGAACCCTTACTCTTTGGACAAGGGAAGGACAAAGATATATTTCTGCAGTGAATGCAATAGTCCTACATTGTAATTGGCCCACTGGACAGCCTGAGACAGAAAATAAGTAAAACTCTAACACTATCACCTCATCTTCCCTTGAGGATAAACACCCTGATATATATTGATATGTTACAGAACCCCTGAGAGCCTCTTTATCTACCTACTTCCAACATGAGAAGGAGCAAATATGAGTGTAGGACAACATCCCTTTGTTGCTCAAGTACATCTGTACACAACGACAGCTTATTTCAGAGATGCCGCATGCGCCGGGTGATAATTCAAGAAGTGTTCTCACTGACTGATGCGGAATCACGCGAATGGCGCCGCACAGAGTTCGGACTTCTTAGAGTCCAAGGAAATGACGTCGGCCGACTATGCCAGTGTAATGGGAACAGAAGAAAGATGAGAAGGTTGGAAGGTGGTTCTGCCTGGATATGGAAGGTGACGCTAAAGTTACTCCTTCCCTTGTGCTCAAGACGCCTTTCACTGTCGCGTCAGCTGAGATGGACCTTGTACACGAAGCGAGGAGTGTACAAGCACTTGCACTTACCAAGGCCAGTGACGTGAGACTACAGGATCACGTGATGCACATGGGTCTGACAATGCGCAGAAGGTTGTTAGACAAAGGATGAAACAAGAAAGGGAATGCTGTCAAATAAGACGGCGCATCTGGTAATCCGAGACAGGCACCAGTCAAGTTTATCAGAACTAGAGATTTATTTTTCACTTGTCAATACTGCTGTGATTCTGGGTAAGAGGTAAGAGTAGTTTTTGTACCGCTCTGAGCACCGTTCGGGCCGCAGATCACCAGCTCACCGCAGGCTTCCGCTCACTGCCTCCCATCGCCTGTAGAAAGTGATTTACAGACTTCTTGAGCCAATTAGCGTCTGCGTCTTACAACGGGGGGGCTCATCGGGGCTCCTCTGAAGTACAAATCGGCCGGGCGGCGGCTTAAAGGTGTCCTCCAGGTGGCTGTGCCTTCGGGACAGGCAGTGCTGTCCTGCAGCTAAATCCACATGGGAGGGCCCTGTCCACCCAAGAGCCCGGCCTGTCAATACAGCTGCTGAGCCCAATCACAACACGGCTTAGCCGGGATTTGTTTATTACTGGCGAGGTTAAGTAATTGTCACGGGATCGGGAAGGCAGGCAGGACTGGTTCCGGTGGGCCAAGTGGGGTGGGTTCTAGAGACGGTCTTTTTGGAGAAAGGTGTCGACCTACATTTCTCACTCCCTAACGTATGAGAACTTAAAAACGTGATGTATTAGTACACCGTGTGCCAGTGAATTCGATGCGTGTTCTGCACAGTTGATGGTACCTGCTTTCTGCAGCCACCCTTTTCAGAACTGTTTTCAGGAAGCTTAGCGGATTTCCGAGATGAACCTGAGCGCTCTGTGTAACGGGTGACACTGACATCACCTCCAATGTACCTTCTATAAATCTGATGCGGCCTGGCCGGAATTCGAACGTGAGTGGCAACTGCACGCCTGAGCAGCGAGCGTTTAACCCTTAGTCATCTTAGCGCCTAGAAATTGTACATTATAACTTCAATAAGTATTTCTTGCACTATGTTAACTCTTTCTTGGTTTCAAACGGAAGACACTAATGTTACTCAGGCGGGGTATCTCTATATTCCAATTTAGTAAAATTGTACTTTAGAAAAACAAATTGTTGGTAAACACCATCACGAAAACTATATGTGTTTTTTAAATTCTAGTTATAGAACGCTTAAAAAAAAGAAAAATGAAAGAACAATTATGCATCATAAGAATGTCATTCATGTATGTCCCTCATGTCCTTGTATGCATATCTATATTTTAACAAAAACAAATTGGAAATAAAAAAAGATGCTTTGGTAAAGATCGTATGTGCTACAATTCTTAAGAATAACTTTCGATTTTTATTTCAGAAGGCAAACTATTTTTGCTTCGTGCAGACAGTGGCCACCAAAGCACAGGTAAAGAGCAGAGAGTTGGAGACGACCTTGTCGCAGAGGGCAGGGAGGGGGCAGGCCGAGGTGGTACTTTGAGGGGCCTTACCTGAGGTCAACATTGTTTCCCCTCTCTGCAGGTAACTGTGCACCAGCCAGCTTAGAAACAGTGGACTTGTTATAGAGGCAGCTCAAATAAAATGTAATTTGCATGTAACCAGGACTGGCCGTCGGGTCCTAGAAGCCCGCAGTGTCGTTGCGCTTTGTTCTTTGCTAGGCCATTGTCACTTGAAATAACCCATTGAGCCATGAATTCAGCTCCATTCCAAATACACATTACTCGCTATTACTCCTGGAACAGACACGGTTCGCCTGTGGCCTCCATGTCTGCTGCTCAGGTTCGACAGGTGAGTGGGTTTGAGGGGTGGCGGGGCTGGGTCCAGACGCCCTAATGAGATTTGGTAGCTGACGAGATCTGAGTGGGGATGCGGTGTCAAGCGCAATGGCCTAGGCCTCCTAGCGTTTATGCAGACTCCATGTGTGGGAGGATTTAATTTTTTTTTTAAAGGGTTGGAGGTGTTCAATGGAGATGGCGCGGATGCAACATTGAGGAATGAAGAATAGAAAGGGAAAGTAAAGGAAACGTAGAAGGTTGTTAGACAAAGGATGAAACAAGAAAAGGAATGCTGTCAAAGGGAAGGGAAAGCAGAAGGTTGTTAGACAAAGGAAGGTTTTAGGTTTTAGGACTACGGATGGAGAGGGCAGAGCAAAAACCAATGTGCAGACTGTACCTGGCAGCAAAGCTCAGACTTCTTGTCTGGCGCGAGGACAGAAGAGTAGTGGTTATAGATGTAAAGTGTCCGGATGCCCCGGATTTCCAGGTACATCTACCCCTTGTATAGGGCCCGAATCCCCCAGCATGCTCCACGCTTGCCCAACCCACCAATTAATCAGGACTTTGAGAAAGGGTGGGTGTAAAAAGGCCATGTTTAATGACAACACTCATAAACATGATAAACATGATTATTAAAACACATTATCAAATTATAAGCAACATTTATTATTGAATCATATTATCAACTTGCATTATGCGTTATTCAAACTGTATTTGCTCATAAATTCTTCTTTCCCCCAGCACCAAGGGGCCCTCTGGTTCGCATCTCCCCAGGTTGAGATGCCCACGCAAGGTGCAACCCACCTGCGCCCCTGAGCGATGGGCCCCAGCACTCGGGTCCTTGTCCGCCATTTCCAGGGCCCCACCTCTCATCCACCAGGCTGCCTAGGAGGCTCGTACCTGTCGCCTTAGCCTCCCCAGCCGGTGGCCTCCATCCCCCTGCAGAGAGCTTACCTTCTCTCCCCTCAGTGCTGGCCTAGGGAGTGCGCAAGGCGGACTCCCGTCCATTTTGTAAGTCTATCACTGGTCCAATGTCTCTCTTCCGCAACACACCCCTCCAAACTACTGCCTTAAAGGGACAGGTGGGCGGGAGTTTCGAAGCATTATCCTAAGGCGAGGGGAGTGAGGTCGAGCAGGGTGCGAGCCGGTCCGGTGCTGGCGAGGGAAGAGACCGAGTTCTTTGTAATCTTGACCTAAATAGGTCACGACCTCTGCCCCCACGCCTCCACCGGACGTGCGGCACCCCCCCTACTCCGGAAGCACTTCCTCCAGCCGGCCGCCCATAGGGCGGCTGGCCAGATACCCTGACCAATGGTGTTGCGTGGGCCGGGGGAGCGGGCCATAAAGGCGGGCTCGTCTAGCCTCGCCCTTTGTATTTTAAGTGTCTATCCTTGCAGTTGTATGTGAGTGAACCGCATGTTCTGGTTTGGGAAGAGGGTCGACCAAGCACACACGGAGGCAATCATGTGCAGGCATTTGTGGCAGCACCAATAAGGAAGCAGCCTAAACAACACAGAAACCGCGAGCCAAATTTGCATTTTAATTATCCTATTTTATGATCGCCAAATACCAACTAGGGTACCATACTGTATCATTGTCATCGACGTACAACGTAGGGGTGCACTGCCGCTTCAGTCATTTTGCACCCCACTGTCAGTAAGTACAACATTGTAGTCCTTTGTCTGTGTCAATGGCATGTCCCGGTTTCTGTCACCCTAATTGCTCTCAACCAACAGCAAGTCATGCGGATAAGGTTACAAGATGGCTGCAGGCCTGTTTTATTTTTTAAGACAAGTCGTTGTTTACAGGTGCGTGATTTACGCTGGAGCCTCTCACGTGGTCATGGCGAGGGTCAACATCTGGTTACTATGCGCTGCTTTCAGTAGACTCCCAGGGCCGTGCTTGGGTAGCACTCGCAGCGACATTTTTTTTCTTTGAATATTGATTTTATAGTGAGATAAATAGGAGCACAAGTCGCGGAAAGCATAGCAAAAATAGGTATGCAGAACCCACTCGAACATGAAAAACCTGCACGATAGACGCTGAATTCAACTAGAGGAAGAGGTTTGCCACTTGAATGTGTTTCTGTGTCAAGTAGGGAACAAGCTAGCATATAGCTGCCAAGCTTCCCTGGTCCAAGCATTAAGAGCTGCTCCAGTCCCAATTGATCTGTGAATTCTGGGACTTGCAGTCCAGGTTGTATAATCGAATGAACGGACCAGAAGTCCCAGATTTCATGGAGAGTAAACCAGGACTGGAGCAGCCGGTCACACATGGACCCATAAAGCTTGGCAGGGCTGGATCCGACCCTGACTCTGTGCATTCGAGCTATGAACAATCACTGGACATGAGCGTGCACAAGTGTGGTGCATCATAAAGAGGTGCAGCCGCAGATAGACTTGGGGCTACTAGAATGCTTCGAGGCGCAGCTGAAGGACAGCAGGCAGTGAGTTGTAAATGGAAAGCGTAGGAGTAGCATAGGTGCGCTCCATTGACAAGGAGACCTCTGACAACTCAGTGCAGACTATCCTACTCAACAATGTTCAGGTGGTAGAATGGAACGTTGGAACAAGTCAACCTTTGCCTCTGGCTCTTGAAGAATACTACTTTTTAAGAGTGACAGTGACTGACGTCATTGGATAGAAACAGAACATGGACAATTAGAAACTGGTGGCAACTTCATATTTCTATGTGGTGTTATTCTTCGATTTTAATATTTTTGTGGCTTTGTTTTATTTAAACCAGGTGGAGGGTAGGATATAAATATGAAGGACCCTGTATGCTTCTCCAGGTGAAATAGTCCTAACATCAGAGTCTTTACTTACATTAGGCAATGGAACAAACCTGAAAACTGAATCCCAGTTGCCCCACTCCGGCTAGACTGGGAACGGTCTTGGAGCAGCACCACACAAGCAATAAAAAGAAATAACCTGGGTATGCCCAGAGGCGAGGGCATCATTGGCACAGCAGGTGCAATGGCATCATGGCACAGGGTTGCGTGAGGACAAGGACATCCCAGAGGTGACTGTATTTTGCTGCTTGGACAGATAGAAGCTGGGCCAATCTTTATTGCTTATAGTAAGGCCCAATACACACTTACTATGCTATTAACAAGCAAATGCAATGGTTGGGCAACTAACCTTCATCTTTTCCTCTTCTGGTGTGACCTTCACCTCAAAACTCATCACTGTGCAGAGCTGGTTAAATCCCTCATGTGGACTTGCTCAGAGTATGGTAATATTGTGTACACTGGGATTGGAATGAAGCTGATTGGTCAGTTACCAAGGTTGCATTGTTTGTCCAGCATGTTCCCGAACGCCTGAATTTGGTACCACTTACGACCTCCCTGAAAGAGATCCATTGTCCTCTGGAGGATGCAAGATTCAAGGCCAAGGTGCGGTGCGGTGCAGACTAGGCAAGGCCTATTGCAGTAGAGACTCAGGATCCTACAGAAACTGTCTTCACGCTGTGCACCCAATGCAACCACGAGCTCCACAACTGCATACCTGGTCACCCAACAAACACGGATCAGACAGGGAGGCGTGGTTTTGAAAGTCCATGGCCTTCACCTGTGGAATAAAGTCAATGTGTTCCCCAAGCAGAACCAAACAATAACCTGAGAGTTAAACTGCTCCTGTGCTGCTGCAGCCAAAACGGACGCAGTCCATGCCGTGACAGAAAGGTACCAGACTGAGGCCACCCTATCACCAACTGGAGCTTTCTATTTGCATCACGCACATATTGGCTGTAGCGCTAGGAAGTGACGAAAGGTTACATGCAGTGTTCTATATGAGTGTGGGGAATTTTCAAGGGGGACCCCCTTACAACTGAGGAGGAGCCAGTGACACCCTATCCACATGTAGTGTCTTGAACTGCACCACAATACAGCATCAAGTGAAAAAATGGGTGGGTAAAGCAGCCAAACATGTTATTTCACCTGCCCAGAATGCTTAGCAATTTTGTCCTTTATCTCCACCCAAACAACATAAAAAGGTGCCCACCCTAGTGGCCATTATTGTTTATGCAATTTGACCCATTCAGAGCTTTGACACCTGTGGTCACAGTCAGCGCCCAGCAGAAACCATCCTGTGTGTATGTATGGATCGCCGAGCAGAAAGGTTTTGTCTTTGAGGTGTGCAATGGTTCTGCTGAGGAATCATTTTAGAAAGACTAGCTGTGCTACAGTTTTCCTCAGGGAGCATGATCATGATATGCACAATACATGCAATACTCACTTACTCTACTGATAGTGATATCCACAATACATGCAATACTCACTCACTCTACTGATAGTGATATGCACAATACATGCAATACTCACTCACTCTACTGATAGTGATATCCACAATACATGCAATACTCACTCACTCTACTGATAGTGATATCCACAATACATGCAATACTCACTCACTCTACTGATAGTGATATGCACAATACATGCAATACTCACTCACTCTAATGAAATTCAATCCACAAGTTGGTAAAAATGTAACATTTAATAAGCATTTTGAATGTGCACAGCACATACACCACAATATTAAATAGGTCCTGTATAAAACTACAGATTTGGCACATGTACTTCAGAATATCCAGCACAGTCAACTGTTTCCTACTACTTGAGTACATCAGAACCCATATCAAATAACTATCTTTAACATCTATGCGATCACATGAGTAGCGTGGTCAGAGGTTACAGTAGTTAGTAATTCTTCACATTTTTTTTCACACTTGTAATGATACTACAATTTTTCCCATTATGTTATTAAGTTTTCTGAGTATTGGTTTTCACTTTAAAATTGGCACGTGCGGGCCCTTTTTGTAGTCGCTGAGCGGTAAGAAAATATCACCAGTTTCAGTGTCGTGAGTAAACAGTGTAAAAGTTAACTTACAAAACACAGTTCCTCTATTTTCAGCGCCAACAGGCAGCCGTGAGAGATGTCACCAGTGTGCGTGTAAGTAGTACACCTGAGTGTACACGTAAGGAAAGCTGTAGTAGCTAAGCACATGGCAATACGCGGGGTCATTGCAAGGCTTCACTCCCATTAATAAAAACTTTGATTTACTTTGCCTCCAATCTGCAGTAATCTCCCACTTTCTGATCACATAGAAACTGGAAATCCGCATTACCCTTAGAAAGCCAATGAAAACAAACAATGAACCCCAGTGACTGCTAAGAGAGACATTTTTAAAGGAATGTTAAAATAAACGTTGTATTTAGACTTCTTTTTATGATCTCCTCAGACTTTTGGGTTAACATCTTCAATATAGCTTTATCGCCTGCTGCCAAGGGTATATCAGATGTAAAAGGCCTTCAAATCTTGGCTCCGGCCCATAACAAGAGTGAGGGTGTTTAACAACTGGTATAGCCCGAGGCAGAAGGGCTATAAAGCTATTAGCATATTCTACCCATTAAGGGTAGGCTGTTCTAAATAAAATAGGGAGAAAATGAACGACAAACATTGGAATGTTGGAGCATTATACCTGTCATAATTAGCCCAGAGTGACTTCATTGTCTTCAATGGAGCTCTAAACATTCCAATGTTCTAATTTAATTATAAGAAAGTCCTTACTAACGTGCAATTGACAAATTAGGGGACATTTCACCCTATAAGGTCATAACACTTTAGATGTTTTATAAACTTTTCCAAATTTTTCCAAATCTTTTGCAACTTTAAAGGGCGCATTGTCCAGTCTGCTTCAGAGGCAAGAGTTCAACTTCAGAAATATATGGAGAAAAATATAGGGTTACTTCAGGTCCCTATAGCACAGTCCAGCAGCTGTCTGCAAATATTTGCACCATGAATATAGCTGCTAAAAGTACATCGCTGGGTAAAGATAGCTCGAACGTGACGAGGCTCAAATAGGAAGCCCCGGGCTATGCGCGCTTGGATTGAGATGCAGAAACACTTATCTGGGATGCAAAAAGTTGCATCAAGGCTTACAGATATTTTTTGGAACATTCTTCACTGTTAAGTGAGGAAGACATTTCATAAAGGTTATTGGAAATAGAGTTGAAGGAATAACAGCATTGCAAACTGTAGACAGTATTTGTTGTTTTGGTGGGGAAGGAGTGTCACAATGTATTTCAGTTTCAATATACATCTTACACCCTCACAATTTGGTGAATGATTTTTATTTCAGAAAAAAGTACAATAATCTATGAGGAACATTCCCATTTTGTTTATTCTGTGACTTCACTGTTACTGTATTTGCAATTTTAGGGATGAAGGCAGCTAAGCATGGAGAGAGGGTATGGTTTGGCCAGGATCCCTTATTCAGGTAAATAAGGAAGCCTGCAAAATATACTCAGGTTTCCTCGTTCTAGAATCAACAACTAACCCACTGCATTGTTTCTCGTCTTATGCATTTTGTCCATTTGCAAGAAATGAGAGATGTTGACCTAAATGGTTCTCTAAAAACCTATGTACACATTTCTTGTTTTATTTTGACCCTGATTTCGGCCAGGTTCCCTTTTTTTTCTTGAGCTCCTGATGGATTTTTATATTTTCCTCAACTTAATATAGAATATGAAGGAGTCAGGCGTGCCTGTCTGTTTTCGTGGTCAGCCTTTCTGTAAAAAAAACATTGTGGAGAAGTTGAGTGAGGAATAGGGGCACCTCCTGCTACCCTGATGGGAGACTGGATGGCTCTAACAAAGATTGACGGCAAGCAGGGTCAGAGGTCAGCAGCGACACATCTAAAAACAGATCGGTTGGGTGGCACTCTCAGATGGTGCTTGCACATGAGGTAAGCCAACACCACTTCAATGCAGAGGACCGCTGTCCCATGGAGGTTCCATGGAGTGTAGACATTGTGGGTTCCGACAAGCCGCCATCAAAAGCTGTCAGGGGAGCGGGGTACGTTTCATGTGACATCTGAAATGTAAAGTTACCAAGTGACGAATACTTGCGCCAGTCCCTCATGCTGTAGACGTTGACTTGCATACTGTTGTATGTCCACGCCTTATTGGGGAAGAATGTTTGTGCTGTTCTCGCTGTACAACATCTAATACTTATTGGGATAAAAGCTTATTGTGGTGTCCACAAATTATTTCTGAACTTCTGCTCCTGTCGATTCACAAACATGCCACGTGTGCAAAATGCTGTATTTTTTGTCTTGTAATAGCAGCACATCTGTGATTATCTAAGATTTTAAAAAAACACACAATATCAACGTCCACGGGGTATGCCATCGAACAAAATCTTTTCAAGGTAAAAAAATATCTAACCCATAAATAAATTTGGTGTTTTCCATCGTCTCTATATACAAAATGAAATAATTTACTTAAATATTTTACACCTGCTCGCCGCAACAACAAAAAAAGTCTCCAGGAAAAAGTGCACAGTGTTTCCAAGTCCCTTGCGAGCCCCCTCCTCTGAGGCCTGAAATTTCAGATCCGAGGGAGAAAGTGTGTCAGGGTCATGGTGGGAGACACTCTGTTCCCGCGCTTTGTTCTTCCGTTCTTGCTCAGGGCGACATACATCCCCGGGTACCGCCAAGACTCGTAGGCATTGTAGTTGTTCGGCAAGAGCGTCTCTTTGAACTTGCATTCTTCATTGTAATGTTTCTAGAATAGACAAGGAAAGTTTTTTAAAATTTTCATTGTGTGAAAAAAACTTAACAGTTTCTCTAACAGGGTGGCTAAAACGTGATATTGTCGAAATGAAGCAATAGTAATTCTGTAGTAGGTGTTTCGATTTCTCACTATTACACAACTTAACAGCACTCTTTTTTTATCTAGCCCATAGCTCAAGTGACTAAATCAATCCTGCTAGGATTCCTACCTATAACTTATCAAAATTGTCCTAGATTTTCACAGCCTGTGCACCAGGGCATTCAGCTAAGCTACCGTATTCCTCAAGTAAGTGTAATGTAAATCACTGCTTCGTGGTTTTCTCCTACACTGTCATCTATCTGCTCCTTCCTTCACATGCCCTTCCTTCCCTCTTCTGTAGTGCCACAGCGCTTAGAAGCTACGTACATAGGGCTACATAGGTATCATTTCACAGTTTCTCTCCATCTTCTGCTTTCTCTTATTTCTTATTCTTCCTGCTCATGTTCTCCCACAAAACCATCTTGAAGAGGCCTAAAGGGGACACCTATATGACACATGCAGCTGACAGGACCTGCGAAAGCAAGCCACATACCAGAATTGAGACAGGAAGCGATACAAGGGCTTGACTTGAATGTGCGTGGCTACTGTATGAGCCAATGTATAAGCCAGTTTGAGGTTTCAGTGAGGTCTTTGGTCAAAATATGGTGATCAGTCAAATTCCATCTGCACATGGTTGATACAATAGACCACTTCAAGATTCAGCGGGATGGGAGCCTCAGCTCTGAATGAATACAGCAAAATGGGGTTAGAATCAATAGTCACAAAGGCACAAGAAGTAGCAGACATCCCCACATTTAGTTATGAGTATGGTCTGGAATGGCCTGTTATTGTATAGTATGGTATGGTGTGGTATGTCCTATCATTGTATACTATGGTATGGTGTCATATGGTCTGTCATTCTATAGTATGGTATGGCCTGGTATGGCCTGTCATTGTATAGTATGGTATGGTGTGGTATGGCCTATATGGTATGGTTTGGTTTGGCTTGCTATTGTATACTATGGTATGGTGTCATATGGCCTGTCATTCTAAAGTATGTTATGGTGTGGTATGGCCAGTCATTGTATAGTATAGTATGATGTGGTATGGCCAATCATTGTTTAGTATGGTATGGTGTCATATGGCCTGTCATTGCATAGTATAGTATGGTATGGTGTGCTATGGCCTGTCATTGTATAGTATGGTGTGGTATGGCATGTCATTGTATAGTATGGTTTGGTGTGGTATGGCCTATCATTGTATAGTATGGTATGGTGTGGTAAGGCCTATCATTGTATAGTATGGTTTGGTGTGGTATGGCCTATCATTGTTTAGTATGGTATGGTGTGGTGTGCTATGGCCTGTCATTGTATAGTATGGTTTGGTGTCATATGGCCTGTCATTGTATAGTATAGTATGGTATGATGTGTTGTGGCCTGCCATTGTATAGTATGGTATGGTGTGGTATGACCTGTACTTGTATAGTATGGTATGGTGTGGTATGGCTGTTATTGTTTAGTATGGTATGGTGTGGTATGGCCTATCATTGTATAGTATGGTATGATGTGTTGTGGCCTGCCATTGTATAGTATGGTATGGTGTGGTATGGCCTGCCATTGTATAGTATAGTATGGTGTGGCATGGCCTGTCATTGTATAGTATGGTATGATGTATTGTGGCCTGCCATTGTATAGTATGGTATGATGTGTTGTGGCCTGCCATTGTATAGTATGGTATGGTGTGGCCTATCATTGTATAGTATGGTATGGTGTGGTATGGCCTGCCATTTTATAGTATGGTATGATGTGTTGTGGCCTGCCATTGTATAGTATGGTATGGTGTGGTATGACCTGTACTTGTATAGTATGGTATGGTGTGGTATGGCCTGTACTTGTATAGTATGGTATGGTGTGGTATGGCCTGTTATTGTATAGTATGGTATGATGTGTTGTGGCCTGCCATTGTATAGTATGGTATGGTGTGGTATGGCCTGCCATTGTATAGTATAGTATGGTGTGGCATGGCCTGTCATTGTATAGTATGGTATGATGTATTGTGGCCTGCCATTGTATAGTATGGTATGATGTGTTGTGGCCTGCCATTGTATAGTATGGTATGGTGTGGTATGGCCTGTCATTCTATAGTATGGTATGTTGTGGTATGGCCTGCCATTGTATAGTATAGTATGGTGTGGTATGGCCTGCCATTGTATAGTATAGTATGGTGTGGTATGGCCTGTCATTGTATAGTATGGTATGGTGTGGTATGGCCTGCCATTGTATAGTATGGTATGGCCTGTCATTCTATTGTATGGTATGGTGTGGCATGGCCTGTCATTGTATAGTATGGTGTGGTATGGCTTGCCATTGTATAGTATGGTATGGTGTGGTATGGCCTGTCATTCTATAGTATGGTATGTTGTGGTATGGCCTGCCATTGTATAGTATAGTATGGTGTGGTATGGCCTGCCATTGTATAGTATAGTATGGTGTGGTATGGCCTGTCATTGTATAGTATGGTATGGTGTGGTATGGCCTGCCATTGTATAGTATGGTATGGCCTGTCATTCTATTGTATGGTATGGTGTGGCATGGCCTGTCATTGTATAGTATGGTGTGGTATGGCTTGTCATTCTATAGTATGGGATGGTGTGGTATGGCCTGTAATTGTATAGTATGTTATGGAGTAGTATGTCTTGTCTTTGTATAGTATGGTATGTCGTGGTATGGCCTATAGTGTTTAGCATGGTATGGCCTGTAATTGTACAGTATGGTGTGTTATCAACTGTTACTGTATAGTATGATATGGGATATTATTGTGTAACATGGCATGTATGGTTGTGATCAAATGGTATGGTATGTTATTGCCTGTGATTGTATACTATGGTATGGTATGTTATAGCGCATCAATGTATAGTTTGGTATGGTATGGTACAGGCTGTCATTTTATAGTATGGTGTGAGAAGTTGGCCTGATAGGTAGTGTTTCCAATTCTGGAACCACTGGTTATCAGTCCAAGCAAACCCCAAAGATGTCAGGTTGTAAGTCAACCTTGTAGACAAGCTATCCTAGTGGTAGCATGGACTAAGCAGCCTTAAAGGCTTAACTTAAGAGGTCGTGTTAAGCGAGCTTGTTTTACCACATACAATCCTGTAATCAAATGAAAGGACACCACACAAGTATATATTATAAAAATATATGTATTTATTACTAAATTACTCCCCAGTACTCTTTATGAGGAAAGGGGCACAAGCGTTAAATCAAAAGCACTGTTACACATATAAAGTTGCACGTTTATGGATGAGGGCGGGTGGCCACTCAGACCATATATCAAAAAAGTGGTATAAGTAACACTTTACGAACAATGGTTAGGCCTAGGGCCTAGAGATTCGCTGGGAGCAGTCAGGACAAGCAATGAAGAAGTCGGGAGTAGCCCACAGGAGACGGATGCAGCACGGAAAGTGCAGCGCGCACCAATGCACTGTCAATGGTGCGTAAAAGTCAGTTAAAGTGAATAAAAAGATACTTCCGCTGAACCTAGGAACACAAAACTTTAGACACAGACCCTAGAGGTGTGTACCAGTGTAAAGACACCGGCGTTGCAAAGTTACCTCACCCACAGGCCGTGGGTGCACAGGGTCGAAGTGGCGTCGGGTTCTGTCACGCAGGTTCTGGGTGCTTGGAGCTGTTGCAGCTGCAGGCGCTGTGAAGCAGAAGTGTCCGGTGCGATCCAAGGGTGGATCGATGTAGAAAAGTACCTGAAAGCAGAGGGGACAGAGTCTGGGTCACTCAGCAGTGACCAGGGTGGAACCAGGACGGAACCAGGCAATGTCGGGCGCAATCAGGCGGTTGTCGATAGGCTTCTCTCCGCTGTCACGTGGGCTCTGGGGCATCTGCGACGTCCAGGAGCAGGTCACGATCTGTCCCACGTAGGCTCTCGCCGTCAGCACCGTCGGCTTGAAGATTGTAGCAAACAGCACTTGGCAAAAGCAATCCACGCGGAACCGGGAGATTGCTTATCACTCGAACCAGGAGGGTCAGAGTGGGTGCTCCTTTTCACAGGAGCTGGTGCAGATCTGGAGCAACCAGAAAAGCAAGTCGTATTTCGAAGTTCGTCGGCACAGGGGCCACAAGCCAGCTGGCAAGTGACCGGGCCAACGCGTCGAGCGCACACAAGCAGAAGGGCCCCACGCAGCACTCAGCGAGTGTGGAGGGGTGAGCTTTGGTGCAAGTGGAGCTCGGGGCTGGGGCTTCTCAAACCCCGGTGTACAGCTTCGAGGGTCACTCGTGGGCCGCACGGTCAGCGTCTCGTGGCCTTTTCAAGATGGCGTGCCCCACGCTTCCGGTCGCCTCCACGGGTCTCAGCTCTGCAGGGACTGTGGATCGGGCAGGTAGAAGGCAGGCAAGCTTGATCTCGTCGATCTCTGTCGCTCGAGTTCCGGCGGGAACTGCAACAAAGCAAGGGTCGAGGGCTGGATGGTGCCTGTTTGCACAGGGTGGTCACTCCTTGACCACAAGGGAGATTCTTCAGTCTTCTCACGTCGTGTAGAAAGTCGAAGGGTCCAGATTTCGTTTCTTATGTTTCTTCAGGATGATCTGAGGTCCGTTGGGACTGCTCCCCCTCTTATTCGAATCTAGGGGGTTGGACATCCTGCTAGGTCCCCTCCTATGGGTGGGACCCAGGAAGGGGGTGGTTACACCCCTCTCCTTTGATCCTGGCTGCGCTGGGACAGGGGCTGGGAGGCCCCAGAACCGGTTTGGCCGGATCCTGCAAGGGGCAGCCTTGTGCTCCCCAGGCAGTGTCTGGTTTCATTGAAACCTCCCTACTCCAATCCACTATCTCCTGTCTGGGGTGGTTTGACACCGCCCTGTGACAGGAAACTCTTTGTCCAGGCCTCCTCTGCCGGGTTTCGGTCAGCAGCAGGAGGTCAGACCCGTGTCTGTGGCAGGGGCATCCATTTTGTGGATCTGAGGCTCATTTTAAATCAACCGCGTTTCAGTAAAGTAACATGTCTTCTCCCTCTAGGAGGGTGGAATGCTACCCCCGTCGCCAGAACTGGCGAGGGGGTAGTATTCCAATTCGTATGACACCTTACACGACATGTTTTGATAAAGCCAAACCAAAGTTGCTATATAACCGCGAGGATTATAAGGCGCTTAAGAGTATATGGTATGGCGTTATCCCGGATCAGCTTAGGGAGTTGTTCCCGACAGCTGCAGACAGGCTCAGCTCATGCCAGAGCACCATCTCACATAAAACCACGCACTCTGCCTCCAGGATTGATGAGGCCTTCCATAGGAGTGGCTTACAGGCTATATATGTGTCCAGATATAGGTTTAGATATAGGTATACTATATCTAAGCAAGGGGTGATTACACCCACTTGCCCCAGCTGAGTGATCAGCCAGTTGTGTCAATTTAGATAGCCAGCCAGGGGTGGCAAAAGATATGCTGCAGCCCCTGGTAGGCCTTGGATGCACCTATGCCCTGGGCACCTATAGTGCTCTGTACAGGGGCTGATAAGGTGACCCAAGCCAATCTAGTTATGCACCTAGGGTACATGGAATCCATTTTACAGAGAGAGCAGATAGCCTGGGGCCCTGATTAGCAGGGAACCAGGCCAACTAAGTCGAAAACCAGCTAAACACAGGCAAAAAATCTGGGGTAACCATAGTCAGGTAGCCACCTTCCTACATAACCCCCCCCCAAACGAAAGGAGATAAGGCTATCCTTGTCCAGGTAAGCCTTTATTGCCTGAGTGGCCATATAAGGAAGTACCTGCACTAGCATGGGTACCCCCTGTCTCATGGTCCACTAAGCAGTCCCTCACCCTTGGGGTATCAGAGGGTCTCCACCATAGGGAATCACTACCTTGGGTGTGTCTTTGCAAGTTAGAAGGCTGGTTTGGATATGGAGTTTTGAAGTGAGGCTCCACTAATTTAGGACTCAGCTTCCTCCAATTATCTTCCACCATGTGTGCCCTTCTCTCTTCAACTGAGTTGCACTGTGCTCTCAGGGTCAACCTCTGGCTACCTAAAGCTGGAGGCTGGGTCCCTCTGTGTGGCTTGCTGGTGGGACAGTTCAGGTTTGGGCCCTTTGGGTCCCAGGTTTGGCTGTGCCCAACAGCATCCATCTGTGGGAGGTCCCTAACTGTTTTTAAGGGGGCTCCCTCAGGAGTTTTTAAAGTTTTCACCTTACTAGGCCTCCTAGTTTTGGTGCCCCTAATCTGTTGATGGGGGTGCTTTATTTGACAGGGGGCCCTCTGGGTCTCACTGTCCTTCTTGTCCTCTGCAGCCCTGGGCTGACTAAGGCAAGGTAGAGAGGGGCAGGTTACCTGCTCCAGACTGGATCCCACCTGAGAAGGGTCCACTGCCATCAGAGGCTCTGTCAGGCCGGGCCTAACAACCTCTGGGGCAGTTCCTTCATCAGGGGTAAGATCAGTTCCCTGAGGAGGCTGATCCTGTCCTACTGTCTGGTGAGGGGGAGATTTCTCTTCCTCCTCCATGCTCTCAGTTTGGGTGGAGTGATCCATCATTTCAGGCTTCACAACACACATATCTGTTTGAGTTTGGGCTGTGGCCATCACAGCCCCACCAACCTTTTCAGGAGGAGACTCAGTTTGGGTTTCTGCTGTTATCATAACAGCTTTGCTATTCTGTCTTGGAAGAGCTTCTGGTAAAGATGGGGCAGAGAGTTGCTCAGCCCTACCAACCTTGTCAGGAAGGACATCTTGAATTGGGGCTATAGCCAGTACAGCCCCACTAACCTTTCCATTGGAATTTACCATTCTAGAATGGATTTTCTGTTCAACCTCAGCCCAGGCTGAGATTTCCAAATCATTACCCAGTAGACAGTCTACAGGCAAGTTTGGTGACACTGCCACTCTCTTTGGGCCAATGACACCTCCCCAGCTGAGACTTACTACTGCCATGGGATGATTTGTTTGGATACCATCAATGTTTGTTACCTGGTATGTGGCACCTGGTAAAAGTTGCTTAGAGGGGACTATACAGTCAGCCACCATGGTGATGCTAGCCCCTGTGTCTCTAAAAGCTTCAACTTTCAAACCATTGATGATGGGTTCTTGTCTATATTTGCTCAAGGTATTTGGGCAAACAGAGAAGTTGGCAAACCCCATGCCAGTCTCATAAACAAGATCATTTGGGGATGGGGACCTGGATAGGCCAGGGTCCCCTTGGGCTCCAAAAGTAAACCCACCCAGATTCCTGGGTGTGCTCCCACTTCCTGGGGGGTTACTGCTGACAGTAACAGGAGGTGTTGGAGCTGGCTTTGGAGGTATGTTTTCTTTATTGCCATTCTTGGGACAACAGCTGTCTGTTTTGTAATGCCCAACCTGTTTACAGGCATGACAATAAGGCTTTTTCTCAGTTGATGAAGTGTCTTGGGACCCACCCCCCTTCTTGGAGTTTTGGGGCCCTGGGGAAGTGTTTTCTTTACTTTTATCCCCACCCTTATCTTGAGGCTTGGTAGACTCCTTCTTCTGGTTATTGTCCTGATTCTTAGGCCTAATCCTGGTTCTGACCCACTTATCTGCCCTCTTTCCCAATTCTTGGGGAGAGGTCAAATCTGAGTCCACCAGGTGCTGGTGTAAGAGCTGGTTCTGACAATTACTAAGGATCTGCTCCCTCATAATCAAATTATACAATCCTGTGAAGTCATGTACTTTGCTGCCATTCAGCCAACCCTCCAGAGCCTTAGTTGCACAATCAACAAAATCAGTCCAGTCCTGAGTCTGTGTCTTCTGGGTATCTCTGAACTTTAACCTGTATTGTTCAGTGGTTAAGCCAAACCCATCTATTAGAACACTCTTCAGGACTTTGTAATTGTTGGCATCCTCATGTCTGACAGTGAGGAGCCTATCTCTCCCTTTCTCTGAAAAGGAGTACCATAAGATTGCTGCCCACTGTTCCTCAGGAACCTGCTGTACCATGCAGGCTCTCTCCAGAGCAGTCATCCATTTGTGGATGTCATCCCCTTCCTTGTAGGGGGGCACAATCTTTGTCAGGTTTCTACTATCATAGGACCTGGGTTTCTCTTTAGGAATATTGCTGCCACCAGTGGCATCTAAGCCACACAATTTTCTTTCTCTTGCTAAAGCAAGTTTAGCTTGAGCCAAGGCTACCTCTTCCCTTTCTATTTGGAGTTGGACAGCCCTCATCCTGGCCCTATGCTCTTTTCTCTGGGAGGAAGTCATTCCTCTTTGAGATTCTCTTGAGGCACTAGAAAGATGAGAATCCCTTGATAGAGATCTCACCCTCCTGTTACCTGGGAGAATGTGGTTATGAGATCTGGAGTGGTGCTGGCCCTCTCCATTCCCATGTAGGTCCAAGTTGGCCTGGTTAAGCCTGGCAACCTGTACCTGGTTTCCCTCCTGATCCTGATCTTCAGGCTCTTCTACATCAGAGCCTTCCTCTTCCTCTTCCTCCTCCTCTTCTTCTTCTGGAAGATTCTCATTCTCAGGGGAGTTTATCCCTTCACCTGAATCTAAGGGAGCCTGACTCACCTTATCTAGATCATCCTTTTCTAGGAGAGCTACTAGGGAAGGAATGGTAGGGCCTCTGCCCTTTTTTAGCCCCCTGGCTGTGCACAAGGCACTCAGGTCTTTGTGGCTAAGGTTGTCATATCTGGATGTTGTCCCTATAGGATCAACTATTACAGGAGCAGAGCCTGAAGCTCTACCTGTATCAGACATGACTGCTAGTGAGGTGTAAGTGGTGCACTTACCTACACTAAGTGGTTTCCTACTGTACCTTGCTAGTGAGTTGTAGTCAGGGTGTGCTAATCCCTTTAATCTACAACTACTAAGTTCAGTAGAACTTAATATGCTAAGCTTTTGATTTATATGTACCTAGAGGTACTTGATGTGATCTTTCAATTTGATAAAGATTGCAATGGTAAAACAAACAGCAAGCTCAAATCCGCACCGCTGCACACCAATGTGAGAAGTTGGCCTGATAGGTAGTGTTTCCAATTCTGGAACCACTGGTTATCAGTCCAAGCAAACCCCAAAGATGTCAGGTTGTAAGTCAACCTTGTAGACAAGCTATCCTAGTGGTAGCATGGACTAAGCAGCCTTAAAGGCTTAACTTAAGAGGTCGTGTTAAGCGAGCTTGTTTTACCACATACAATCCTGTAATCAAATGAAAGGACACCACACAAGTATATATTATAAAAATATATGTATTTATTACTAAATTACTCCCCAGTACTCTTTATGAGGAAAGGGGCACAAGCGTTAAATCAAAAGCACTGTTACACATATAAAGTTGCACGTTTATGGATGAGGGCGGGTGGCCACTCAGACCATATATCAAAAAAGTGGTATAAGTAACACTTTACGAACAATGGTTAGGCCTAGGGCCTAGAGATTCGCTGGGAGCAGTCAGGACAAGCAATGAAGAAGTCGGGAGTAGCCCACAGGAGACGGATGCAGCACGGAAAGTGCAGCGCGCACCAATGCACTGTCAATGGTGCGTAAAAGTCAGTTAAAGTGAATAAAAAGATACTTCCGCTGAACCTAGGAACACAAAACTTTAGACACAGACCCTAGAGGTGTGTACCAGTGTAAAGACACCGGCGTTGCAAAGTTACCTCACCCACAGGCCGTGGGTGCACAGGGTCGAAGTGGCGTCGGGTTCTGTCACGCAGGTTCTGGGTGCTTGGAGCTGTTGCAGCTGCAGGCGCTGTGAAGCAGAAGTGTCCGGTGCGATCCAAGGGTGGATCGATGTAGAAAAGTACCTGAAAGCAGAGGGGACAGAGTCTGGGTCACTCAGCAGTGACCAGGGTGGAACCAGGACGGAACCAGGCAATGTCGGGCGCAATCAGGCGGTTGTCGATAGGCTTCTCTCCGCTGTCACGTGGGCTCTGGGGCATCTGCGACGTCCAGGAGCAGGTCACGATCTGTCCCACGTAGGCTCTCGCCGTCAGCACCGTCGGCTTGAAGATTGTAGCAAACAGCACTTGGCAAAAGCAATCCACGCGGAACCGGGAGATTGCTTATCACTCGAACCAGGAGGGTCAGAGTGGGTGCTCCTTTTCACAGGAGCTGGTGCAGATCTGGAGCAACCAGAAAAGCAAGTCGTATTTCGAAGTTCATCGGCACAGGGGCCACAAGCCAGCTGGCAAGTGACCGGGCCAACGCGTCGAGCGCACACAAGCAGAAGGGCCCCACGCAGCACTCAGCGAGTGTGGAGGGGTGAGCTTTGGTGCAAGTGGAGCTCGGGGCTGGGGCTTCTCAAACCCCGGTGTACAGCTTCGAGGGTCACTCGTGGGCCGCACGGTCAGCGTCTCGTGGCCTTTTCAAGATGGCGTGCCCCACGCTTCCGGTCGCCTCCACGGGTCTCAGCTCTGCAGGGACTGTGGATCGGGCAGGTAGAAGGCAGGCAAGCTTGATCTCGTCGATCTCTGTCGCTCGAGTTCCGGCGGGAACTGCAACAAAGCAAGGGTCGAGGGCTGGATGGTGCCTGTTTGCACAGGGTGGTCACTCCTTGACCACAAGGGAGATTCTTCAGTCTTCTCACGTCGTGTAGAAAGTCGAAGGGTCCAGATTTCGTTTCTTATGTTTCTTCAGGATGATCTGAGGTCCGTTGGGACTGCTCCCCCTCTTATTCGAATCTAGGGGGTTGGACATCCTGCTAGGTCCCCTCCTATGGGTGGGACCCAGGAAGGGGGTGGTTACACCCCTCTCCTTTGATCCTGGCTGCGCTGGGACAGGGGCTGGGAGGCCCCAGAACCGGTTTGGCCGGATCCTGCAAGGGGCAGCCTTGTGCTCCCCAGGCAGTGTCTGGTTTCATTGAAACCTCCCTACTCCAATCCACTATCTCCTGTCTGGGGTGGTTTGACACCGCCCTGTGACAGGAAACTCTTTGTCCAGGCCTCCTCTGCCGGGTTTCGGTCAGCAGCAGGAGGTCAGACCCGTGTCTGTGGCAGGGGCATCCATTTTGTGGATCTGAGGCTCATTTTAAATCAACCGCGTTTCAGTAAAGTAACATGTCTTCTCCCTCTAGGAGGGTGGAATGCTACCCCCGTCGCCAGAACTGGCGAGGGGGTAGTATTCCAATTCGTATGACACCTTACACGACATGTTTTGATAAAGCCAAACCAAAGTTGCTATATAACCGCGAGGATTATAAGGCGCTTAAGAGTATATGGTATGGCGTTATCCCGGATCAGCTTAGGGAGTTGTTCCCGACAGCTGCAGACAGGCTCAGCTCATGCCAGAGCACCATCTCACATAAAACCACGCACTCTGCCTCCAGGATTGATGAGGCCTTCCATAGGAGTGGCTTACAGGCTATATATGTGTCCAGATATAGGTTTAGATATAGGTATACTATATCTAAGCAAGGGGTGATTACACCCACTTGCCCCAGCTGAGTGATCAGCCAGTTGTGTCAATTTAGATAGCCAGCCAGGGGTGGCAAAAGATATGCTGCAGCCCCTGGTAGGCCTTGGATGCACCTATGCCCTGGGCACCTATAGTGCTCTGTACAGGGGCTGATAAGGTGACCCAAGCCAATCTAGTTATGCACCTAGGGTACATGGAATCCATTTTACAGAGAGAGCAGATAGCCTGGGGCCCTGATTAGCAGGGAACCAGGCCAACTAAGTCGAAAACCAGCTAAACACAGGCAAAAAATCTGGGGTAACCATAGTCAGGTAGCCACCTTCCTACATATGGTGTGGCTTGTCATTGTTTAGAATAGAGAGTTATGGAAGGACCTGTCATTGTACAGTATGGTATGGTCTGTCATGGTAAGACATGATCAGTGGCAACTCCTCTGTTAAGGCTCTCTGAGCAGTGCAAAAAGGAAAAATATAATTATAATAATTCAACGTTATTTTCATTTTATTTTTCAGTACTGAGTCTGAGCCAGTCTAGGGTGTGGCGGCGGGCCTAGGCTTTCGTGATGAGCAGTAAGGAGTAATGGTTGGCACCATAAGTGTGCATGCCAGTTTGACTGGCCGTCTTTAAACATCCAAACCAACATGCAAATTTTTCCACCCGCTCTGTTGGACAGCCAGGTGCACTACTGTCCCAGGCACTGTCTGAGCGGCAAATCAGGCCACTAAAACCAATCACATTGGTACTTCAATGCTGGTAAGAAAAAAAATAGAAAAAATAGGGGTTTTCCTTGATAATCCTACTGCATCTGAGCAAGAACTCAACTGTGGAATGAGACAATAATGCGGAGGAAAAAATAAACCAATATTTCTAAAGGGAAAAAATAGGGTAAAAAAATAAGGGAAAAAATAGGGTAAAAAAATAAGGGAAAAAAATTAATTGATCCCTATCACCAAGACTTAGATCTCTATACTTCTCTTCTTTTTTTTATATAACCCAGATACCAACTACAAGAGTAGTAGTCAAACATATTATTTTTATTTTTTTTATAACAAAAAAGCACACACCGCCAGCATGACAGCAGCATTGTGATTAGCTTAGGGGAGTTTGGGAGGCTGTGTGCTGCTGGGAGTTGACTGGCACGGAGGAGGATGGAGGAGAGGCGGCAGATGTCAGGCAAGTCATCTATTCTTTTACTTTCCATTCCACCACCCCGCTGCCCACCTCTTCTGTCCGCAGCAGCCGACACTGGGTGTGGTATGGCAAAGCTGCTTTCTGAGGTGTGAGAAGTTGGCCTGATATGTAGTGTTTCCAATTCTGGAACCACTGGGTATCAGTCCAAACAAACCCCAAAGATGTCTGGTTGTAAGTCAACCTTGTTAGACAAGCTATCCTAGTGGTAGCATGGACTAAGCAGCCTAAAAGGCTTAACTTAAGAGGTCGTGTTAAGCGAGCTGTTTTACCACATACAATCCTGTAAACAAATGAAAGGACACCACACAAGTATATATTATAAAAATATATGTATTTATTTCTAAATTACTCCCCAGTACTCTTTATGAGGAAAGGGGCACAAGCGTTAAATCAAAAGCACTGTTACACATATAAAGTTGCACAATTATGGATGAGGGCGGGTGGCCACTCAGACCATATATTAAAAAAGTGGTATAAGTAACACTTATCGAACAATGGTTAGGCCTAGGGCCTAGAGATTCGCTGGGAGCAGTCAGGACTAGCAATGATGAAGTCGGGAGTAGCCCACAGGAGACGGGTGCAGCACGGAAAGTGCGGCGCGCACCAATGCACTGTCAATGGTGCGTAAAAGTCAGTTAAAGTGAATTAAAAGATACTTCCGCTAAACCTAGGAACACAAAACTTTAGACACAGACCCTAGAGGTGTGTACCAGTGTATAGACACCGGCGTTGCAATGTTACCTCACCCACAGGCCGTGGGTGCACAGGGTCGAAGTGGCGTCGGGTTCTGTCACGCAGGTTCTTGGTGCTTGAAGCTGTTGCAGCTGCAGGCGCTGTGAAGCAGAAGTGTCCGGGGCGATCCAAGAGTGGATCGAAGTAGAAAAGTACCTGAAAGCAGAGGGGACAGAGTCTGGGTCACTCAGCAGTGACCAGGGTGGAACCAGGACGGAACCAGGCAATGTCGGGCGCAATCAGGCGGTTGTCGATAGGCTTCTCTCCGCTGTCACGTGGGCTTTGGGGCATCTGCGACGTCCAGGAGCAGGTCACGATCTGTCCCACGTAGGCTCTCGCCGTCAGCACTGTCGGCTTCAAGATTGCAGCAAACAGCACTTGGCAAAAGCAATCCACGCGGAACCGGGAGATTGCTTATCACTCAAACCAGGAGGGTCAGAGTGGGTGCTCCTTTTCACAGGAGCTGGTGCAGATCTGGAGCAACCAGAAAAGCGAGTCGTATTTCAAGTTTCGTCGGCACAGGGGCCACAAGCCAGCTGGCAAGTGACCGGGCCAACGCGTCGAGCGCACACAAGCAGAAGGGTCCCACGCAGCACTCGTCGAGTGTGGAGGGGTGAGCTTTGGTGCAAGTGGAGCTCGGGGCTGGGGCTTCTCAAACCCCGGTGCACAGCTTCGAGGGTCACTCGTGGGCTGCACGTCAGTGTCTCGTGGCCTTTTCAAGATGGCGTGCCCCACGCTTCCGGTCGCCTCCACGGGTCTCAGCTCTGCAGGGACTGTGGATCGGGCAGGTAGAAGGCAGGCAAGCTTGATCTCGTCGATCTCTGTCGCTCGAGTTCCGGCGGGAACTGCAACAAAGCAAGGGTTGAGGGCTGGATGGTGCCTGTTTGCACAGGGTGGTCACTCCTTGACCACAAGGGAGATTCTTCAGTCTTCTCACGTCGTGTAGAAAGTCGAAGGGTCCAGAATTCGTTTCTTATGTTTCTTCAGGATGATCTGAGTTCCATTGGGACTGCTCCCCCTCTTATTCGAATCTCGGGGTTGGACATCCTGCTAGGTCCCCTCCTATGGGTGGGACCCAGGAAGGGGGTGGTTACACCCCTCTCCTTTGATCCTGGCCGCGCTGGGACAGGGGCTGGGAGGCCCCAGAACCGGTTTGGCCGGATTATGCAAGGGGCAGCCTTGTGCTCCCCATGCAGTGTCTGGTTTCTTTGAAACCTCCCTACTCCAATCCACTATCTCCTGTCTGGGGTGGTTTGACACCGCCCTGTGACAGGAAACTCTTTGTCCAGGCCTCCTCTGCCGGGTTTCGGTCAGCAGCAGGAGGCCAGACCCGTGTCTGTGGCAGGGGCATCCATTTTGTGGATCTGAGGCTCATTTTAAATCAACCGCGTTTCAGTAAAGTAACATGTCTTCTCCCTCTAGAAGGGTGGAATGCTACCCCCGTCGCCAGAACTGGCGAGGGGGTAGTATTCCAATTCGTATGACACCTTACACGACATGTTTTGATAAAGCCAACCCAAAGTTGCTATATAACCGCGAGGATTATAAGGCGCTTAAGAGTATATGGTATGGCATTATCCCGGATCAGCTTAGGGAGTTGTTCCCGACAGCTGCAGACAGGCTCAGCTCATGCCAGAGCACCATCTCACATAAAACCACGCACTCTGCCTCCAGGATTGATGAGGCCTTCCATAGGAGTGGCTTACAGGCTATATATGTGTCCAGATATAGGTTTAGATATAGGTATACTATATCTAAGCAAGGGGTGATTACACCCACTTGCCCCAGCTGAGTGATCAGCCAGTTGTGTCAATTTAAGAACCAGCCAGGGGTGGCAAAAGCTATGCTTCAGCCCCTGGTAGGCCTTGGTGGCACCTATGCCCTGAGCACCTATAGTGCTCTGTACAGGGGCTGATAAGGTGACCCAAGCCAATCTAGTTATGCACCTAGGGTACATGGAATCCATTTTACAGAGAGAGCAGATAGCCTGGGGCCCTGATTAGCAGGGAACCAGGCCAACTAAGTCGAAAACCAGCTAAACACAGGGCAAAAAATCTGGGGTAACCATAGTCAGGTAGCCACCTTCCTACATAACCCCCCCCAAACGAAAGGAGATAAGGCTATCCTTGGCCAGGTAAGCCTATATTGCCTGAGTGGCCATATAAGGAAGTACCTGCACTAGCATGGGTACCCCCTGTCTCATGGTCCACTAAGCAGTCCCTCACCCTAGGGGTATTAGAGGGTCTCCACCATAGGGAATCACTACCTTGGGTGTGTTTATGCAAAGTTAAAGGCTGGTTTGGATATGGAGTATTGAAGTGAGGCTCCACTAATTTTGGGCTCAACTTCCTCCAATTATCTTCCACCATGTGGGCCTTTCTTTCTTCAACTGAGTTGCACTGAGCTCTCAGGGTCAACCTCTGGCTACCTAAAGCTGGAGGCTGGGTCCCTCTGTTTGGCTTGCTGGAGGGACAGTTCAGGTTTGGGCCCTTTGGGTCCCTGGTTTGGCTGTGCCCAACAGAATCCATCTGTGGGAGGTCCCTAACTACTTTTAAGGGGGCTCCCTCAGGAGTTTTTAAAGTTTTCACCTTACTAGGGCTACTAGTTTTGGTGCCCCTAATCTGTTGATGGGGGTGCTTTATTTGACAGGGGGCCCTCTGGGTCTCACTGTCCTTCTTGTCCTCTGCAGCCCTGGGCTGACTAAGGCAAGGTAGAGAGGGGCAGGTTACCTGCTCCAGACTGGATCCCACCTGAGAAGGGTCCACTGCCATCAGAGGCTCTGTCAGGCCAGGCCTAACAACCTCTGGGGCAGTTCCTTCATCAGGGGTAAGATCAGTTCCCTGAGGAGGCTGATCCTGTCCTAATGTCTGGTGAGGGGAAGATTTATCTTCCTCCTCCATGCTCTCAGTTTGGGTGGAGTGATCCATCATTTCAGGCTTCACAACAACCGTATCTGTTTGAGTTTGGGCTGTGGCCATCACAGCCCCACCAACCTTTTCAGGAGGAGGCTCAGTTTGGGTTTCTGCTGTTATCATAACAGCTTTGCTATTCTGGTTTGGAAGAGCTTCTGGTAAAGATGGGGCAGAGAGTTGCTCAGCCCTACCAACCCTTTCAGGAAGGACATCTTGAATTGGGGCTATAGCCAGTACAGCCCCACTAACCTTTCCATTGGAATTTACCATTCTAGAATGGATTTTCTGTTCAACCTCAGCCCAGGCTGAGATTTCCAAATCATTACCCAGTAGACAGTCTACAGGCAAGTTTGGTGACACTGCCACTCTCTTTGGGCCAATGACACCTCCCCAGCTGAGACTTACTACTGCCATGGGATGATTTGTTTGGATACCATCAATGTTTGTTACCTGGTATGTGGCACCTGGTAAAAGTTGCTTAGAGGGGACTATACAGTCAGCCACCATGGTGATGCTAGCCCCTGTGTCTCTAAAAGCCTCAACTTTCAAACCATTGATGATGGGTTCTTGTCTATATTTGCTCAAGGTATTTGGGCAAACAGAGAAGTTGGCAAACCCCATGCCAGTCTCATAAACAAGATCATTTGGGGATGGGGACCTGGATAGGCCAGGGTCCCCTTGGGCTCCAAAAGTAAACCCACCCAGATTCCTGGGTGTGCTCCCACTTCCTGGGGGGTTACTGCTGACAGTAACAGGAGGTGTTGGAGCTGGCTTTGGAGGTATGTTTTCTTTATTGCCATTCTTGGGACAACAGCTGTCTGTTTTGTAATGCCCAACCTGTTTACAGGCATGACAATAAGGCTTTTTGTCAGTTGATGAAGTGTCTTGGGACCCACCCCCCTTCTTGGAGTTTTGGGGCCCTGGGGAAGTGTTTTCTTTACTTTTATCCCCACCCTTATCTTGAGGCTTGGTAGACTCCTTCTTCTGGTTATTGTCCTGATTCTTAGGCCTAATCCTGGTTCTGACCCACTTATCTGCCCTCTTTCCCAATTCTTGGGGAGAGGTCAAATCTGAGTCCACCAGGTGCTGGTGTAAGAGCTGGTTCTGACAATTACTTAGGATCTGCTCCCTCATAATCAAATTATACAATCCTGTGAAGTCATGTACTTTGCTGCCATTTAGCCAACCCTCCAGAGCCTTAGTTGCACAATCAACAAAATCAGTCCAGTCCTGAGTCTGTGTCTTCTGGGTATCTCTGAACTTTAACCTGTACTGTTCAGTGGTTAAGCCAAACCCATCTATCAGAACACTCTTCAGGACTTTGTAATTGCTGGCATCCTCATGTCTGACAGTGAGGAGCCTATCTCTCCCTTTCTCTGAAAAGGAGTACCATAAGATTGCTGCCCACTGTTCCTCAGGAACCTGCTGTACCATGCAGGCTCTCTCCAGAGCAGTCATCCATTTGTGGATGTCATCCCCTTCCTGATAGGGGGGCACAATCTTTGTCAGGTTTCTACTATCATAGGACCTGGGTTTCTCTTTAGGAACTTTGCTGCCACCAGTGGCATCTAAGCCACACAATTTTCTTTCTCTTGCTAAAGCAAGTTTAGCTTGAGCCAAGGCTACCTCTTCCCTTTCTATTTGGAGTTGGACAGCCCTCATCCTGGCCCTATGCTCTTTTCTCTGGGAGGAAGTCATCCCTCTTTGAGATTCTCTTGAGGCACTAGAAAGATGAGAGTCCCCTGATGGAGATCTCACCCTCCTGTTGCCTGGGAGAATTTGGTTATGAGATCTGGAGTGGTGCTGGCCCTCTCCATTCTCATGTAGGTCCAAGTTGGCCTGGTTAAGCCTGGCAACCTGTACCTGGTTTCCCCTCTGATCCTGATCTTCAGGCTCTTCTAAATCAGAGCCTTCCTCTTCCTCTTCCTCCTCCTCTTCTTCTTCTGGAAGATTCTCATTCTCAGGGGAGTTTATCCCTTCACCTGTTTCTAAGGGAGCCTGACTCACCTTATCTAGGTCATCCTTTTCTAGGAGAGCTACTAGGGAAGGAATGGTAGGGCCTCTGCCCTTTTTTAGCCCCCTGGCTGTGCACAAGGCACTCAGGTCTTTGTGGCTAAGGTTGTCATATCTGGATGTTGTCCCTATAGGATCAACTATTACAGGAGCAGAGCCTGAGGCTCTACCTGTATCAGACATGACTGCTAGTGAGGTGTAAGTGATGCACTTACCTACACTAAGTGGTTTCCTACTGTACCTTGCTAGTGAGTCGTAGTCAGGGTGTGCTAATCCCTTTAATCTACAACTACTAAGTTCAGTAGAACTTAATATGCTAAGCTTTTGATTTATATGTACCTAGAGGTACTTGATGTGATCTTTCAATTTGATAAAGATTGCAATGGTAAAACAAACAGCAAGCTCAAATCCGCACCGCTGCACACCAATGTGAGAAGTTGGCCTGATATGTAGTGTTTCCAATTCTGGAACCACTGGGTATCAGTCCAAACAAACCCCAAAGATGTCTGGTTGTAAGTCAACCTTGTTAGACAAGCTATCCTAGTGGTAGCATGGACTAAGCAGCCTAAAAGGCTTAACTTAAGAGGTCGTGTTAAGCGAGCTGTTTTACCACATACAATCCTGTAATCAAATGAAAGGACACCACACAAGTATATATTATAAAAATATATGTATTTATTTCTAAATTACTCCCCAGTACTCTTTATGAGGAAAGGGGCACAAGCGTTAAATCAAAAGCACTGTTACACATATAAAGTTGCACAATTATGGATGAGGGCGGGTGGCCACTCAGACCATATATTAAAAAAGTGGTATAAGTAACACTTATCGAACAATGGTTAGGCCTAGGGCCTAGAGATTCGCTGG
Source organism: Lissotriton vulgaris (assembly GCF_964263255.1). Lineage (NCBI taxonomy): Eukaryota > Metazoa > Chordata > Amphibia > Caudata > Salamandridae > Lissotriton > Lissotriton vulgaris. The sequence goes on from NC_141688.1 coordinate 172,908,130, forward strand.
GAGCAGTCAGGACTAGCAATGATGAAGTCGGGAGTAGCCCACAGGAGACGGGTGCAGCACGGAAAGTGCGGCGCGCACCAATGCACTGTCAATGGTGCGTAAAAGTCAGTTAAAGTGAATTAAAAGATACTTCCGCTGAACCTAGGAACACAAAACTTTAGACACAGACCCTAGAGGTGTGTACCAGTGTATAGACACCGGCGTTGCAATGTTACCTCACCCACAGGCCGTGGGTGCACAGGGTCGAAGTGGCGTCGGGTTCTGTCACGCAGGTTCTTGGTGCTTGAAGCTGTTGCAGCTGCAGGCGCTGTGAAGCAGAAGTGTCCGCGGCGATCCAAGAGTGGATCGAAGTAGAAAAGTACCTGAAAGCAGAGGGGACAGAGTCTGGGTCACTCAGCAGTGACCAGGGTGGAACCAGGACGGAACCAGGCAATGTCGGGCGCAATCAGGCGTTTGTCGATAGGCTTCTCTCCGCTGTCACGTGGGCTCTGGGGCATCTGCGACGTCCAGGAGCAGGTCACGATCTGTCCCACGTAGGCTCTCGCCGTCAGCACCGTCGGCTTCAATATTGCAGCAAACAGCACTTGGCAAAAGCAATCCACGCGGAACCGGGAGATTGCTTATCACTCAAACCAGGAGGGTCAGAGTGGGTGCTCCTTTTCACAGGAGCTGGTGCAGATCTGGAGCAACCAGAAAAGCGAGTCGTATTTCAAGTTTCGTCGGCACAGGGGCCACAAGCCAGCTGGCAAGTGACCGGGCCAACGCGTCGAGCGCACACAAGCAGAAGGGTCCCACGCAGCACTCGTCGAGTGTGGAGGGGTGAGCTTTGGTGCAAGTGGAGCTCGGGGCTGGGGCTTCTCAAACCCTGGTGCACAGCTTCGAGGGTCACTCGTGGGCTGCACGTCAGCGTCTCGTGGCCTTTTCAAGATGGCGTGCCCCACGCTTCCGGTCGCCTCCACGGGTCTCAGCTCTGCAGGGACTGTGGATCGGGCAGGTAGAAGGCAGGCAAGCTTGATCTCGTCGATCTCTGTCGCTCGAGTTCCGGCGGGAACTGCAACAAAGCAAGGGTCGAGGGCTGGATGGTGCCTGTTTGCACAGGGTGGTCACTCCTTGACCACAAGGGAGATTCTTCAGTCTTCTCACGTCGTGTAGAAAGTCGAAGGGTCCAGAATTCGTTTCTTATGTTTCTTCAGGATGATCTGAGTTCCATTGGGACTGCTCCCCCTCTTATTCGAATCTCGGGGGTTGGACATCCTGCTAGGTCCCCTCCTATGGGTGGGACCCAGGAAGGGGGTGGTTACACCCCTCTCCTTTGATCCTGGCCGCGCTGGGACAGGGGCTGGGAGGCCCCAGAACCGGTTTGGCCGGATTATGCAAGGGGCAGCCTTGTGCTCCCCATGCAGTGTCTGGTTTCTTTGAAACCTCCCTACTCCAATCCACTATCTCCTGTCTGGGGTGGTTTGACACCGCCCTGTGACAGGAAACTCTTTGTCCAGGCCTCCTCTGCCGGGTTTCGGTCAGCAGCAGGAGGCCAGACCCGTGTCTGTGGCAGGGGCATCCATTTTGTGGATCTGAGGCTCATTTTAAATCAACCGCGTTTCAGTAAAGTAACATGTCTTCTCCCTCTAGAAGGGTGGAATGCTACCCCCGTCGCCAGAACTGGCGAGGGGGTAGTATTCCAATTCGTATGACACCTTACACAACATGTTTTGATAAAGCCAAACCAAAGTTGCTATATAACCGCGAGGATTATAAGGCGCTTAAGAGTATATGGTATGGCATTATCCCGGATCAGCTTAGGGAGTTGTTCCCGACAGCTGCAGACAGGCTCAGCTCATGCCAGAGCACCATCTCACATAAAACCACGCACTCTGCCTCCAGGATTGATGAGGCCTTCAATAGGAGTGGCTTACAGGCTATATATGTGTCCAGATATAGGTTTAGATATAGGTATACTATATCTAAGCAAGGGGTGATTACACCCACTTGCCCCAGCTGAGTGATCAGCCAGTTGTGTCAATTTAAGAACCAGCCAGGGGTGGCAAAAGCTATGCTTCAGCCCCTGGTAGGCCTTGGTGGCACCTATGCCCTGAGCACCTATAGTGCTCTGTACGGGGGCTGATAAGGTGACCCAAGCCAATCTAGTTATGCACCTAGGGTACATGGAATCCATTTTACAGAGAGAGCAGATAGCCTGGGGCCCTGATTAGCAGGGAACCAGGCCAACTAAGTCGAAAACCAGCTAAACACAGGGCAAAAAATCTGGGGTAACCATAGTCAGGTAGCCACCTTCCTACATGAGGCTAATGGGTTGAAGCTGGTAAGAGGAATAGCACATAAAAAGATGTGCAGTTGCACAAACTGCTTTAATACAAAGGTAAAACTACATTGACAAGAAATAAAATGCTTAAAAACACTAATTAAGTCTATAGCTGCAGTGTTACCCTGGAGGATATAATAGCAATGTTTAAGTAAAGAGTGCATTTAGAAAACAAACAAAGTGTATTTGCACATTGAAAAACAAAATGAACTGCTTATAAACATTATATAAATCTGTCGGTAGAGTGTCACCGTGAAAGATCTAAAAGCAACTTTGTAGTAAAGATTGCATTTGGAAAATAAACAAAGTGAATTAAAAAAGTTCATTGCTACAGTTCACCTGGTTACAGTGTTAGCTCAGAAAAGAGTAACCGCAGAGAAAAACAAGCAGGTGCATGGACTGCTTTAATAAAAAGCAAAAATTGCATTTTGAAAAGAGTGGTAATGCTTTTAAACATTAAATTAGTCCATGGCTACAGTTGCCCTTGAATGATAAAAAAGCAATGTTGTAATAAAGATGGCTTTTGAAAAAGAACAACGTGCTTTTGAACATTAAATAAGTCTAGGGCCACAGTGTGAAAGTGCATCAATCGGAACAGGAGTGGTGGAAGGACATTAATGAAGACATTAATCAGTACTTGGTCCATGCTGTATCAAAGAGGTAAACACATGAAGAGAGGAAGTGAAACCGACGTGCTCTGACCAATTAGAAGCAAGGAAATGAGAGTGACGATGTAGCCAACCAATGGTACCTAATGGGCAGATTTTAACTCCCTGTATGCTTAAGTTAATAATGGATCTTGCAAGCAACAGCACATGTGCTGTCTCAGGCGAGAGCTTATAAGGTGCAATATAAACACCTGGGGTCCTATTACACATTGGTTGCACTTTCCCTGTTTGAAACTTTGTGCACCATAGTCCCTGTTAGAATGGGCAAGCCATTTATTGTCACTTAAGACATGTATTCTTGCAAAGAACACGATCACCTCACAAAGCACAGTGACCAATCAAATACTTATGGTGCCCAATCAATCACATTGCAAGGCACAATAGCTAAACATCGGCTTTCACAAATGCAGCTAAAATGAATGCACTCCAGTTGTGTTCAGAGATGTCTTCCAAGTCATGGAAATGTATGTATGCACATATGTGCATGTGACATAAGGCTGAAGGCAGCAAAACTACCTGGTCTGAGATCAGCATGAAAAATCGTCCGAAGACACACTTAGCCCTCAGACTCCGGCGAGAAAAGAAACCCTAATGAGACAGCGGAGACTGAGGACAGACAGGCTGGCACAAGCAAGTGGGTTTCAATATAGTCTAAACAATGTCTTTTTTCAAGTTGCATCAAAGCAAGCCTCAGCAGACATCCCACTCAGTGCTGCTGACGTTATGCCCCGCGCAGGCGTCAGGGAGCTACTGTCGATATTAGAAGATAAAGGGCAGCAAATCGATGTCTTTACTGGCAAGAGAAGAAGCACAGACACAACCATGACATGGAGGGAAAAGAGAGGGAGGAAGTAAGGAGCTATAGTGGTCAATAAGTAAAGAGTCCCCATGAGACCTACCTCGGGGGGGGGGGGGGGAGGGAGGGGGGGTTTAGGTGTGCCACCTGCACTACTCAGAAAGTTTGCTATAGAATGAGCGGCCAGTATCAAAACTTCTCAGAAAGATTTCTATACATTAAATGGTGTATATATATTACCTAGAGACCCTCTCTGTGGCACGCTGTGTTTCTATCGAACAGTTTTGTTTTTTGTTTATTTTATTGCTTTTCGTTTTTTGTTTGTGGGCGGGGGAGAGGGGGGTTCAGTGGCATTCAAAACCACTAGTAACAATCAATGTGCACACATCCGGTTCTTTGGCTTGGGTTTCACCTTCTTTGCACAGCTTTCCTTCATGGTACTTAACTTTATGTTGCACAACTTGATCTTTCCCCTCTTTCTTTGTTTGAAGTCATATCCTGTCGAAAACTGCTATATTCAGAATGGGGCAGTACAAACATGCCTCAGGCAGACTAGAATATTTGGCGTGGGGCATAGGTAAGTCACATATTCCAGCCCTTTTTGATTGGCCACAATCACAGGGATGGGAGTCTGCAAGAGACAGCCGACCGCCCTCACATTGTATTCTAAAACAGAAAACCTTTTATTGATGCCGCCTGAGTTTAAAGGTACTAAGGTTATTTAAAAAATATATAAGCATAAAAATAAACGGTTTCAGTTTTGGAAAACTTTAGCAAGAGCTGGCAGTTATCCCAGTCACCCAGAAGCTGCAACCCCCAATTCACAAAGGAGAAGTTAATACAAATGGGAATCCTCCCCATTACAAATCACTTGCTACCCCAACTTGTGAGTCATTGGCTGTTGAACGGGTTGTAACCTATATTACGGGCACCAACCATTGATCAGAATACTGTGTTTTTTCCTCTCACAAAAATTATCAATAGGTGTTTGTGCGGGGAACATTTATTTAAAAAAATTCATCTGTGGACTACTTGTAACCCCAATTTGGGCAGAAACTGCTTAATACAGATGAATTTGCACAGCGTAGTACATATATCTACCAAAGACAGAGAGTTATTATAAATATACAAGCAGCCAAGGTATAAATGTGAGTTTAAGGTGTCACTCTATTCTATCACAGAAAGAAGAAAGTCAATATGTCTGCTATGTGTTGTTCTATTCTCAGGGCGTTATGCATATTGATGGTACATCTATTTTAAAGGATTCCCAAGTAGTGAGAATGTAAGGCTTTTGTTTTTTAAGTGTTATCTAGTGAGGCAGGGTGAAATGGGGTGGTTACTATCTGTTCCTTGGGATCCCTCTTGATCCCAGAGAGGAAAGTACCACATAACGACTCTGCATAGTTTAGGCAAACTGGAAATGGCCTGCTTTTTTGTCCATCAAGGTGGGCAAAATAACCAACTGCCCACCTCTACACCAGTGTTGGCCCTGCTTTGTTTTCTGCTTTTATGAGTCTGATCCAGTTTCTCTCTTACATGGATTTGTTATTCAGAAACAGTTGTTCACAGAAGAAGTTCATATTAAACCAGCCTGGTAGGTTTTGTGGCTCAAACACTTTTGCTACCAAATCCCTGCAACAGCATCAGTTGAAATCCGCCATATTGAAAAACCTTGAATTTTTAAAGGTGAGTGCTGTTTTCTAATGTATGCAGTATTTGATACACGGGGAGCAAAACCTGTGGAAATCCCATCTCTTATTTCCTTATTACAGGTGACTTATGATGACTTTAGTCAACTACAATCAAGAAATGCTGCTCAACTATAAAAAGTTACTACATTTGACTTCTAACTTCGCAGTGCGTGCATCCAGTCACCCAGTGCTTAATTTGAGCCGGTAGTTTTAGCAGCCGTGGCCCGTGGAGGGAGTTGCAGTGGGGCAGAGAGGCGGGGCGGGGGAGGGCAGGGCGCGGGGTGCTAAAAACTGGCATATGGATAATTGGAGGTAAGTAAACTATTTAATTAATAAAATGAATTTCGTAGCTTGCGCTGCATTGCATTTTGCAATTTTGCAATTCGTTTTATTAATGAAATTGTTTCCTTATCTCCAATTATCCATATGCCCGTTTTTAGCACCCCCCACCCTCGCCCCGCTTCTCTGCCCCACCGCTACTCCCTCCACGGGCCGCGGCTGAGTTTTAGGTGCTCAGCTTCGGCACTTAATCATCAGTACCTGGGCTTTTCATGAGCATCCGTTAAGGACACATTTATTTATGGTAGGCACGAGGAGATTAAGTGATTTACCCAGAATCATAGGATGCTAAGCCCACACAGAGATTTGAAGTCTGCAGCTCTTGCCTGTACACCACATCCTTTCTACACTTTCATGGTTAGTAGTTGGTTCTGTTTTAGGTGGCGCTAGCATGAGAAATGGGCTGGTGCAAGCTGCCTTCTCACGACAGGCCCTGCACCTATTTCTTTTTTTACAAATGAACCAATGCAATTACCTCTAAGTTTTATACTCTGATAAAGGGTTCATCCTTGAATTCCTCGGTGACTTGCAATATCCTTCTAATGTATCTCAGGGGGTACTTTATCCCATATATATATATTTTGTAGCAGTTGCCTGTTTGTGCGGAGTGGTATCCAGTGGTGTAACATTAGCCCCCACAGCCCACGCGGCCCCCGTATTGAGGGTGGGGCCCCCTCTGGCCTTGTGCATGGGTGGGGGTCCCTAGTCTGAGAGCTTCTGACTGGGGGCTTGGGGGAGGGGATGGGGGCCCTCCATGTACTTTACAGGGGGCCTCCCTCTTGTTTCGTTAGGTCACTGGTGGTATCTGAAGTAGTAGATGGAGCAAGAGAACATGGAATAAGGTATTAGTGGCGGGAAGGATGGTTCCCACTGACACCCTTCCCCGACTGAAGGCCACACTCGTCAGGGGTATTTTGTTTTATTTATTTATTTATAAAGTTTTATATAGCGCGTACAAGACCTCCGAGGCTATGGACACAGGTCAAGTGGGGAAGGTGGACTTAGGCAGAAATGTTTTGGTCAAGAGTCCTTTAACTTCCATTTTGAAACGGACAGTGGAAGGGCTCACTCTGACTTTGGGGGACAACAACCCCTCTCTGACTATAAGTGTAGACAGCGGTGGGGGGAGGGGTAGGAGTACAAGGCACGACAGCCTCTCTGCACAGTCCAGCGTGCGCGTGCCTCAAAGATTTAACATGCCTGCGAACCTCTTGAGGCCTGCAACAGGACGGAGCGGTCTGCTGGCATGTTTATATGTGCAGGCTGTGTTTGCATACGTCCTGTCCTGTCAGTGTGTACACCTCATCCCTCCCTCATCCCCGGACTCCATATCAATGCGCTACTTACAGATCCGTAGAGTTTGCCTCTGTTGGTCATAGCCAGGAACAGGCCGCTCTTGACGCCCAGGACGCTGACCACGCCCCTTTCCACCGGAGAGATTTCTAGAAGACCTGGGGAAATAACAACCACTTGGATTTAATATTGATTGGTCGGAGTCACAGTCCACACTTCACGTTATTGTTTATATACATCTCTTGATTCCACAGTCCTCGTACTTCACAGCGCTATGAATAGCAGATACTGCTGTCCCACGCATGATACTCATTTTATCCACCTCTGGAGGATGACAGGTAGATTCGAGTCTATTAGAAATTAACCCCTGACTTGCTGCTTGAACATGTAGATCTACAGCAGGTGCAGTATTCGACCGAGCTACATTATTCGTTTACATGATGTCAAACTATATACCTTTTAGTCATATCCTACATGCCTCTGCTACCTATACCATGTCTGAGCTATGATTTCGCATGGTCTCTTACAATTACGTGAAATGTTCGAGAAGCAACACCGGCGATTTCGGGAAATGTTCTGTCTCCTAATGCCAGTGTAGCAAAAAATTGTGTGATCCTGGGCAAATATGTATGTTCTTATGATTCAATGTTCATGTCTGTCAAGCTTTAAATTAAAGGGCTACATTTCGGGACTAACAAAGTGGGACATAAACCATGTCCGTTGACAAGAATAAAAGTGACCCTTATTAATATATTACATAACTGAAAAGTGGCCGACATTTGCAAATTGGGCCACTTTGTAAATTGTAAAGAAAACCAGCAAGGTATGGGTGGCTACATGCATTAGTGCTTGCTGTAGACAATGTTTGTGATAGTAGCAGAGACACCAACTGTAACTAGCATTGTTAATGCATCGGTTTTGCCTATGTTACAAATACAAAAACTGTCTTCATCAATCATCCTGTGGGAGAAGGAAAGAGCTTCTTGACAATAGAGGATGTGACACAGTGGTCAGAGCTGCAGGGTCGAGAGCTGGGGATCCTGGTTAGAGTCTCGGTGAGACTTGCAACATCCTGTGATTCTATGCAAATCACGTGATCTCTTCCAGTGATGAATTGTAATATATTTTATGCTGCGATAGGAAAAGGAAAAACGTTATGAAAATATAGTTCCACCAAAGCGGATTTTGCTGTGGGGGAACCGATAAGAGTGCAAACGAGGAACAAGCATTGGTAAATGCAAGAGGATATGCTACGGCCAATAAAAATGGAGGAAAGCTAAGTGGCACAAACCAGCACCAATTCGAAGACAGGACAGAAAAGAAGTGAGATGTAAGTCCCTTTCAAGTTTATATTGAAAACTAGAGATTTCTCAACCACAGTTCGAGCACTGTGCCAGCGACACCTAAAAACCGTCCCAGCAGACCATAAAACAGTTCCACAAACAGTCAAAGAAGCATTTACAATGCAACGGTCTCGCCTTTACAAAAGTTAGAGCTTTTGGCATTGTAAATGACATTTTTATTTGTGTTGGTTTTTAAAACAGATAAAGAAATGGCATTGTCATTTACAATGCCAATAGCTTAATCTCTGCAAATGGGAGACCTATTGGATTTGCACACACACAGAGCCACACACACACACAGAGCCACACACACATAACCCCACGCACATACACAAAGCCTCAAACAGATCCACACACACACAAAGCCTCACACACAGCCACATACACACAGAGCCACAGCCACACACAGCCACACACACACAGAGCCACAGCCACACAGCCACACACAGCCACACACACAGCCACACATGCATACACAGAGCCCCAGAGCATAATTCCAAGAGCCAATGTAGTTTAAAATGTACTTGTGAAGAAGCATCCGAGGCAGAGTCGAGGCGCTGACTGCTCATTTGCTACCGTGTGCTTGGGGGTCCATCACTGGGTGCTGAGGTAAACACCCTGCATCACGAGGCCGCCGCTTTCAAGCACCTTAAAACATGGAGCCCCAAAAACATTGATTTAGCAGGTAATGTGAGTTGCTATGTTTCTTTTGCGTAAAGATTCTTACAGCTGCTCAGCAATCCAGGTCTCATTTTAATGCCAAACAGCTGATCCTATGTCATGGTCTATGTGACATAGGGTTAACAATCGAATGCATAAACACATAATATTCAGTTGTATAATGGTGACGGGTGCTGGTTTCAAGGAAACCCTTCTTTTAAAAACCAACACTGGGACATGGTGAAATATAGTGATTGGCCCAGGATCACATGGTTTGGTCAAGTGGTGAAACAGAGCTGAGACTAGAAAGGAAGCCTAGAACGCACAGTGACATGGCGCTTCCTCTGGTACTTTCTCCACAATCATCCTTCTGAGAGGAAGGCCCCCTGCGCTCAGTAATTGTGAGGATACTGTAATAGTAGCCCCAGTGTTTTCCTTATCTAGATCTGCGCAAAATACAGCACTATGTATTATTCTTAACAAGAACGCAATAAACCGCTCCTGTGAAACTGTTCACGAAGAACATATATCTTGGAAGGAGAGAAAAAGATGCCAAGGAAGACGTAGCAAGAGAAGGACAATGAATAGGCGTAGAAGAATGGCCCAGGGAGATAGCTCAGTTGGGTAATATACCTACTACAGATTGTTGCGTATTCTAGAGACCACAGGTCCTAATCCTAGATAGAAAGCTCAGTGCGTGACTGCACAAACTGCAGAGATGTGCAGTGTAGTGCATGTGTGTTGTAAGTAACCCAGTAGGTCACTGTTTCCAAACTCTGTGGCAAAGCTCAATGGGTTGTTTACCATTCTGTGTATCCAATAGGTAATATGATCCAGCCACAAAGAGAACACTGAGTGAGCTAATATTACACCTCAGGCAGAGATCTGAACATAGCCATAGGTCACATGTTTCAATTACAAGAAGCTCTTTCCTTACCTGCAACAGAATTACAGTGACTATCTCAGCACAAAGTCATACAGTATTGTTTGACCCCATGGTCACCAGGGCGCAGGTGCGTTATCTGGAGGCCAGCGAAGGGCCGCTTGCCTGATCCAACCACATAGCGTATTGACGGTCCACGGACATGCGCTATACTCGGGCCTCAGGACGCCAGCGTCGAGGAGTAGAGCTCACTAGGGTGACAGTGGTCGTGCTTTCACTGTGCGGCAGCCAGGATTCTCCTGTTTGGGGTTTTGGACAACTTGTTGACCACGTGGTGACTTAATGCACAAGGGTGAGAGCAGATACGAAGTGTCCGCTAGAGAAATCCAAAGCCTGGCCAGATCTGACCCAGCCCGGCACGGACAGCCTGCTATTGGCAGTGGCACTGAGAGTGTGAGAGCGAGACAGCTTGCTTCAGGCCATAGAGCTGGACGATGTGGGGCACACGTGCTGCATGTGATGGACTGCCCACGGTCATGGACGCAGCAGCTGAGCATGACAGAGTTACCTGGAGATTATGGTGACGGCGGGTGGGTGGCTCATAAAGAGCCTTCAGTTTGAGGCTGGAGTCGCCGGTACAGCATCAGCACGGCTCCTGGGTGCAGCCAGGGGTGGGTCTCAGTAGCAAAGGCTTGAATACCTGTACTGTACACCCTAGACCTACAACAAAACAAAGGACCCCGAGGTGTAGCGCGATATGCCACCCTGCTGCTTAAGGCACTGATGGAGATGGGCTGGGCGGGGCCGTGACTCCTGGGGGCCTCGAGACTTTCATCGGACAAGGAAACCCATAATTGCGGCGGCGCGCCCCCCGTTTAGAGGGCAGTCCCGAGCTCTGTCCCAGAATACCGGAGCACGGTCACGCGCAGATCACGGATCAAGGCGCATTAACCTTCTGCGCTATCTTGCTGCGGTAGGAACCTGGGAACTGTCGATTACACACACAGCTCTGCAGCAGGCGCATTGACTATCTCAGCTATCGTGGCGGAATTTAAGCCAAGAGCCTGTAAATCAGTCACAAATGGCTGTAGGAGAAGCGTCAACTTTCCAGGCTAGTACACTGGGATTTAAACCTGTGACAAGTAAGCTGCACATAAATCTGTACAGGAGGCACATTCACCCACCGAGCTATCGTCAACTGTGGGCAGTCCAGCTCTGTGCCACGCGTGGGAGGTGACTGGACTGCTGCAGGTGAGGGTGCTTGGCCAGCGCGGTGTCGAGCATTATCCTACCATGCCCTGGCCAATGGAGTCCACGTCTATCATCGCATGCGCACAACTTAACATGTTCTAAAAGCGCTGACCCCGGGGGCGATGGGTGCACAGGGCATGTTTCCAAGGGCATTCCATGAGCTTTTCTATCGGAACGATATCGCAGGCTCAGCTACTACAAGCGCCTAGATGCCAATCTTTCACAGTGTGCTCTCTACCGAATTTATCAACAGCCACTTGCCCGACCAACCCCCACCCCTGTTAGATCAAGCAAACTCGACCGGTTCTTACAACATAACTAGCTCCTGTTTGGTCTGCTCCCTGGCTGACCTGATATCCCACAGGGCGGTGGGGGAGGGGTGTATGCGACAGGACGGTGGAGGCCTGGGACAATGGCGGACTTGGAAACACAAGAGTGGCTGGAGATTGACGATAGAGCCTGGGAGTGAATTGTCTGACCAGTCACGTCCCATCGCTTGTGTCGTTACCCAAATAATTGGAAATAAAAATCAGCTGCTGTAATTTCATTTCCCGATAGCCCCCCCCCTCCTAAGTATACCCGGGACTAGTGGGAAATCAAGATATTTTGCATGAGATTGGTGGTGCCTGCAAAACCATTTGGAAGGCTCGGGACACGAGGTAGCAAAAAGTACATTACAGGAGGAATATACAAACTCAAAAGTTTCAAACCGGCATCCTGGAGCGGCCACGTCCGCTGGTACTAGACGGTACTTATGGAGCTTCGCAAGTAAACTACTGCCCGGGTGCCATCTTCGGAGGAATGACAAAAGGAGCCCTTGGAAAAAATAAAAAATAAACAAACACCCACCGCTGCATGATGGAGAAAAGGTGCGGAGCTTAAAAGAACACAGAAACGCCCACGAATCTTCTCCCACAATGATTGACACATCTCTCTTCCAAAGGCTAGCCTCCCTTTATGGAGATAGCCAATGGAAGAGAGAGGCGGGTTTAAGCCACAGTACTGGAAAACAAAAGATTTCGCCTGCGCGACACTGCTGCGCAGTGAACGCCAGGCGAAACCTAAAAAACAGACTCACACACTGACCTTTCAGACCAGCCCGTCGGGCACTGTCAGACGGCCTTGTGGCCCAGTCCACCTTAGGGATGAACAGAAGAATTAGGTGATATGTCTGCATGTGTGAGAAAACAAATGGATCTTTCTGTGCTGATGTCTCTTTGATTTGTAGCTGGTGTCATTCAGAAACAGATATCTCTGTGTGATTGATTACCTCGAATATACTCACTATGCCTGCAAATGGTGCCGTTATATGTTAGATAACATAAAAAGCCAAAAGACAATAGCATACAGCTACAAAACACATTAGTACAGCATGTCATTCCAGGGCAAGCATGTATACCACCCGTATCAAACAAGGAAACCCTCCCGGGCGATACTGCGCTCTTTACATCTCCAAAATATATCATAACACAACATAGCATATTAACTGACATCTTTACACAGTGCACAGTGTAGCATCAAATAGCATAACAATAAATCATGGAATGCAAAAATGTATAGCCATTTAAAATGACAGCACGGCACGTCGTATTAGTGCGAAATATGTCTTACAATGACTATTGTAACCGTACCATGGTGACATAGTTCTAAAATATCTGATCATAACATGACGTAGCATTACATAAAATTACCACTAAACAGACCGTTATACATAAAAAACAAAACATTGACAATATAAAATATTAGGAGATAACATAAAATACAAATGTGCAAGACCGATCAAATATAACCAGGTAAAGTTACATAGAATTAAAGGACAACAAACCATACAAAGACAACCATGTCAAACATGACATATTGCATCATTCCATTCCTTATTGTTATCATACAACCTAACAAAATATCAAGGGTAAGAAGACTGACCATTCGATAAATGAGAATATACCATATCCTAATGGAATAACGAAGCATTGTATAACGACTACAGCATGCAGCATACTGTATGGAACGTTCTGTTTGCTGCGACAATCCCCGCAGTCAGAGACGTCACACCACCAGGGCTAGGGCGCTCAGAGGAGGGGGGAGGGGAGGGGGGTGACAACGCGTCCGAACACAGGTTTCAGAAGCGGTCCCCAGATGTGCATCGCGCGCACACTTCAGTGCTCTCTGCATCCGAAATAACGCCATGGCCACATCGCTGGCGCGAGCCACTGTGCGTTCCATTCTCGCGAGATCTGGGTCGCGCACTTAAGGCAGGATTTACTGGAGTAAGCACCTGCTGCAGAGATGCATGTGTAACCTGCAGACCATGGTTCGACCGGTACTATCCTATACAAAGTACAACGGCCAGATATGTGCCCTTTCTGTCCTATTTGAAGTAGAGCACTCCTGTGACATGCCAGTACTGTCCTATTAGAAGTAGAGCACTCCTGTGACATGCCAGTACTGTCCTATTAGAAGTAGAGCACTCCTGGGACATGCCAGTACTGTCCTATTAGAAGAAGAGTACGCCAGGGAGATGCCAGTACTGTCCTATTAGAAGCATAGCACTCCTGAGACGTGCCTATACTGTCCTATTAGAGTACTCCTGGGACATGCAGGTACTACCTGCTGGAAGTAGAGTACTCCTGACATGCACCATTATTACCCTGCTGGGAGTATAGGTATGATTACACGTCACTGGGTATGGGCTCCCAAGCAGCAAGGCCAAACCCTGCCTTATGTATGCTACAAAAAAACTGCCAATGCTGCTAATACAAATCAAATTCTCTATTTGTTACCCGCACATACGAATTAAACACTATGTGGGCGAGGTCTACTCTTCATGAGTCAATCTTTTTATTTTTATTTTTCTTTCAAGTTGTCATTTTTTCATTTGTTTTTAGCGGATTTTACACATTTTCAAAAAGAACATTTCAAACAAACATAAGATCGACATACATGTACTTAATCACTATTATACCCCTTTGTATCAATCATACACACTATCTCTAAAGATCTTTATCTATCATACTCCACACACACTCACACTCTAACATTCTAGTAGCAAATTTTTTTGCATGTACACATTATATACAATTTCTGAAAAAACCATAGAGTACAATTTGTCAAATAAATCAATATAATGCAGGTATCATTTGTTTTTCTTATGGTTAAAACATAATAAGGTCTACGCGTTTCAAACTCTCTTTGGTACGGAGTTCTCATCAGGACCGTAAACTCTCTAATTGTCAATCTGGTTGTGAATTCTTTAAATCACCAACAACCGCGACGCTGAACTACTTCTTATATGTGGTTGTACATCTCACATCTTTGAAAATGTTATGCGCCCAAACAATAGTTATATTTTGGGAAGGGGTATGTCCCGGACACTTCCGCAGAGTGCCTATCCTTCGTTCCGCTTCCCGAATGTAACACTCTGCCGCACTACACAGAGCTCCGCATGCAAGGTAGTATGATAGAAAAATGCAGTTCGCAGTAATTGCAAGTTGCGGATGCTTGTCCGCACTGTGCAATCATTGCGAATGGTACCATGCACAGAGCAAGCAGTCCGTGCTTTCTTTTTCTGCCGCTCAAGTAGATTTTGACTCGAGCTGCAGCTTTCTCAACGCGAACGGCAGTCGCGGCTGGTGACATTTGAAAGTGGCGGGGCGTGATGACAGCTGTCGCAGCTTTACAGGGCTCTGTGGTAACACTCATCAGAGAGTCTGCACACCAGACAATGTCTAACCCTCTGCATAACGCCCTAATCCACACCTGGCCACCAACACCTCTCTCTCTCCACAGACTGTCGAAGGGACACGGAGGGAAAGTGAGCATCAAAGGGCACTAGGGCAGGAAACGGAGAGGGGCCTCCCGCTTCATGTGAAAAGGTCGGAAGACATTTCAATACATAATAAAACAGTCATAAGTCAAATAGTCAAGAAACTTTACTACTTACCTTAACTTTCCGGCTTCCCGCCTCCAAGTCCGCTCCGACTCCCGCCGCCGTTCAGTTCTTGAATTCGGAATCGTCATCATGACTCATCAGACTCGTCATGCAGGAAGCCAGGCAGCCTCCCTCCCCTCTGGCTCCACCACAGCACAGCGCTGCAATTGGTTCGGCCGGCTTCCCTAACACCACGTGATTTCTCTGTATGCTGCAGCATACAGAGAACAGGGAGAGTGGGAGGGGTTACCCGAGGGCAGGGGGGAGCGGATTTCCCAGCTGTTATGAATACAGTTAATACTGTCTGTTTGGACAGCCTCTCAGGGTGCCAAACAGACTGTATTTACAACAGTGGGAAAGCAACTCCCCCCTGCCCTCGAGTAACCCCTCCCACTGTCTCGAGCAGGAACTCGAACTTATCCTTTCTCGCCGTGCGAGAAGGCAGAAACAAATGGTAGTTCTCTACTATTTGTTTCTGCCTTCTCGCACGGTGAGAAAGTAGTGGGGCGGCGCCCAAACGCCCCCATGGAGGATCCGCCTCTGGCGAACGGGCTGTTTCTCAACGCGAGCGGTTGTGAGCATATGCGAGTACTCGCAATAAGAAACCTGACCCCACCCCCCGCATTGAGCGGAGTTTTGGGTACACCCCGATATCCGTGTAACGTGGAGTGCGGAATACTCTGCAGACTCCTCGAGCGGAGCGCAGTTCACTGCCCAGGCTTAAATATAGCACCCCTTGTATGTGCCAGTTCTGTCCTATTAGAAGCAAAGCACTCATGAGATGGGCCAGTACTGTCCTGCTGGAAGTATAGCACTCCTGACCAATGTTCACTGTAAGGTGCGTGCACTCTTACCTATCTCACCTCGAGTGCACAGTGTGGTGTTGAATCGCACACCACTGAGTGCAGCAGCAAGTGCCTCCTGCACGTTCTGCATTTCTTTTGTTAAAAGGGCGCAGTTGCGGGGCAGATTGTATGCCTTTGGGAAAATATTCATGTTAATCGCAGCGCCCATCATGTGCTGCAATTAACATAATTACTTTCACACAGGCAAACAATCTGCCCGCTCTGTTAAAGAGTGGTAGTGACAGAATCCGTGGCAAAGGTGGTCATTGGGGGGGCGCCAAATAATATTGTCCGACCAGGCGCCACCAGCACGAAAGCCACCCCTGACTCTATTTGCCACTGCCTGAGTGGCTCCTGGTGGGATATCTCATGGCTCTGGATTGAGTAATTATTGAAAAGGCAAACTGATCTTCACCCTTCCTTGAACGTAGCCTCTGTTCTGTACTAGAAAACAACTCTACTTGATGTTGCATGAAAAATATCACCAAATGAAAATTGTTTCTTCATGCTAGATCTGCACTGTTTTACCTGCTCATGTTAGCCTGTTAGCCTGCATCCTGGGCCCTGTACTTGCAACATGCTCTCCAGTGTTTTAAGGCACATAAAGTGATGATGCAAAATTTCATTCAGAAAACTTTGTAAAAGATAGCACTTAATTTATTGAGGTTTAACAGATCAAAAGAGATCTAACATAAAAAAAACATGTCTCACTTTAACCTCTTTGATGCGTCCAATGGACCCGGCCTTCCAACGTGACGGTGCGCGTGTGCGGAGGACGGCCCGGGGTCGTCTGAACCGCGCAACTGTAATTTTTTTCAACCCGCGGCGAAGAGGATAAAGAAATGTGACAGCAAAGGGTGGATCCAATTGGAATTCATTGTTTCTAGCCCCACATTAAGATGCACCATGTATCTCTAGATCATAATTTAAGAGTAAAACTGACCTCATGTTCAGAGAGTCCAAAATGTGCTAAGTCTCTTTTGGAATTACAGAAATTAATGCCAGTCACATGGAATGAGATTTGTTCCCTCCATGTAAAATGCCACTCACCATAAAATGCCAGAGTGTGCTCTGTCCAAAATGACAAGATAATCTAAATGATGAGTAAACCCAGCTGGAAAGCCATCAGCACTAGGAGTTATGTTGTTAGCCACCAGCATAACTTTTGCATACTGCAAAGTATAGATTAGAGAGTTTTGATTTTTCCCCAGCCAGTCAGTATCCTAATGTTGTAAAAAGCGTTCATTTAGGTTCAAAGCGGTTCTTATTAAAGAGATACCCTAACCATGGTGTTACATTTCAAATTCCGAGTTTGTGCTTCTCCAAATAAAGCACTCTTAAACTATACTGTCTATCAGTATGAATGACATGTCGCGCCTGCACCTTGCAGTCCTCTGCCATATGTAACATTTCTTATACACTGATTTCATACCTATGATTGATTGTCTCTGTTTAATGTGTGTGCAATGCAAAGTACACCCTACACTGGCATGAGCGTGCAGGCCCGGACTGGCCGTTGAGAGGCACCGGGCAATCCCCCGGTGGGCCGCATGGTTGGGGGCCGGTTTTGGGCCCCTGGGTCCGTTTTTGTTACAGGACCGTTATGCTGCAAAAACTGCCCTGTAACAAAAACGGCCGAAAACCGGCCCTGTCACAGAGTGCGGTCGCACCTCTCCCCCCTCCTCCCGGAGGGGGAGAGGGAGGCCGGCCGAGCACTTTGCCAGGGCCGGTTCTGGTTCCCAGTCCAGCCCTGTGAGCGTGGCTATAAACAAATGAAATGCATCTGAGAGAGAGTGGTAATGGAGACTTGGGGGCCACTGTTGAAGGGCAATGACTGGCAGAGTTGGTCATTGGGGGCGTCAGCAAACTTTGCAGCACAGGCCGCCACCAGCTCTAAGGCTGTCCCTGTCGGGCATATTGTGTGCCTCTGAGAAAGTAATCATCTTAATTGCAGCACATGACAGGCGCGGCGATGTACAAGAATACTCGCAATCTGCACTTGATGCTTGTCGCTGCATCCACATGCGCTGTCGGGTACCAGGCGCACATAGCCGTGGCTGCAGCGCACAGAGACCGTACACTGCTGCACACAGAGGAAGAGAATTAGAGGGTACATTGCTCCTGAGATGTACTTATTGGGTCCTGTACAAAATAAAGCCCCCCTGATCTATAGAAGTAGTGTCCCGCTTAACCTATATCATATATCACTTCTGCAACCTATCCGTGCTCACTTATCCAATGTGCATGCCTGAGATGTTCAAAAAGCGGCACTTCCCTCAGGAGTGACGTCCCTTCGATGCACTCATTGGTTAATGTTCATCTCATTCATTCAATAAAGTTTCTTCAACAAGTGTATTCTGTTTTATTTCATATTTCTTTGATGCGCGTTTTTCTTTTATAAGACGTTCAAAGCATTTATTGCAGTTGTGCCCAATGCATTTCGGGCAAGTGCCCTTCATCAGGCGATTTATTAGTCCTGCATTCTAAACTGTCCTTCTCTCTCCATCACCAAAGCGTTGTTCGATAGCACCACTCACACTTACGAACATACATCGACCGCAGCATACCCGAGTGCGATTACTACTACACATACCAGTGCCATGCCTGAGATGTGCCACTACTGTCCTAATCAAAGTATAGCAATGCGGTTGCTCCAGTGCTGTCCTTTTAGAAGGATATCACCTGTGGGACACGGCAGTACTGTCCTATTCGTACTGTACCATTTCTGAGGGGTGCCAGTACTGTCCTATACAAATACAGCATTCTTGAATGTTCCAGTGCAGTGATGTCCTTATCAAATGGCAACACTCCTGAGATGTGTCAGTACTGTCATGTTCTAAATCTGGCATTCCAGGGATGGGCTAGTACTATCCCATTAGAAGAAGAGCGCTTTTTAGACATGCCGGTACTGCCCTGTTAGAAGAATGGTACTGATGCATGCCAGTGCTGTCCTATTTAAAGAACAGCCCCTAAGATGTATCAGTACTGTCCTAGTACTGTCCTATTAAGAGTATAGCATTCTTGGGTTGGGTCAGTACCGCCCTGTTCAATGCATAGCTCTCCAGAGACATACCAGTACTGTCCTATTAGAAATATAGGACTGTTGGGTTGATTTTGACACTTGTCAGAAATGGGACAGTACCAGCACTTCAAGACAGACTATTACACTGCGCATGAGTACCAGCACTTCTCAGACAGACTGCTTATACTGCATAAAACAGTACAAGCAGTTCTCAGACAGACTACTATACACTGCACAAGAGAGTAAACGCACTTCTCAGACAGACTGCTATACTGTGGATGAGACAGTACCAGAACTTCTCAGACAGACTGCTTTACACTGCATTAGACAGTATAAGCACTTCCCAGACAGACTTCTATTCTGTGCATGAGACAGTACCAGCACTTCGCAGACAGACTGCTATACTGTGCATGAGACTGTACTAGCACTTCTCAGACAGACTGCTATACTGTGCATGAGAGAGTACCAGCACTTCTCAGACTGCTATTCTCTGCACGAGACAGTACCAGCACTTCTAGGACAGACTGTTATACTGTGCATGAGACAGTATATGCACTTCTTAGATTGACTGCTTTTCGCTGCACAAGACAGTAGCAGCAATTCCTAAAGAGACTGCTATATTTTGAATGGGGCAGTACAAGCACTTCTCAGACAGACTGACATACTCTGCATGAGATAGTACCAGCACTTCTTAGACAGACTTCTATAGTGTGCATGAGACAGTACCAGCACTTCTCAGACAGACTGCTATAGTGTGCATGGGACAGTACAAGCACTTCTTCTACAGACTGCTATATTCTAAATGAGGCAGTGCCAGCACTTCTCAGACAGACTGCTATATTCTGAATGTGGCAGGACCTTCTTGTCTTAGACAGACCTCTATACGATTAGATAGTACAAGCACTTCTTAGAGAGAGTTTTATACTCTGGATGAGACAGCACCAGCACTTCTTAGACAGACTGCTATCTGCATGAGTCAATCACCGTACTTCTCAGACAGACTGCTTTATTCGGGATAAGACAGCACTAGCACATCACAGATAGACTGCTGCCCTTTCAACTGGACAGTAGCAGCACTTCAAAGGCGTGTATTTGTAGAGCGCACGTTTCCCGATTATTGTCACTTGGCGCTGAATAACAGATGTTTATCTTTATCGACACCTAATTCAAAGGTACCAATTTGATAGACCTAAGAAGAATAAAAGGCCGAGAGGCCCTACCGGATTTCATACATTTCTGAAGTGGTTGGCTTCGTCGATGAGCCGTCGGTACCGGCCTCTCAGACAGGCTGAGATGCTCGAAGGGAGGCGTCCGCCTAAGTGCCAGGACCCAGCATCTTAGCCAGGCGGAGAATGACGTTAGCTGAAGCGTTGTTCCATTTAATATAAACACATGGACATGACGCCCGGGTCTTTGTTGTTCGATGCCTCAGGTGTGCGGTTTCTAACCAGTGATATGTGACAGGGGGGAGGGTCGCCTAAAGCCAGTGTGAGCGAGAGGCAAGGACGTCGGTGGCAGGAGACGACGCGATTACAGATGCCCGCCCTGTGCCGGAGCGGCACGCAGCTCAGGGCGGGGCCTGGGGTAGTATGGTAGAGCACGCCAGCGCACAGAGCTCGCGGCCTGCCTGTGCCAACGGAACCAGAATACGACAGATGGACCCTGCCCAGCATTGGACTGATCCCCGGTGTGTGGCACAATAAAAACACCCATAGTCAGC